>NC_142196.1:954062-1270625 GCF_026936395.1 Plectropomus leopardus
TGCTGTCAAATCATACCCCAATCAATCAAAATTAAATACACTTCTGAGCAGTCATTATACACTTCATAAAAAGTAATGGAAAACACAATGCTCAGGACATGAAGCTGTAGAAATAATGTTTATTTGTCACAGTAGGCTAAATACATTTTGCAAAACAAAAGAAATCCTGTGCATATAGTACTTTTATACAGTAAAAATAAGGTACAAACATATAAATGAGAAGTGCATTACAGTGTAAACTACAAAGTCAAACTCAAGTGCTTACAGTATCTACAATCATTCAGCCACAGCATCATGTCTGTGTGCTGGGTCAGGCCACAGGACTTTCTCCACATCACAGGCCACATTCTTTCTGTCCAGGCAAAGTAGGAGAAACCCCCTGGCATTCCAGATGCAGGCTTGGCATGCCTCCACACTTACTGTATGTCATCACAGGCTAGTACCATGGCCTGCAGGAGATTTTCCCTGGTGTAAGGGTGTTGGTCATAAACCTTCCACCACCATGAAGGGAAGAACTCCTCTATAGAGTTTAGGAAAGGGGAGTACGGTGAAAGGCAAACGATGATGAATTCCTGGTTGATGTTGAACCACTCTTTGACCTGGATGTGAAAACTGGCATTGTCCCACACAGTGACATAGACAGGATGCCCCATGTGCTCATGATCCTGCTGCTCATGCCCTAACACAAGATCTTGTAGATCAATCAGAAATTTCAGGAGACATTGGATGTTATATGGCCCCAAGGTGGCACAATGGTGGAGAACCCCATGATTACTGATGGCAGCACATAACGTGATATTGTCACCATGCTGCCCAGGGACTGCAACAATGGCCCGCTGGCCAATCATGTTTTGGCCTCTCCTTCTAGTTTTGATGTTTTGATTGAACCCAGCTTCATCCATGAAAATATATTCATGTGGTCTTTCCAAGGAATCCAGTTGAATCACTTTCTATACGTAGAAATAGATATAGTTTTTAAGTGATACAGAAAGACATGCTACATAGCTACATGCATTCCAACATCCCTACTACTTACAGCAATCAACACTGAATGTGTCTGGGTGTAAACCTACCTGTACATATTTGAATCTTTGCCCCTTGACCCTTCTGAGTTGCGCTCAAAGGGCACTGTACAGTTGCTTCATGCGCATTCTGTTGCATTTGAGGGCACGATCAATGGTAGAAAGGGTGGTATTGTTCTGACAGACCATGTCAACAACAAGGGTCTCCTGGTGTGGGGAGAATATAGGTACCCTCCCACCCCCACATGGCAGTCATGCAATTCTACAAAAAGAAAACATGCAGTGACAAAACTATACATGCAGTACTAGGCTTACATACTCATACTTTACTGTAAACATTTATGTAATGACAAAAAAAGGCAATTATCTGTTCTCTTATCTGGACACAGTGAATCTGCTGATGTTGGATTGTACTCTTTGTCTTTCTTCCCTCATTGTCATTCCATGGACAAGAACATGGTCTATCACAGTAGCTCGGATTTCTTCACAAATTACTCTTCTTTGTCTTACTCAAATTCACTCGCATGCACTCTTTCTCTGCCTCTAAGATTGTTTCTGTCCATTGTACAACCTTCAGCATCCAGTGCTCTCTGCACTGGCTTATGTTGGTTCCCTCACATCATTAGTCACAACTGTGATCAGTTTTGAGTCATTGTGTTTAAGCTGTGACACCTGTGCTTTAATTGTAACTTTTGTTACCTGTGCTAACCATTATGCAACACAAGTGCATCACAGTGCAAATGTGATTGCAAGTTGTGTCTAACCAAGTGAAAAGTGCTTATGGTTTTGCCAGAAGAGTGACTGATTCAATAAATAGGTTCAGGCCCCTGAGCATTTGGTTCAGACAATTAGGATTTAGTGTCTTAGCAACTGAAAATTAATGTAACGCATGCAAAAGGAACCTTTTGGCATCATGCGCTTACACCAAAAGCACTGATAAAACAGCACTATGTTATGACTCTCTTCTGTGGAACTGGGCTTTATAAGTTATACTGCATTGAATTGAAGTATTTCTTTGTTTTATGAGACAAAGTAAAGCTCCATTGCTTTGGAAGGAGGCATCTTATGAGCATTTTATAATATTTTCCTCAGGCATGTTTCTTGCAGGCAGTTCTACTTGGTGTACTCTCTTGCATTAAGCTGCAGATCATAGATGAAGGTTGACTGCCAACAAACCATTTGGTCTTTGTGTGGGCTGCAGAATGAGTGTGTGTGTGCCCATCTGGAAGTGCGTGGTACCAAGAGACAAACACACATACACATGTCCCCCTCACAAATGTGCACATATTTACAACTGCACATGTACTTTCACAGAGATGCCACCTCCATTCCTATTAAACCATGTTTCCATATTATTTACATTCAAAAAGACAGCACATTTACTGACACAGTGATGATTATGGGCCTGTAAACACATTTTTGCTTGACAAGTGATGTCTGGCAAATAAGCTGATATTCAAGGTTAAATGCTTCTTGTTTTGATTTCTGAACTCTGGACAAAGTCAAACTCTGACTGGGGGGAATGTGGGCAGGGCAGAAGAAGGAGGAGGAGGAACTCTCAGCCACACACACGTCTGTTTGTTCTGTATTATTCTGACGATGATGTCAGCTGTCACATCAGCTGTCTGTGAACACCAGCCAAATCAAGCCGTAAAAGACAATGCTTTTGTCAAGCTGCTGATTCGACAGTCAATAATGAACCTTTAAATACAACAAAAGAAAAGGGTTGTTCCTAAAAACAAACTATATGAGCACGTTCTGGTCATCCTATCAATAGGATGACTTTGTGACTTTGTGCTTATGGCTTGAAAAGTGCTCTGCAAAAAAATAATTATCATTGTGTGCCAATGTAAAATCATTCTAACCATTCACCACCATAGGTGATGGGAAGCTCCACCTGCAGGCAGCAGAAAATCAAGTGTAATTTCAGCAGTATTGAGTAACTTACAAATTAGAATAAATCTGGATAAATACACTAAGTAAAATTCGTTAGACATTTCATTTCCTGCATTAAGTTTGATTCACCAGTTTATAGTGAGAATGTCTATATTTCTGTAAAAAATAAATAAATAAAAAATTCAAGGTTGTCCTCTCTCGGAACTCTTCACATGGTGATGCTTGGTCGGTGACCTTCCATGCAGAAGTGTAAACATAAAGCAACCTTCTACATGCAACATGCATGGACGCGTCAGATGATAATGCAACCAGAAAAAAACAGTCGCATTAACCTGAAACGTTGAGAGACAGGATCAGGTAATATTAGTGCTGGTAACCATGTAATATAAGAAGAGTAAGTGCAAAAGTCAGGACTTTGATTCCTGTGTTTGAGTATGTTTTTCTATACTTTAACATGTGCCTCTTTTGCGTAAACCTAACCATCCATGACTTTGGTGCCTAAACCCAACCATCATGACAGTTCATGTTGTTGTGTGAACATAGGGACTATGCTGCTTCATCACCACCATGTGCATTTGTTGACATCACAGTAACACCATTATGGAGCATAAACAGCTGATGCACAAGCATACCTAAAACATCATAGGTTGATGCAGAAGGTCAGTGACCGACCATCACTATGTGAGGAGTTCTTAGTGAGAAATGGTGAAATGTAAGGTAAAAGGTTAAGATTCAAAGTAAAAATAAATAAATAATTGAAATAAAAAAAAGTAATTTATAATATAATATATAATATACTCAGGTATTCTATCAGGTATTCTATTATGCTTTCAAATATTTCACTTTTCCCATTCAATGTTGTTTCTGCAGAGTCAGCACACAAGATTTACCCATTCTTTTAGGTCGTTTTTAGTGTCTTTTGAATGTGAAAGTACACCTAATTCATATCAAAAATAAATTAATTCACTTATTTAATTCATAAACCCCTGAGTTTCAGCTCACGTGTTTCAACAAACTCATTTTCAAAACTTTCTGCACAAAACATATCCCACACACCCGTGTTCTCTGAGAAATCTAGATTTAACTTATAATATCACAAAAATAAACTCATAATTTCATGAAGATGAAGTCATAGTGTTTCAGGAAAAAAAAATCCACCTGCCCTACAGTCGGCTATGCATTACATTATTATTAGAATCCTCAGACGTGACAGACACAGAACCTTTTTGAGATTCTCTCTGGAGGAGGAGACGTTTAAGCAGCTGTGTGCTGCTCTGTATCAGAGGTAGAAAACTGGAACTCACTGAAAAATAAAACCCTTACTAAATAAAATACATGATTTGTCCCGCATTTTCATGCACAGAACTGTTATATGAGCATAATTCCAACAAGCTTGCTCAAATATTAATAAGGACAATTCTATCCTCCCCAAATATTGGTAGAGACATATCCATAATGTCCATATCTGAACCAACTCCTGACCATAGCATATCATGCATTCAAAGAAATGTCAGTGACTGTGTTTTCGTGGCCGATAGTCTTGCTTAGGGCTGAGAGGTTCAGACAGGGTGAGTGGGTCTGAAAGTAATAAGAAACAAACAATCTCTTTCTATGAAATGTGTTGCTCTATCTGTTAATCACTGTGATTCATCACTGCGCCAAACACCAAATTCATGGCTTTATCCTTAGCTAGAAAAGTCATGAGGTAACCATGTGGTTACAGATATGTCATGTCCTCCTCCTCTGATCCATTCTTATATACCACGTACAGTTGAAAAAGACATTTTCCAGAAACAGAATTATTTGACTCTACATTTAAATACCCCTTTTTATGTGAAGGGGGGGGGGGCAAATGGTATTTTTAGGGACTTTGATGGGGTCATTAGCAGTTAGTGGATGTCAGTATTAGCTGGTAATATAAATGGCCTCATTGTATGACATGCCATTCCAAATAGCTCTTAATGTGGCCCTGATTAGCCTGAGTCAAGGACAGACAAACTTCATGTAATTTATCCAGACAGGATCCGCTCATACATATTTGATATGTATGAACTGATATTTATTATTCATAGTTTCCAGATAGATGAGCTAAATTGTTCTCATTCCACACAGCACAAGTGCACTTGTTGGAGTGCAGGCCTTTGGATGAACACTGAAACGTGTAGCAGGACATTCTGTTGTTCTTCGTTGATGTAAAAAGTTTGAGGTTTTATAAACATCACGACCTCCATGGGATGGCATAGTATGCAGACAGAATGATGGGAGATTTTTTGAACTGGTTGAAATATACTAGGGCTGCACCAGTTTATTGGTTGGACATTGGATAGCTGATATTCGCCTTGGCGACAGCTGTTCGGCCTATTGATGAGGATGATATTCACTGATGACAGTTTTTCTGTTTGTGTCACATTAGTTTATAAAACAGACTTAACCCTTTGTAACTGGCATTGTAGCCACATGGTTGACATTGTTTGAGATTAAACTGCAGTACCAAAAACATGGAAGAAACTCAGTTTTCTGTAGCCTATAAGTGACACTGAGAGTTGAAGTCATGAGAAATCTTATTTTATTTCATGTTATACACGCCCTAAGACTTTACTTTAATATATTTTGGTTAAATGGTACAAACATTACATTATGATGTATCCTCATTAATTCGTGGAAAAAGCTCAGTTGAGTTGCCCAATCAGGATAATGATAAAGCTTAAGCTTTAGACCATAATGCAACATTAATCACCAGTTGCCTTTTTACACTGAATCATTTCATATACATATACAGTATATATATATATATATATATATATATATATATATATATATAAAGTTCAACTTCAAACAACTTTATTTTTCTCAGCAGGGTAATTCAGTTTCAGTTTAATATATATAAACCCATTTACTTGTTTCTTAAAGTGATGGAGTTTTATTTAGCAAAAGTAACCTTGATTTACAAAGACAGGCAGTTTTTACCACACATTTTATGCAGATTATGTTACTAGATTTATTATTATTTCTGTTTATTTCGTTCTGTTTATTTTTTTTAGTTACTTTTATCGTGATTTCTATTATATTACATTAACTATTGTAATTTAAAAAAGCCATTATACTATGAAAACATTTTGAAGGGTTTTTTCTTAATACATTAATGCATTTTGTTAACATATTCTATAGTCTATAATGTTTTTATATGACAAAACAATGCAACTTTTGTTACACAAATGATGAAAAAAAAACAAACATTGATTTCTGATGTTGTCATGTTGTCAAAAGGAAAGAGAAAGAGAGAGGGGAAGAGAGGGGGAGAGAGGCACAGCAATAATAGAAACAGATGCATGTCATATTACAATAATGATAGGTGTGAAATTATTAATTGCACTCTATGATGATGTTGAGGGAGATGATAAGAGTCTCATGGACATGTTGAAAGGGAGGTGTCCAAAGGCAAGATCACAGCATCGGCGCAACCAGGACCAGACCACAATCAGGGTGAGTGGGGGGCACAGTATCAGTACAGCCACAGCATGAGCACAACCAAAGGCAGGGTCACAGCATCAGCACAGCTATCACCACGATCAGGCACAGTCAAGGTTACAGCCAGGATCCAGGAAAACTAGGAAACAAGGGAGCAGGAATGCTCCCAAGAGGCAACAGGATTAGCGTAGTGCAATTCAACAGACCCAGGCTCCGTAATCGCGAGCCCCAGGTAGTGAGAGTACCACATGGCTATCACAGATGTGAGGCTAAGCTAAACTACTGAGGCTAAGCTAAGCTTGCAAATGGCAATGCAGTTAACAGACATGCATGATTTCCGATGGCGGCATTGAGAGAAGGAAAAGGAGCTCAGCGTATCATAGGAACTCTCACGGCAGGTTAACCTATGTCAGCCTAACTATGGACTGATCCAGGCAGCCTGAGCCAGCCCTAATTATAAGCTTTATCAAAGAGGAAGGTCTTAAGTCTACCCTTAAAAGTTGAAACAGTGTCTGCCTCCCTGACCGAAACTGGAAGATGGTTCCATAGGAGAGGAGCATGGTAGCTGAAGGCTCTGGTTCCTATCCTACTTTTGGAAACTTTGGGAACCACAAGTAACCCTGCATTTTCAGAGTGCAGTGATGGTTGGTAGTGAGGGTTGGTAAGGAACTATGAGCTGCGACAGAGAGGACGGAGCCTGACCATTTAGAGCTTTGTAAGTAAAGAGGAGGATTTTAAATTCAATCCTGGATTTCACAGGGAGCCAGTGCAAAGAAGCTTAAACAGGAGAAATATGATCCCTTTTCTTGCTTCCCGTTAAAACACGAGCAGCAGCGTTCTGCACCAGTTGGAGAGACCTAAGAGATTTGTTGGGGCAACCAAATAATAGGGAGTTACAGTAATCCAGCCTAGAGGTGACAAATGCATGTAATAATTTTTCAGCATCTGTTTGGGACAGGATATGTCTAATTTTTGCAATGTTATGCAAGTGAAAGAAAGCTGTCCTTGAAGTTTGTTTTATATGGGAGGCAAAGGATAAATCTTGATCAAATAAAACTCAGAGGTTCCTTACAGTTGTGCTAGAGGCCAAGGTAATGCCATCTAGAGAAATTACATTGTTGGAAAAGGAGCTTCTGAGGTGTTTGGGGCCAAGAACAATAACTTCAGTTTTGTCTGAATTCAACATCAGGAAATTACGGCTCATCCAGGCTTTTACATCCTTAAGACATGTTTGAAGTCTAGATAGCTGATCAGTTTCATCTGGTTTCATAGATAGATATAATTGCGTATCATCAGCAGAACAATGGAAATTTATAGAGTGTTTTCTAATTATATTGCCTAGAGGAAGCATACATAAGATAGATAGATAGATAGATAGATAGATAGATAGATAGATAGATAGATAGATAGATAGATAGATAGACAGGATTGGAATTTTTCTTTCACTCACAGCATAATTATACACACGCCCTGGATATTTCATAGTGCTTTTATTCATTTATTTATTTATTTATTTTTTCAAACCTTTACAGGACAGCAGACAGCCAGCACCCCTGCCAAAACTAAAAGTGGGACAATGCCAGACACAGACATAGTAGGAGTTCTCCAGGGGCCAGGAGAGAGCAGTACCAATGACAAAGTGACTCCGGTCTAAAATGCAAATGACTTGCTGGCTGTTACTGCCCCACAACTTCACTTTTGGAGCATCACCTGCCCCTGCTTCTCTTGAGGACCACTGTTCTGAGGGGTTTAACTTCTTAAACCCTCTAATTAAAACCAGAACCCCTCCACCAGGATCTACACCACCATCCTCATCCAAAAGCAGATTATTGAGAATTTAATTGAGGAAATTATGTGTCCCACACCATCTGCAACCTGGTGTGTGTGGTGGGATTCTCAAAATGGTGACAGAATACAATGCGTTTTTATATACATGCGTGTGTGTGTGTGTGTGTGTATGTGTTCGCAGTCCCATTAATGCCTGTTACTAACTTAGCATCTTTCGCACAGTTTCTGTGTTTACTCATCCTACAGCTTCTCATTCATCATGGTTACACCTGCTACCATTGTCCTGCTTAACAATCACAGCTATTGTTATTTATCATTATTATTATTATTATTATTATTATTATTATTATTATTATTATTATTATTATTGTTGTTGTTGTTGTTGTTGTTGTTGTTGTTGTTGTTGTTGTTGTTGTTGTTGTTGTTTGTTTGTTTGCTTGTTTGTTTTGTTTTTTTGCTCTTACTTGTCTATATGTCAATGTCATATTTTATCAAAAACCTTCTGCTGCTATTTCAAGTAATGGAACAAGATTAAGGTGATGACTCATTTAATTCATTAAATATAATTTGAATTAAATTAATTTTTTAATTGAATTTAATAATTCATATTTGCCACTTAATTAAGATGAACAAGTTGTTGTGGTGATTTTTTTTTCTTTTCTTGAAATGCATGACAGAAAAAGTTTATCCTGTTTTAATTAATTAATCTATAATAATCATAATAATGACATTAATAATAAAATATTGATAATAATAATTATTATTATTATTATTAGTGGTATTCTATTGTTATTATTATTTATTTTATTTTTATTTTTTTGCCATGCATCTCTCTCTCTCTCTCTCTCTGTCTCTCTCTCTTGCTCAACAAATGGTTGCCCAGTTCTGTTTGAGCTCTCTGGCTCTTCAATAGAAGGGTTTTTTTCCCTCCACAGTACCCAAGTGCTTGCTCATGGGAAATTGTTGGCTCTCAGTAAATTAAAGTGCATGGTCTAGAAGTGTCATGAAATAACTTTTGTTATGATTTGGCACTATATAAATAAAATGTACTGAACTTCATATCAAAAACGTTTTTTAATACAAAAATCCATATTGAAGGAAGAGGTCATTCAGTTGGTGGTTTACAGTTTACAGTGTAATGCTGTATCTAACCTGCATGTGGACACAAAGTCATACAGCAAATTACTGTTTTATGTTAACTGTTGTTTTGGCTCCAAAAAGCATCAAGATTTTCGTGATTTACTGTATTATGGAAAATGGTTAATCACTGTTGGCTGTGTTTTCGCAGCAATTTTTTTTAAAGGTTATTTTTTGGGCTTTTTATTGGCTTTAATTAACAGAACAGTTTAAGCAATGAAGGGGGGTGTCACCCTTCACAGCAATTAATTACGTTGTAGATCCATAGGGACAGGGACTAAATCAAAAACCTTTCTATTTTCATTTAAATTTTATTACATCATTGTTTCTTGAAAATGCTGAGATCTGGAAACATTAGTGGCAACAACAACGTCCAACCGAACCAGAGTCTAATAAGGGCTATGTTTACACAGGTTGTAAACAAATCATTAATTTACCATGATTATTCAAAGCATGGAATTGTATTTATGTCAACAGGATGAGGACAGTGTTAATCTTTGTGAAAGGAACGATGCCCAAAACTATATATATAACAGAAGCAAGTTGTAAATCTGGAAACATAAATCAAAATAGTGTGGCTGAAATTTAAAAAAAAAAAAAAAAAAAAACCTACATGTATTTACATACATATATTTCTCTGAAAATAAATAATTCCAGTGAGTTTATTGACCTCTGTCTTTGAATGCAGGGACAGTGATCTGTGATCGAGTCGGGTATCTTGGAGAGGATGGCGGGCTGAGTGTCCTTTAACCTGACATGTAGCTGTTGTAAACAAAAAGAAGGTGCAGGGCTGGCACAGCAGCGGAGCAGGCTTTATAAAGCGTGTTCATGCTATCTAAGCGTTCAGACTCCTCATGGCTCATGCTAGCAGAACTGAGATATGAATGGTGTGAAGATAAAGTGCTAGCTGTCCCCCTGTCACAGTGGAGGTGTGAAAAAGTAGCGCTTGTGGCCGGACACACCTTCTCACAAACCATCAACCAACATAACATCCGCTCACACACTTTAATGATATGCTTTTAATATGAATGGGCAGGTGTTCAGTTTGAGATGACATACACCAACAATGATTACCAAAATGTCATTTTAATTTTTTTATTTATTTATTTATTTATTTTTTCATTTTAGGAACAAAAAATAACAGAGTTGGTGTCAATGCAGTATGAAGATAAAGGAAGAAGACTTCTGAAAGACTATTATGAAAATTTCACAAAGGAACAAGTTATCCAAATAACTAAAATATATATGCATATATATTGGACAATCATGGCTATACTAAGGAACAGCAGATTGTCTCATCTATTTATCTGTCTATCTTTCTATCTATCTATCCATATCGATATGGACAGATAGACATAGACATTTATACAGGACAATCAGGCATAATGACGCTGCTGTCCATCAATCCAACCAACCTTCATCCATTATCTGATTTTTTTAGACTATGTATCCACCTTTGCACTCTCAGTCTTTCTCTCTCTCTCTCCCTATATATATATATATATATATATGTGTGTGTGTGTGTGTGTGTGTGTGTGTGTATGTATACATATATATATATATATATATATATATAGTTTCAAAAATAAGAATATGAGGGACTGTTCTTGATTAATCAGAAGAGAGGGATGGCTGTATTTGTTTTTAACCCTCGCCAAAGCTATTTAAGAAAAACATGCCTTTCAAACCTACAAAACTTTGGTGATTTTTTTTTTCCCAGCAGGTGTCTGGGTTAAGCCCCCTAATGTCCTCAAATCCTAGAAATGCCCCTGCTGTGGAAATATTATTTATATAGTTACCATAGCCATGTTTAATATTGGCTAGATATTTGTTTTACAGCAGAATCACATTAAAAATATTTTACAAATATTTCACAGGTGTACAAATGTTTTCCTGCTGGAACTTTGCATTTTAAGGCAGCACACACTGATCTACAGGCTCCCTCATTTGGATTTTATTGTTAATGTTTTGAGGAAGATTTATGCTTCATATGATTTGATGTTAGTTTTCTCAATGAAAATCATGTAGAGGACCCTTCTTATGTTTGTTTTTTACCCTGTAGATTATTCTCGAACCTCTCTCTCTCTCTTTTCCTCTCTCATTAATGTTCTCAAGAGGACACCACACACACACACACACACACACACACACACACACACACACACACTTCATCTTTGCTGCATAAAATACATATCTTGACAGCAAATCATGGACATGTGGAGACTTCTCCAACATTCTGAATGAAGCCTCCAGATCAAATCTAACACACTTGCAGAGAATTCAGGAACAAAGCGTGCAGGCTACTCTCGTCTTTTTTTGGAACATGTGTTTTATTTGTTGCATAAAACAAATCTGGGACAAAGGTGAATGACGCAAACGTGCACTGTCCCACAACACAGCAGCCCTCCGACAGCCACCTCCACTCTGAGAACAATTCACCAATAACAGGTATGACTCAAATCTATGATGCTTCTTCGATTTATGGTCAGACCATTCTGGAAGAAAAAAGAAAGAAAAGCGAGAAAGGGCAACAGCTACATGGGCAAAAGCAATCAAGATTATTGATATGAAAAAGACATTTTCACCAGAACTCTCCTCTGCGGAACAAACCGCAGGCCGAGATAAACTCTGTACATTCATTTGACTCAGATTCAGTCGCAATAAATTGAAATGTCTGAAATATCTGCAGCGGGAACACTTCGCCTAATCTGCTTTCATTAATAGTGAAGGAACCTCCTGAACACAAAGACCTGAGTATACGGCGACGTTATTACCAAAAACACCTACAGCAATATGAACGGCTGCGAGTCCACAAAACGCGTCCACACCGGGAAAAATACCTGCTTCCCATAAACATACAATAACTATTTACATATTTTCCAAGAAACTTACAATCAAAAAAATAGAACATCCAGCATCGATTATTCATTTTACAAATTACATGATAATAATAATAATAATAATAATAATAATAATAATAATAATAATAATAATAATAAGGTGAAGTCATCTGAGGTGGGACACTTTTTGGTAGATTACCTAGAAAATCTCATAAAACTCTGCAAACTACCTTAAGTGTTACTTTCAGAGCTTGTTATGGTTTTCTGCTATATTTCTAAGAAGAAAATAGGCCTATGTTGCCTAACATAATTTAGAAAGGTAGAACCATCAGGCAGGTTAAAATATTCACTCTAATGATGTGTTCAGGTAAAATGGGGAAATCGTGTTTGTTTGATCGTTAAATGATAAAACAGTTCAGTCATTAATTCATTAAATCATGAATGTAACCTGCAGATATTCATTTTGTCCAACTGTGCTGCCATGCTTTCCCTGTTCTTTTGCTGCTTGTTTCTTTGGTGCCATATTGTCTACAGTGATGGCTTGTTCTGGAGTATTGCGGCTAACATGGACTCACAGCATCTTTAATGTCTTTAGGCAACAAAAATACTTAAATGTCAGTAATATGACAGGCTGGTACACAATAGCATAAATCATTTTATGGCACTTGGTAGCCTAAAAATATGCTGTTTTCACTTCAGAAAAAAATGTCCAATTCTAGCTTAATTTTTGTCCCATTCTACCTGAGTGCATCAGACGCACAGAACCATTTCCCATAAAAGCAAAGAGTGCTGTGAAACTATTTTGATTGTATGTCAAACATTTAAAAAAAAAAAAAAAAAAGCTATACGCTCAATCATTTTGTTCTATCGCTATTATTTTAGCTGCAGGACTTTTCTTAGCATCATAAAAAAAACTACATGCCACATGGCTTAGCCTGCAAGTTCTGTGACCAGTGGATTTCGGAAATTTTGGTTAAGCAACTAGCAACTACTTATCTGTAATCAATAAAAATGATTTTATATAAAGCAAATTTCTAAGAACAATGCAATAACATGTTAAGTTGCTAATATTTGAAGAGCCCAAGATATAAAACCTAACTTACCTGATGTCACAAATTACCTGACTTCACCCTAATAATAACAATAATAATAATAATAATAATAATAATAATAATAATAGCCTAATAATAATAAAAGAGATGCGGACAGAAAGGCTGCGCCTGTGTGTGTCTGCTGTGTATTGCATAGTTCCCTGCCTTCTGTCAGTCTAAACACTCCAGCTTTAACGAAAACATATCCATCCAAACCATTTATCGCTGGCGCGCGCGCATCGGCCTGTCTCTGTGGATGATCAATGAATTGTCGTTCATCAGAGGGACGCAGCAAAACATCAAATAGAGTCCACATTGATAGTGTAGTCGGTATCAGAAGGATGACAGACTTAAATCTGTTAAATCTCCGTGTGAGGCTCGTTAACTGTGGAAAGGTTTGTTTAATTCCTCCTGCACCTGGTAAAACTGGCCTCGCAGGTGGATGTCATAGGGGCCGATCTCTGCGGAGGGCCCCTGGCTGATAGAGCAGTACCGGAGGCCGTAGTGACAGCTACGCTCCACCGGCTCCTCGTGCTTGAGCGAGAAAATCCCGTTGAAGTTGACGGGGGGACTGAGGGTCCCTACTGTGTCCAGCGGGCTGGACGTGTCCGGAGAGGGACTGTCGTAAAGAGCATCATAGGGACCGAACACAGAGCCGAAGGGGCGCATGGGTCTGTCCGCCGAGCCAGGACCCACCGTCTCCATCCCGGGGTGCTGATAGGCGGGGTACCGGGAGAACGAGTCCCCGCCAGGTTCCGACAGAAAGCTGCGGGAGCTGAGCTGCAGACAGCCGGCCACCAGGTTGGTGGTGGGCTGGGACAGACCCTTACACAGAGTATGCACGAACGTGAGCAGGTCGGGCCTCTTCCCGGTGCTCAGGATCTCACTGAGGGCCCAGATGTAGTTTTTGGCCAGGCGGAGCGTCTCGATTTTGGACAGTTTCTGCGTCTTGGAGTAGCATGGGACCACCTTCCGCAGACTGTCCAGCGCCTTGTTCAGACCATGCATCCGGTTCCTCTCGCGCGCGTTGGCCTCGATGCGCCGCAGCCGGACACGGTCCAGTCGGGCCTGGCTCAGCTTCTTCTTATGTGAATCTCTTCGTCTTAGGCCGCCCGCTTGTTCCTCCTCCTCTTCCCCTTCCTCCTCTTCCTCCTCTCCGCAGTCCTCTCTCCTGGACTCGGCCGTGTCCTCCGGGGCTCTGCCAGGCTCGGGCTTCACTGCTTTCGTTAATTGGTTAGTGGTCCAGCTGGTCCTGAAGGGACTGCTGGTCTGCGTGGAGGGCGGCTTATCAAAAGTCAGCATGTCGTCCTGCACGAGCCTTGGACAGAAAGTGAAATGAATATTAGACATACAGATCACATACAACTTTATAAAACCCAAAAAGGAATGACCAATGATAATAATAATAATAATAATAATAATAATAATAATAATAATAATATTTGATATATGCATTAAAAAGGGATACACTTACACATGCACTGTCAGAAAAAAAAAAAAAAACTAAAAAATCACCACAAGTTTTGCATCTTCAACCAAGAGGTGAATATGAAATGTTTGATTAAATGAAATTATATATATATATAAAAAAATTAATTATTCAATTCACTTCAATTCAGTTCCATATATTATTTTTACTTGTAGTGGCAATACCAGGTTTTTAGATTGTTACTGTTGAAGTAATGTCAGAAAATCTGAAAAATATGACATGAGATCACATCAGACACAACTTCAGCCTGATGGTATAAGAGAGAACACAGCAATTCTGGAGTAAGGTGGGGCAGGATACAGCATACATCCATGTGATGAGAGAATTCAAATCAAGCAGCCTACTGTCATCCAGCTCCTACTGAACACAACCAGCCCACCTCTTTTTATGAGCAGCCTATCTTCTCCTTCAGTCAGAGCAGTCATGCTCACACAGATATCTGATCAAGGGTGCTCCATGTCAGTAGACTGTTGAGCTCCTCACCCAGTGTTGCTGTTAGATTCCAGAGAACATCCTCATGAAGCTTCCAGACACACAGACAGGCTTCAGCTGCAAATATCAGTCCTCTTCCTCTTCCTCCCTCCCTCCTATCCTCTCTTCTCCTCCCCTCTGTCTCTCTTTTTCTTTCAGCAGTAAAGACCTTGATGCCATCTGCTACTGACGTCACCGGGCAGGTTAGCTCTCCAGGGATGCTCTCTCTCTCTCTCTCTCTCTCTCTCTCTCTTGGTGGCCCTCTGTCTCTCAGCCTCTCTCTCTCTCTCTCTCTCTCTCTCTCTCTCTCTCTCTCCCTCTCTCTCCCAGTGTTCTGGTGGCAGTGTGGGGATTCAGAGCCAGTCTGCTCCCTGGGGACTGGTTTGAGTTTGTAGATGAAAGTCTGAGCAATGCAGCTCGCTCAGTCACATGATCTGGTGAAGTGATGATACTGGTGGATTGGTTCTTCTCATTGAATCAGCTCACTGTGCTTTTTAACACGCACACAACTTCTGCTTTATCCATGAAACAGCCAAATGATCCCTCCAAAGTAGACAGAGCAGTCCAGGCAGCCACATTTGTTAAATTCTCTCATAATAGGATGGACACAATAATGCAACACCTTTACAACACATTTAAATTCAAGGACTGCATCTTAGACAGATTAGAGGCTCATCAGCTATAGTCTGTGGTGCTTTATTGCCGGCCATGGAGCATTATGGGTTATTTGGACTCTATATTACCTTTAAAATTGGTGTGCAAAATTGTTTTCTCATCTCGTCCAAATCTGCAGCAATTTGTTAGGTTAACAAATTATATAAAAAACTGAATGTGTAGACTGTTGATTCCGATTTGGAAATGATTTGATGATGAGCTGTGAGCCCTTCCTGACATGAGGACCACCCTCACTGTGATATTCAGTAGGCCACCTGGGACCCTGACTTCCTGTGCAGACTTTCCTTTCAGGTTCTGAAAAATTCCTCCTCTCCATTCAGTCCACCAAAATCATTCAAAACCCATTAAAACCATCAAAATGTACTGCAGCACAGTACAACTGGAGAAGTCACATTTGCTCCTTAGACACAGCTATGACAGGGATCATCAGAGCTCTCTCTGACCTCCACCTCTCTCTCCTCAGATGCTGCCTCTGCTGTACACGTCATGCACCCTGTGCATTTGTACATTTAGTTCCTGCAGTATTCAACATTTGGAATCTCAAATGACGGCATTTTAAAACGCCTTTGTTGGATTGTGTTACATTTTTGGTATCAGAATTGACATGCAGCCTTTCACTTCACCTTTTCACAACAAGAAGAAATACTTTGTTATTTTTAAGTTTCAACAACCTGAAGAATTTGAGGTATATGTATGTAGTCCCAAACTCTCCAAAGCTTGGAGAATAATCTGTGAGCCCAAAAAAGGGACACAATGTGACATTACATCTAAGCATAAGAGCAAGAAAGGAAATCTGACTATAAGAGAGAACATGAGGTATAGCCTTTCTATGAATGGAGTGGTTTTGATTGAGGCTTTCTCGCAGAATTTCAGGAGCAGGACCACACCTCAACCAAGTCACTTCCTGCATAAATACGTCTATCCCACACATCCTGTTCCATGCTCATATTCATTGCTCCTCCCTCCCATCTTGTTCTTCTTTTTCTTCCTCTCGTCCTCTACATATGCTCCTGAGGGGGTTGGTCATGCCTGGGCGCTACAGTAGCTTCCTCACAAAGTATTTGACAAAGCGGATGAGCTACAAGCAATCAAAGCGTCGCATCAAAATTTTTTGTTTAATAAAATCATTAAACACATTTTGTTGATAGTGTGGTCCTTGCTATTGAAATATGAATAAAACATTGCTGAGTGTCAATAAAATGCTTGTTTGCCGTTTGACAGTTTGTCACCTTATCCATCCAAACACATTCACAAATAATTCTTCTGGAACTTCTCAGTTTGTATTTGATTTCCAAGCAGCTTTATCAGTGGCTAAAGAATACCTACAACATACCAAAATACCTCTGGATATAATCCCTTCAGCCAGTCAGAGCACTGAGCGATGGATGAATTTAAACAGACCGCAGCATGCAGAGATGAGCTGTGATGATAGCATCCATATGTCTGTGAATAACTGTTGACATTTTCACTATTGGAATTTGAAAATTGTACTTCACCAGAAAGTTCAACATCAGCTGCAGCGATCTTGGTTGTTTTCTCTATACTAAACTAAGTTTATGCTCTCCATAGTGTCCTGAGTCCAAACCACAAATAATATCATTAAGTATTTTGCCTTAAGTGTAAAGAAACCACAAGTTCACTGTATCGATGCAGCCCCATATTAGACAGTTATAACTGGCCTAAGCGAGCCAGGTCGGCTGGAAATTTGGTGAAACAGGAGAGGGACCAGACACATCTGCCAGAGCAAAGACACAAGCATAAAATGTCCAACACTACTAGATTCAGCCCATTTTAACTCCCAACCCCTTAAAAGACATAATTTCGTCAGTGGATCCTTTGCGGGGGGATGAGACACACAGGGCAGCAGCTGTGTCTGATGCAGTGGGCAACATCTGTAGTATGAGGAGCAAGAAATCCCATATATGGGTGTAAGGGGAGATGGATGGGTCAAACAAACTCCAGACTTTCACCTGCAAGCCTGCTGTTTGTTTCCAGTGTGAAACAAGAAGTCAGTGGAGTTATTTTAACAAGTAGTGTGCTAGAATGTGTAGCATGCTACGCTAAAGATGTATGCCACATGCCATATGTCACGTGATTAGCTGCAGGACTTTTCTGGCATTAGAGTACATAATAACAAACATACTTATTGTAAACCAAACCATGATGTTTTTTTTCAAAGCCTTAACCATGAGCTTTTGTTGCCTAAACCAATGGAAGAAAACCTGAAAACCAAGTGTTTAGAAACAGGATGCACACAACACCCAAAAACTGTAGGCTAACATTTCCTGTGAAAACAAGAATAAATTGACACTCCATCCCTGAACCTCCAAATATGATACAAGAGGGTACCTACCGCATCATATTTTAATGTGTAGGTCCAGTGACAAAGTGGTGGGATTTGACAAGGTGAGAACATGTTGAAGATTTCTATACATTTTGCAATAGATATTCACGGTTCTTATCTGCAACCACCAAAATGCATCAGAGCATTTCACATATGCGGTGTTGGGTTGTTAGTAGCTACATGTAATTAAATTACAAGTGTAACTGTAATTTGTTACAATTGCTTAAAAAATATCTATGAAAAACAGTTACTAATCAAAATGTTAGTGATTACAAAGGGCTTACATCCAAATATATTCTTTTCAGTACAAAGCTTATATGTTTAGCAATTAATCCTTTGCTGTGCATCTTTCCTTTTTTGAAAGGATTTATTTTGGATTTTTTGTAATTCCACTTTCCAAAGCAAAACTTTGTGTTACTAAAATGGAATCACACCCAACACACCAACTCACAGTGAGAGCAGATGCATGGTTAACCTTTATGTCCTCTGCAGTAACATCCACCTCAGTCCCACAGAGACAGAGCTGCTGTAGTGAACCCGCCCTCCCCGCATGCCTCAGCTGGCATGCAACATCTGATGAGTTGAACTCCCATCTCAAACTCATCACTTCACTGCACTAACTGCACAACCAAATATGCAAATTCATATTAATTAATTACTCTGTAAATTAGTTTTCTGGCTTTTGGGGATGGCAAATAATTGTGCAGCAAAAATAAGACAAAGAGGAGGCACCATCCCATTTTGTTTGCAAAAAGGAAACACACATACACATGAAGGCATATCTCAAAATAGCAGGTGAAAAAAAGGCCTATGACCCACTGACATGGCTGTGCATGGAGGAGCCAGTGGACCTGAAGTTGCCAAGAGTGCATTTCACAGCCTGTTCTTAGCAGTCCTGCACACACTGACTTCATTATTACATTCTCTGCTCTATAGACGAGTGATGGGAGGCCGGTCTGTAAATGATGCTGCTGACGTTCACACCATGTGGCTGAGCTTACACCCTCCATTTTTATTGGCAGCAGAGGCGCTTAAGTGTACCACAAGAAAATAGTCATTTAATAAATGTGGAACTCTCTGTAGCATCTGATGTTCTTAGAACTGTCAGTATATCAGCCTTTGATATTCAGTCATTTCAAGTCAACCTCTAAACTTCCCCAACCATCACTCTATGTAATATTCATTTAATATTACAGTTATTGAGATCAGTGTAGCGGGCCTGGATAGTGCTATAGAATTTTCCATTTATCTGGTGTTTAATAAATTTATTGTAAACATGCTTTAAGTCAATAAAATATGCTCTGAGGATTTCTTCTTGCTATATGTATTTGTTACAATACAAAGACATGCTGAAGACTGACGAAACCAACCAAAAACTTCAAACATTTTGCTCTTCCGTCTGCAAACACAACATGAGCCTCTCATGTTTGTTGAATGCAGTTCATAGACTGTGCTCATGAGGCTGATCCCTTTTGGCATCCCTTGGGTCTCACTCTTATTGATGTTGGGTTTAAAATAGAATAAAGCCACATAGATGGTATTTTGCGAGATTCAAAGCATCCATCCTTCCATTGTTGTCTTCTTATCCAGGGACAGGTCACAGTGACAACAGGCTGAGCAAAGTACTCCAGATGTCCCTCTCCCCAGCGACACTTTCCAGCTCCTCCTGGGGGACCCTGAGGCATTCCCAGGCCAGATGAGATATATAATCCCTATCATGTGTTCTGGGTCTGCCCCGGAGTCTCCTACCAGCTGGATGTACCTGAACACCTCTAAAGGAAGGCGCCCAGGAGTCATCCTGATCAGATGCCTGCACCACAACAACTGGCCCCTTTTGATGTGAAGGAGCAGCGGTTCTACTTTGAGTTCCTTGCAGATGTCACTCTGTCTCTAAGGCTGAGCCCAGCCACCTTATAGTCAAAACTTATTTCGTCTGCTTGCATCTGCAATCTCATTCTTTTGGTCACTACCCAAAAGAAATAACTGAAGAGAATCTCTGCACACCTGAATGTGACGGGTGTGTCTGACAAGGGTGCAATTTATAGATCAAGAGAGAAACTCCTGCATACTGTCCTGCTTACTGCTGACATATTTACTGAATGAATAAAACAACGTTTCGGTCCAACAGACCCTCATTGGGTATGAATACCTGATCAGGTATGAATACCTGATGTTTATAAAGTAAATACCCAAAGCACATGACTTAAGGTGAGGGTGGCAACATAAATGGACCGTAACATTGAAAGCTTTGCCTTCTCACTATAAGCATATTTTATTAACAATCTGCTCATAATTGTAAATAATTTTGAAATTTTAAATGTACACTATTTAGGATTGTCAGTTACAGTTTGTAAAAATACTTTCCAATTAAAGTGAAAATAAAAGAAAACCCAAGATTTACTCCTTTTGCCTCACTATATTTACTTTTCTTTTCAGTGATGTTATGTTTGCCTGCTGCTTATGGTCTGGCACCTGCTCGCTGCCTTTTTACTCACGACCTCACCTGAGTGCCCGAACAAAGAAAAAAAGAAGAAAGTCTGAGAATCTTGGCAGAGAGCTAACTTGTACATACCTGGGACTACTGCTGTCATTCGACTTGGGTGCATGCCAATTGTACACTTTCCTATTGTGTTAAAAAGCCGGATGTTAGCGGGTTCAAGCAGGGTTTTTGTACAGTGGAAAAGAGGCTAAACTGTCCACATCAGAGCACTACCCTCTCAAACCAAATCCCATCATACACACAGGAGGCACAGTGGAAGTGTTGCCTTGGCTCGATTCCTGCTCTTTAAAATCAAATGCAAGAACTGTTCAACCAGCACCAACCCCCACTATGCTGAAACAATTAGTGTATAAAAAAAACACGCAATTACCTCTGACAAACACACACACACACACACACACACACACACACACACACACACACACACACAGAGGCTTTACATTTCTTGTTTTAATGTCTCACTGAGGAGCCTGTGGGTGGGAGAGATCTCAGTATGGCAGTGCAACAGTTTAACTGCTGCTTTTACAGTGATGGCTGCACACACACAATTTGTTGAGGACTACTGATGCTGTAAGAAGGATGTGCCTGGAAAGAAGGAGAAGATGTGGCAACATACTGATAATGATAATGCCCCTGTTAACACTTTGACACTGAATAGAGACAAAAAGGTTGAGTTCATAGAATCTAGACAGTCACAACACACAGCCCACAATCCAAGTATGTTCACTGGACAGCTCTGCACCACACACAGTCCAATGCCAATGTTCAGTTCCAATGCAGGAAGTTCAGCACATAAGTGTCACCTGCATCATAAGCCAGTCAGATAATCAGCCCAATGCTGATTAGTAAATCACTTTAACCACCTATATCTCTATCTTATCTTATCTATCTTATCTATCTATCTTATCTATCTTATCTATCTATCTATCTATCTATCTATCTATCTATCTATATGTTTTTATATAACTTGCTTGTAGACAATGTGACATTTCATTAATGTTTATCATATTGGTTAGGTATGTTAAAAAAATCCGAAATGTTTATTTTCAATAAAACAACCAAAAATGCATGCAACAAGCACTTAGTGTCCACAGTTTTCTCTTTGTTGTTCTTTGTTCTGATTGGTTGGCCATTGGCACAGTCCTCCTGAGCCACACAGATGATCCAAAAGGCCCATCTGGCAGCCTGCTCAGGCTGCTGATTAGTCATGTCTCAGCCCCCTGCACCCTGCCCACTCCCCTACTGACTCCCTTGGGTGTAATGCCACCCACATACAAGCTGTGCATATGGCAACCTCCCCTAAGAAGCTTCTTGCCCCAATCTGGAACAATGTGAACCACAGATAAAGTCATTAAAAGACTTTTAGTTCTTTATCAAGTCAGAGTATCAGTTGGGATTGTGTGACTGCTAGCATCAGCATCAACACTTTATCAATATTCCGTCCCTTTCTCTTGACCTTCTAAAGGCAGGGTTCCTCCAGGAGATGTGAAACGTAAAACATGATCATTTAATAATTTCAAGGCAATTCAAAATTTAGAAATTGTTTTTTGTTGAAATGATTTGACTAAACAACCAATAAAAACTTAGCAATTCTTGTTTCTTATGTCAAATTTTCTAGTTGACAAAAGCCAGAATGCAAGCAGCCCTCAGTGCCTCCTTTTTACTTAACGTACATTCTCTGGAAAGTGGAGTGGCAGAAGTCTACTCTCGGCTGCATGTTCACTTGTGGTTATGGCAAACAAAGCCATTTGCAGGCTCTCAGTGACATCACCCTTTCAAGATGGCAACGTCCATATCTTGAATATTTTAACCTCACTTCAGCATAGCAGGGGTAAATGGGGGCATGTTGTCCATCTTTCTATACAGTCTATACTTGTCATTGATTCTTTTTGTGATATTCATTGAAAGGATCCCAAGGAGCAGTTGGGGGGGTAAGTGTCAGGTATGGGAAGAAAAGAATGGCATCTCTGCTTTTTTTTTGATGTGGCTCTCAGGGCTTCCCCACCATGACCTCCAGCATGAGTGTCAAGCAGCCAGGAAGAGAGTTGGTACCTCCAAGTCTGAGGCCATGGTTCTCTGACAGAAAATGATATATTGCTCCATCTGGGTTGGAACTGAGTTGCTGCCCTGAGCAAAGGCATTCAAGAGTCTCAAGGTATTGTTCAAGAGTGAGGGTAAAATAGAGCATGAGATGTACAGGCAAATTGGTGCTAAATCAACTTATGTTGATGCTGTGCTGGACTGTTGTGCTGAAGATGCAGCTGAGTCAGAAGGTAAAACTCTGCTCCATCTACTTTCTGACCCTTACTTGTGGTCATGAGCTTTGGCTAGTGACCGACAATATAAGATGGCAAACACAAGCAGCCAAAACAAGCCTCTTTCGTAGGGTGGCCGGGCTCAGTGTGAGAGATTATGAGAAGCTCAGACATCTGGATGGAGCTTAGAGTAGAGCCACTGCTCCTTTGTGGTTTCCGGGTATGTCCTACTGGTAGGAGGCCCCGGGGTAAAAACCCAGAACACACTGAAGAGATCTGGCTTCTCATCCAGCCTGGGAATGCTTTAGTATCCCCCAGAAAAAGCTAGAAAATGTTGCTTGTGAGAGAGAGGGACTTTTGGAATGCCTTGCTTAGCCTGGTGTCCCCCAACCCAGCACTGTACAAGCGGAAGATGGATTGATGGCTGGATGGATGAGTTGGTTCTTGATTACAATTTGGTCCAAATTTCTTCCGTCTTTCCTCTGAATTATAGAAATCTGATTTATTTGTCTGAGTTTACCCAAACAACCACACAGCCATGATGTATAGAAGTAAAACTTGTCAATACAATAATAAGTAATGACATTAGATTAAACAATTTGTTTTTTACAGTGTTGTGATTTTCATATTTGTATTTACATGATTTGTGTTTTCATTTATGTAAAATCATATCAAAACTCTGATTTATATTTTAACATAACTTACTAGATTATGTTCTCATTTGTTACCAGATAATTAAAGATGACAAATTCAGTTCGTGCAAATCAAACCAGGTCTTTACAAGTTATAATTATTTTTCCACAGATGCTGGATTTGACCCTAAAAGACTCTTGTTTGACATCATTGGTGCCTCTTCACATGAAAGAATGTTTCAAGTTAACAAACTTTAGTTTGGACTGTTATATTTGAGTCATAAAAACACTTTCACTCTGTGTTTAAAGAAACATAAAAAAAAAACAAAAAAAAACAAGCAGCCCGCATTTGATTTTTTTTAGAATTGTGGATGATCAAACTTTATTTTACAGTTTACACACTTATGTAGCTCATGTTGGTGACTCAATGATTTTTCCTCTAGCACCACCCTCAGGACAAACTGACATCCTACACACATTCTACAATCTACCATCAGCTGTGTGATCATGTACAGACTGAACTGGCAGTGAGAAAGGAGACTTTTCATTCGACAGAGAACACAGAGACACTGTGGACGTAGGCCAGAGGCTAAACCCAGGATAAAGAGGTTCAGTGAATGTGGTCTAGAAGGTACAGGGATGGATCAGTAAGTCAGACTGTGAGAATGTGAAGGACAGAATGCCAGCAGGACAGTCCACATACACTGCTACTCTGTCATAGGGGCAGGAGGTGGAGAAGGATGTGATTGTATTACTGTGCCTCAGAAGGTAACATTGACCATCAGAGCACTCCAGACTCCAGGACTGATCATTCTTTTCACACTCACAGTCTTCACTGTCTCCCCTCCTGCTGATTCCTCTGTAACTCACTTATATATCAAATGGCAAAAAATCTCTAAATTCAACCCTCCACGTACTATAATTTTCTGCAAAATTAAGGACATCAACTTGGACAATTTATCTGCTAGTATCAACGACTTCCCCAGTGATGACAGTTTCTCTACCCCAGACAAAATGCTCTCCCACTACAACTGCCTCAAAAACCTTCTAAATAATCTGGCTCCTATCTAAACCAGATGTGTCTTTACTCTTACTGCACCCTGGTTCACTCCCACTCTCAGACAGTTAAAAGCAAATGAACATCAACTTGAAAGACTCTACAGGAAAACTGGTCTCGCTGTGCACAAAGACAAGGTATTCAAACCATATTCTCCACTACAAGGACTGCATTTCTAAAGGCAAATCCATCTACTACTCTGGTTTAATCAGTTCAAATGAAGGAAACTCCAAGGCTCTCTTCTTCCTCCTGACAATTATTGCAAAACCACCAGACTCACTTCCTCCTCACCTGTACTCCTCTGATTTCTGGAACACTTTAATATAATTCTTCTCTTCAAAAATCGAACACATCCACCAACAACTTACACCCACCTCTGCTCCTTATTCATTTGTCCCAGTTGCATTTACCCCTATCCACTCACTTTCAGCATTCACCCTACCCTCAGCCAGTGAAATATCCAAACTCATTCAAAAATCCAAATCCTCAACCTGCCGATTAGACCCCTTTCCTACTGTCCTTGTAAAGACCACCCTCCCCTTTCTGTCCTCTCATTACAGACATCATTCACTCCTCCCTTACCACTTGAATTGTTCTCTCTTCGCTCAAAACAGCCGCTGTAACTCCAATACTCAAGAAACCCGGTTCAGACCCCAACAACCTCAATAATTCTCATTTCAAATCTTCCAATCATCTCCAAAATTCTTGACAAAACAATTGCCGCTTAACTACATACCCATCGATCTTGCAACAATCTATATAAACAATTCCAGTCTGGTTTCCATTTCTATAGCACTGAAACGGCACTTCTTAAAATCACCAATGACCTCCTCCTTGCTGCTGACTTCGGTTCACTATCCATTCTCCTCCTGCTTGATCTGAGTGCGGCCTTCAACACTATTTCACACACCATTCTTCTGAATAGACTTTCTTCCATTAGTTTCAGCAACACAACTCTCAACTGGTTTCATTCATACCTTTCAGGCCACACTCAGTTCATTAGTTAAAATCATTCACTTCCCATCAAGTCCCCGTCACCACAGGTGAAACCCCTGCTGTTCATCATTTAGCTCCTCCCCCTTGTTAGCATTTTCCATAAGCATCATATTCACTTTCACTGCTATGCGGATAACACCCAGCTCTATCTCTCAACAAAACCTGATTCCTCACCTCCACCCTCATCCCTTACCAACTGCGTCCTAGAAATAAAATCCTGGTTAACTTCAAACTTCCTCAAATTAAACAGCAATAAGACAGAACTTCTTTTAATTGGCACAAAGTCCACATTAAACAAACTCCATAACCTCTCTATTCCCATCGAAAATTCGTCCATCTGCCCCTCCCTTCAGGTAGAGTCTGGGTGTCATCCTCGACAGCACCCTCTCCTTCACCTCCCATATTAACCATGTCACCCGGTACGCCTATTTCCACTTAAGTAATATTAACCATATCCGTCCATCCCTCACTCCCCACAACTACAAAATACTTCTCCTCACCTTTAAAGCCATACACAGCCTCGCCCCTCCATATCTCTCTGACCTCCTCCATATTGCCACACCTGTCACTGACATTTGTTGCTGTCCTCTTGTTGTCAAACAGACTGATCTCTCTGTTGATTCAATTTGTGTCAATTGTGAGTTCACAGGAATCTAATGGAGAGAAGAAGACACAATACAGCTACAGTTATTTATCTGTCATCACGCCCAGAGGCATGACCCCCTGGAAAAATAACCAATGGTAAAAACACAAATGTCATTAAATGTCAGACTCTGACCTGTTCACTTCTGAATTGCAGCTCTTTCTCATTTATACAGTGCAGGCAGGACAGAGTGACCAAAAGTCACACGTGAAGGCACATGATAGTGCGGCTCAAGCACTTTGACTATATGATTTACTTCAGTATTCTCTGTGATGTACAATATATACAGGTATGATCGCATTTATGAAGCAATAAATACTTAATAGCATTATTATCTGCAGTGTGAGGCTGCCTGAGCCCTATGGCGGGAAAGATTCACCTTTTTGTCTTTTTTTGTCTCATTCTGCTTATTTGCATGATGGATGAATGATGATGAATGATGATGATGAATTCTATTATCATGATTTTTTAAATTAACTGGTTAATTAATTTAATTTATTAACCAATCAGGGAATACACATGATAAGAAAATAGACATGCTAACACATACAAAAGCAAACAAATAAACAACAGTGATGCAGAAACATTACTGATTAGCAAAACGCAATAGCACACAGATAAACAACAGGGGACAGTGTGAGTAAAAGAAAAAAGAAAACTACATTCAAAAGGAAGAAGCCATGGAGAAGTTGAAACAAATGTAAATTCAGCAAACTTGTTTATTTCTGCTGTCATTTTCAATTGCTACTGTAACATATAAAGATATAGAGTGCTGTGTTGCTCTGTTATCACCTTTGATAAACCAAATCCACCTGCGCAGAAGGTTCACAACTTACTGCTGTGGACGGGGCTGCAGCAAAATGTCGATGGGGGCAGCTGCAGACCAACAAGTCCGTCGTTTGGTGGAGTAAAACGACTGTTTTTCACAGTGGAGTCTACATGGTGTTTTTGTTTTAGCGGCTTTGAATCTCCGTCAGTAAGGGCTGTCTGATAGCAAGGTAAAGCCATGAAAATATTCCAAATATAGCGCATCTTACACTGATATTGATTTTTTTAGTTGGCTTAAAACTTATCAATAAAGGCTCATAATCAACCAGCACTGAGTTTGTGAGTGGTTATATATATATATAATATGAAATTATATATAAGTGAAAATTAAAAATAAATAATTTCCTCACAATAATATCGGCATTAGAGCAAAATTATATTTCAACTGAAATTATGCACTCAGAAACTCCTTTTCTAAGGACATAATTTCTTTAGATGGCATCGCGTTGGCCTCTAGAACAACAGTAAGGAACCTCAGAGTTATATTCCATCAAGAATTGATCTTGATCTTTTGCTTCCCATATAAAACAAACTTCAAGGACTGGTTTCTTTAACTTGCTTAACATTGCAAAAATTAGACATATCCTGTCCCAAACAGATGCCAAAAAATGACTGCACGCATTTGTTACTTCTACGCTGGATTACTGTAACTCCCTGTTATCTGGTTGCCCCAAGAAGTCTCTGAAGTCTCTCCAACTGGTGCAGAACACTGCTGCACATGTACTAACGGGAACCAAGAAAAGCGATCATATTTCTCCTGTTTTAGCTTCTTTGCGCTGGCTCCCTGTAATATCTAGAATTGAATTTAAAATCCTCCTCCTTACTTACAAAGCTCTGAATAGACAGGCTCCATCCTATCTGTCACAGCTCATAGTTCCCTATCAACCCTCAAGAGCATTAAGCTCTGAAAATGCAGGGTTACTTGTAGTTCCCAAAATCTCCAAATGTAGGATGGGAGCCAGAGCCTTCTGTTACCACACTCCTCTTTTACACAAACATCTTAGAAACACTAGCACATACTTGGTTTAGTGGATCTCTGTTTGCTTTAATATCCTGTGAAATGCATTTAGTACACTGAAAATATGTGAATCACAGTCATAATTGCTAATTTATACAAACTCAATTCCAAAAAAAAGTTTGGACATAGTGCAAAACATATATATAAAAAAGAATGCATTGATTAGTAAGTTATTATTATCAACTGAATACAGTACAAAGTCAGTATAATTTATGTTCAAACTGATACATTTTATTGTTTTTTGGTTTTTTTTTAGTAAAAATACAGTTTTTCTGAAATTCTAAAAAGCTGGGACAGGAGCATGTTTAAAAAAAGTTTGAAGCGCGCACACATCCAAAAACAGTAAAGACTAGGTGCTGGACAGAACGAAGACATATGCAAAAATACAAATAAAGTCTGCACATGAGATAATGCTCCCATGAACATTTATTACCAGTCATTTCATCCATTTATTATTCAGTCTGAAGAAGGGCTTGGGCCCAAAACATCACACGTGTGGAGGTATAAATGTTCATGGGAGCATTATCTACTGTGCACACTTTATTTATGTCTTTGACAGGAGCATGTTTCACATCCTGTGACATCAACTTGTCTTTTAACAACACTCGGTAAGCATTTGGAAATTGAGGACATTAGTTGTTGTGGTTTTGGAAGGGAAATTCTCTACCATTCTTGCTTAATGTACAACTTCAGCGTCTTAACACTCCGGGGTCTCTGTTGTCATATTTTGTGCTTCATAATGCTCCATACACATTTTCAGTGGGAAACAGGTCTGGATTGCAGCAGGCCACAGTAGTACCTGTACAGTTTTCTATGGAGCCACGCTGTTGGAACATGTGCAGAATGTTGTCTCGCTGGAATAAGCAGGGATGTCCCTGAAAAAGGCGTCGTCTGAATGGCAGCATATGTTGCTCAAAAAAACCTGTATGTACCTTTCAGCATTCATGGTGCCTTCACAGATGTGAAGTTACCCATGATGCCATGGGCACTACTTTTTTCACTTTGTGTCAGTCCGTCTCAGATAAGCTCGGGTCCAGTGAGGTTGGCGGTGTTTCTGGATGATAGGGATATCTGGCTTTCAGTCTAAACTTCCATTTACAGATGCAGTGATGTGTTTACTGACAATGGTTTTCCAAAGTTTTCCTGAGCCCATGGAGTAATATCCTTTATAGTCATGTTGGTTTTTAAAATAAAACTAAAAACGCATCTCTTCACTTTAGCCTTTAACTAGCTCTGCAGCTTTGCATTTTGCTTTGCACTTGCATACTGCTGCACATCTTTAATATGTTGCATTTTCCTTGATTTTATGCATTTTGTATACTCTATTTTTATGTTCATTTTATTTATAAAATCAGTGGGTTACATTTTATTTTATTTTCCATTTTATATTATGCATTCTGTGCACTGAATTTTTATCTGTATTTTATCTTATAATTACTAGTATTATCAAGCAGATTTTATCCATTTGAAGACGCATTCTATGCATTCTATTCTGATTTTATTTTATTTATACATGGAGGTTTTGTTGTATTTTTGTCTTGTATGTGTTTTGATGTGAATCACTTCATTGTGCATTTAATTTCTTTCTTGTACATTGGGCTGCATTTCTTCATTTCTTGATTGCTATACAAATTAAGTTTATTATTATTATTATTATTATTATTATTATTACATTAATTTGGCATTTCAAAACATTTTTGAAGTCCATATTAGGGCTGCAGCTATCGAATATTTTAGTAATCGAGTATTCTACTGAAAATTCCATCGATTAATCGAGTAATCGGATAAAACATATTTTTGTTTAGTTAAAGAGCAACTATAAATATACATGAGACAATAAGACATTTCACCTAATAATGAACCATTGGTTTCCTTTTTTAGACAATCAATGTCTTTATTTTTAGATGCACATTGTTTAAAACAGCCAACAGCAATTGCATCTCAGGAAATGTGACTAGAAAAAATAAATAAATAAAATACAAATATAAAATAAAATAACTTTCAACTTAGTGTATTCTTGTAAGTACCAAAAACATTTGGCATTAATAAAAATAGAAAAAAAATACTTTGGCTACAAGTAACAGAATTTACAGGCATAACAGTCTTCTCCTTTAGGATTCTTTGTGGCATATAGGAGGCAAAAACATTTGAACTAGAACGAGTCCACGCATCAATAATTCTGCACATTTCTGTTGTGAGTGCAATATGCAGAAGAATCAAGGCAAGGGCCACACCTTGTTATCTGTCTCTCTCATGGCATGTGTGTGCAAACCTTTAAAGGAGCACTTTATTGCAGTGAAGGAAGGTAAGCATATCAACATGCTCAGGGCTGAGGCTTGCCCTCTTCTTTGATACAATGTTACCTGCAGCTGAAAACAGATGCTCTGATGGCGTTGATGTGGCTGGAATACACAGCAGGGACCTTGCCAGCTCTGCCAATGTTGGATAGCGTACTGCATTCTTTTCCCACCAAGTCAGTGGATTCTCCTTTTTGGAAAGAGGATGTTCTCCAAAATACATGAAGACCTGTGGAATAAGTGTAACAACAATAATATTAAAAATGTTTTATTTATACAGTATTTTGCACTACTTTCAGTTGTATTACAGTCTTTATCTGCAGTACATTTTTTCTATCATCATTATTGTGAAAATTGTTTAAGAGCCAAAATTAAAAAATGATATTTCCTTCACCTCCTGATGTACAGCTTGGAGTAACTGCTGCTCCTCATCTTGTTCTTCGTCACTGGTGGTGGAGTCTGAGTCAAGGAATGATGTAGTCCTCTTGGCATGTGCTGCTGGTGGGGAATCCTGTGCTGTGCTGTCTGCTCCATGTTTACTTGCAGTGGGCTGTCTCACTTGCTGTTTGGCTGCAAGTGCCGTGGCTCGTACTGCGCTTTGGACCTTGACTATTTCCTCAGCAGCCAAGAACCTCAGTTTTCGAAACCTGGGATCCAGAGCAGCAGCAAGTAGGGTGATGTTTGGAGATTCAGGAGTAAACTCAAGTAGTCCTTGCCATCTTTCTGTGACCTGTTCTGTTGCATGAGTCTGGAATGAACTCACAGGTGCAGTCTCAAGTTCTGGACTCTGTATGTTCTTTTTAAGTTTGTGCACAAGATGTGGAAGTGCAGAGAGTGTGACATATTGTTGTCCACTCAGAAACACTGTGGCTGATTCAAAGGGCTCAAGGACCTGGTTCAGTTCCTCAATCAGATTCCACTGTTCAGGTTTGAGGTCCACGTAGTGTTTCCCTCTGTGGGTCACTGCTGGGTCGGAGAGTGTGGCAGTCACTGGCCATCTCTGTTCTTGTAGCCTGTACAACGTGGCATAAGTGCTGTTCCAGCGTGTGGAGACATCTTGCACCAGCATGTTGTCCTTGCAACCCATTTGTTTCTGCTTGTCCTTCAACTTGGTGCATGCCAGTTCACTCGTTTTAAAGTGTTCGACAAGGCTTCTCGCAGCAGCAACACACTTGGAGATAGCCTGGTGGAATTTCAGTGAGCTTTGCACAACCAAGTTGAGGGTGTGCCCTGCACATCTCACTGATGCCCATCTGTGTCTTCCTTCCAAAATCTTTGCTGCTGCTACGACATTGGCACCGTTGTCGTGGACGACAGCCTTGATTTTCTTTGCTGGAATGTCAAATTTAGCAATCACCTCCTCAATCCAATATTATGCAATATTTGCAGCTGTGTGTCTCTCCTCAAGGGGCATCGTCGTCAGGGAGTGGGACACCATGTTCCAGTTCTTCCCAATATAGTGGCATGTCACCCCCATAGAAGCCTCCGTTCAGATGCTTGTCCAAATATCAGTAGTGAGTGCAACGCTGTCGCTCTCTTGTAGAGCCTGCTTCATCTTGGTTTTGATGACTTCATACTTTTTCTCCATCTGTTTTGTGAAGAAAGTTCTTGATGGAAGCTCGTACTTGGGATGGAAGGTTGAAACCACTGCTTTAAAACCACTATCCTCCACCATGCTTAGTGGGCGCATGTCTGTGACTATCATGTTTAAAATGCTATTTGTAAGCTCAGCTGCCAGCTCGGGGCTACATAATGGCGCTTTGCAGATGAATTTGTCCATGCGAGACTGTGATGATTTACTGAAATTGAAGAGAAATAATAATTTGTTAATTGACATTACTAAGACTAAATTATATAATATAGTAGGTTCATGGCTGTACATTTAAAAACCCTGAACTTACACAAGTTGACCAAATTCACTGCTTTCACTCAAAAAACTAAGAATCTTACCAAGAAATTTTCTGATTTCTGATTTCTAAAAATGTCATTACACCTGATAACACACATCACTTAAAAGGTTAGATGTTTTTCCCATGTGTTTCAATTGAACTTTCATTTGTGTCAAGCAAATTTTAAGTTCTAGCTAAGTTTTAAGTTTTAGACTTACACTTTTAGACTTTAAGTTTTAAGTTTTTAAGATTTTGAGTTTTTGCAGTGTTCAAAATAAAATTATGATACCTGCTGTATTGGAGCACCAGTGCTACTTGATGTTTTATCCATCAATGACTACTGAGCTAAAATTGACAACTATCCAGTTAGCTTTATTATGTTTTTATTTTTCACCCTCATCACTCTACAGCGCTATGTTTTTACAGATTAAATAAAGCCTGTATGAAAGGCACGTTAGCCACGCATCGACAGTAGTCATAATTAATAGAAACCTAGCCCTCCTCAGGGCTAACGTTATGTTAGCAAGGTACAGTAACGTTAATCTCATGAATTAGCGCTACGTTAACTTAATTTTACCTTGTCTCGGGTGACAGTCCTCTCGGAGTAAACAGAGTACCTTTGGTGGAGATGCCGCAGCATTGAAGACGTACTGTTGTGGTATGCAAGCGCTAACCCCTCCCACCTGAGAGAGCTGGACCTAAGCTACAATCATTCAGGGGAATAAGGGGTGAAGCAGCTTGCCACTGGACTGGAGAGTCCACAATGTATACTAGAAACTCTCAGGTCAGGATTCATATGTTTGCTGTACAGTTTATATTTTAAGTATTATATCCTGCACATCCTGTTTTAGTCAGTGTTAGTGAAACTGGTCAACATTGATCGGATTTTCCTGCTGACATGATTTCGACTGTCTAATCCCACCCATTCCAGGCTGACAGAGAAAAGTTGTGAAGCCCTGGCTTTTGCTATGAGCTCCAAACCTTCCCATCTGAGAGAGCTGGACCTGAGTAACAATGACTACGGAGTACTCCGGAGTGACACGGCTCTCCATTGGACCAGGGAGTCCACACTGTACACTGGAAACTCTCAGGTCAGGAAACACCTGTTTCTTAAATGGTTTTATGATGTCATGAGAAGTAGAGTCATAAAGAGGGGAGACACATTATCTTGCAGTGGTTGCAGACAGGATTATAAACCATCATGGCATCCAGTAAACGACTACAAGACCCACAATAAGCCAGCTGGCAGGCAGCCAGGGCACTGATTGGTGCCCAGCTGACATAAATCAGCCGACTGCCACAGTGAAGGAGCTGAGGAGGAATCAGTGCGTGTAACGAAGTCAAAGTTTGAGACAGACAGAAGTACTAGTTTTACGTGGGAGACAGTGAACTGGAGTTTTTATTTACATACCTGTTTTTGTTTTGTTTAACTTCTGTCTCAAAGAAATACAATGACCTTGAATAAACACACTGAGTTCATTTGGACAGCAAAATTTGATTGTTTTCATTTCCTGCACCCACACCTCCAAAATCAGGAGAAAAGCTCCTCCCAAGACATCATATCATATTTTAGATTCTGCTCATCCCACTTTAAGTTTATGTTAAGGAAGATGTCAACATCTGTAGGACTTGACTGCTGACTCAGGAAGAAAAGTGCTGTCTGCTTTATTGGCGGATTCACACTGCAGTTTGGAAGCTCTCAGGTATGGACAATCAAAAAGAGTTCACATTCTGTAGGTGACTCAAGTCTTTCCAATTTCATCTCCTTTTGCTCTGGTCCATCATTATCACAGACGTGTGATTTTTCTTAATCCTGTTCAGAGGGGTGAGTGGGCCTCAGTTAGGAAATGTGGATCCACAGAAGTCTTACTGAATGGAAACATCAGTTTCCCACCACTTTGTTCAAGACTGTAATTTCCTAACAATGACTAAATGTGCTGAGATGATGATGTCATGTATTCAATTTTAATTAATCAATGAATGTATTTATTTAGTCCTTGGGAAAGCAAATCAGTCCGGGATTGGCATCAAATGTTGATGTGTGAATGCTGGTTAACTTCATTTTAAGGGACAGCAAGTAGAAGACAATATTTCACGTTCTGTTTTTGCATGTGTGAGGACATCAACAAAAATAGCAGGTCAGTGGTGATTTGAGTGGCACTGACATCAAAAGATGGTATGCTGCAAATGTTTTAGTGGCATATTGATTACTGATTGTAATCAATAATAATAATCAATCTGTCCACAAACGTATGGCACAACAAAAGACAGACAGCTCCTCAGGTAAAGACTCAGCTGTCCATTTTCACTTAAAGGAAAAGGGACATATCTTACAAGGCAGCAATATACACATCTTGGCCACAGAAGACAGATGGTTTAAAAGAGGCATGAAAGAAACAACCTACGTCAAACTGGAACAACCATCATTAAAAGAGGAGGTGGACTACGACACCACTCATCATCCACTTACAAGCAGTCCTGAGTTCCCCTCATAGACAGCTCAGCATCCATTCACAAACTAACGACTCATAACTTTACAGCTCACATATGACCCTAACGACTTTGTAAATGTTCACACCCACACAGGGTTTAAAGCCTGTGACTCCCTACCAGTGAGTTAGAACTAAAGAAGCTACTAGGTTAAGAGATAAAACGTCTTCAAGAAATGTCCAATTGCCTACAATAGCAATTGTGTGTTTGTGTGTGTGTGTCATCACACCACATGCATTTGCTGACATCACGGTAGCGGCATCCCAAGGCATAAACAGTTGATGCAAAAGTGGTGTGATGTCATAAGTAAGGTGTTAAAAAAAATATCACAGAGACAGTTGACACAGATAAGTTTCAGCCCTTTTCTTTGCCTCACTGACAAACTGAGGAACACTACTTCATACTGAAATGAACTTAGGACTTATGTTGGATATAAAATCATTCGTGTTTTCTCCTTCAGGGTCGACCACGTTGGAGAGCAGTGGTTAAAACGGTTAAAACCTGGTGTGAGGAAGTGTAAGTGTGGATCCCATCTCACTGTTGATGACAAAGCAGCAGATATTGTAATATGATAAATATGGTACCTATTCATTAAAACACACTATGTGTCATCATTAGACATTATGAACAACATCATAAACACAAAGAAAGAATAAACCCTTCAGATGTGTCTGATGACAAACTGCTGCTGTGTTGTCTTTTTCCATCAATCAGATTCCTGTTGTAGCAGGATGAGGGTGGCGCTCTGCTCTGTCCTCTCGCTCCTTCTCTCTCTCTCTCTTTCTCCCGCTGCTGCCTTGATTGGAAGGCGGCGCTTGGAGTATATACGTGCTGGCGCACACCTGTCCCACATTCACCTCCTGAAAGCCAGTGGCGTGGCTCAGCTGGCGTGAGGCTGAAGCGTGGGATACGGGTCTGTTTTGGCGTCGGCTGGAACCTGGCACTCCGAAACTGCTTGAATGCGGGTGCATTGTCTGACTGACGGCGGATGATAGTGCTCACACTCTGCGTGGGATCGGCTCATTGCGGTGTTTTTTTTTCTCATCTGCGAGCTCTCCGTGCAGCTGTAGAGCCATCAGCATCTCAGCTCCCAGTTTCCCACGCCAACTCATCGTTCGGCTCAGAGCCTCGGTGTGCGGCCTTGCTAACGCCGGCCGCCACTCCTAACAGAGCTGCTGTTTTGTTTCACTGGTTCTTGTTATTGTTAACACGATTTGTTTTATCTGTGCTTTGTGTCCTTATTTTAATCCGCTGTTCTGATCAGCGTGGTTTATGCCATCAAAACCACGCGGTGGTGTGGCCTGTTAGGCTGCCGATTCCGGCCTAGCTGGTCGTTGTGCGCAGTAGGCCTGAAGTTCTTTGGCCATGGCCTGTTTTATTGTTTGTGTATTGTCCACTGTTTTTTTGTCAACATAATCTCTTTAGTGTTATTTTGCATTTGACCTTGGTTCATTTCATTCGGTATTTTGCATTTTATTATGTTTGGTTAATTTTCTTTGAATATTTGATCAGATTAATTTTTGCTTATATTTCTATTGCTGGGCTTGTAATTGCTTTGTGTTTTTTGTTTTTTTTTTTGTGTTGAACAGGAGCTGTGGGCCCCCCCAGCACGTGGCAGCCAGATCCCTTGGTGGTGGTATTTATTTGCAGTGAAGTGCGCTCTGGGTGTCCCTGATTTTTTTTACGTGGTGTTTTACATAAAGCCTTTTCCCTGCTGGCTGCCCTGGTAAGCCCAAGCCCTAGTTCCTAAAGTTGTATATAGTTATTCTTTCTTTTTTTGAGTTAGCCCAGCAAGAGCAAAAAAAAAACCAAAAACAGACTGTGAATCTTTTTTTTTTTTTTTTTTAAGAAGTAGTAAGGACCATTTTAATTGTTGTTACAATAAAAACTGTTACACTTTGGAATCACGTCTCTAGCCATTCTTTGTGTAATCGGACCTGTGTGACCTTTTACCGGGTGTTAACTGCATCAAACCCAATAATAAATGAAAATTTAAAAAAGATGGAAATCAGTTGTATCCAAGATTGATGGAGTCAAATACAAAGACTTGTGTTCAATCTGGAGGAAATGTGTGGTCCAGAAAGCAAAATGAATTAAGAAGCAATCTGACCATATTCTGTCCAATGAATCAGCTTTAATGCCCTCAGGCAGGTGCAAATGTCAGGCTGCCTTCTTCCAGCCTTAAAAAGTGAATAATAGCAGGTTTCATTTATGAATCCATAAGCTGAATAACTTTAGGGCTGTATGTAAGGCAAGCATGGGGATGTCTTTTGGGTTTCACTGTCATTTTTAATATCTGCTTTAACAGCAGGACAACAATTCAACTTAACTGAACACATGAGAAGCGTCTCTCATATGACTCTGCTATCTAAACCATCCTTGCCCCACAAAGTGCACCACATTATGTCTTTATTTTAACATAAAGCAGGAGCAACTTGCAATAATATAATGTATGGATTTATCATTAATGAAATTATCCTTTTTATCTAAATAAAACAGAGAACAAAAATAAAGTTATCTACTAAATAAATTAAAATGTCACAAAAATAAATCTCTTCCTACATTCTTCCTATTCTTCAGATAAAATGTACTCTTTTTTAATTTTACATTAATAGCCATTGTGAACAGGGATCCACTGGAGATGTCAGCAAACCATTCAAGATAAAGAATTCTAATATGACAGTTGTCTGAATAAAATCACATTGAGATGTTGGAGTCGGTGTTATCTTCACTTCTCCAAGATGTTTTACAGCTGAGTAACTTAAAATGTGTTTTCAGTACAAGTTATTTCAAATAGGAATCATTTGTAAAGGAATCTGTGAAAAAAAGACATTTATATTTTTCAATGCATTTTGACAGAGAATATGATTTAATTTTCTCAAAACTTACAGTATCAGGATTATGTTTTTTTTCTCACACCATTTCTACATGATTCAGACTCCTCTACCTTCTGGACCTTGCAATACCAAGTATTGATCCAGTATCAGTAAGAAAGCGACACAGAGCGACAACATTTACAATAGACAAAAATTTGTATTGCATTTGGTGTGACCACACAGTTTCTACATTAATTTAAAATTAAAAGTGAGTCATTTAATGTCAATTAATCATCAGAGTTAATTAAAAATGTTAATTCAGCAATCATTTAGTGTTTAAGATTAAAAGTCTGTTGACAGAAAATAACGTTGCTGCCCCTTTAAGGGACCGGCAACACAGACGCAGCACCTCAGTGACGCTGCAGCAGAGACCTGAGGGAGAGAGCACAGGAGGAATCGGAGAAAACCAGCGCTAATTAATTAACAGAAAAAACAGTGAAAAAGTCGATAAAACAGTCGAAAAACATAACTTACCTGGTCGGGAACTGACGGGGATTTTATGAGAACTAAGCCACATCGGTTTTGGTGAGTCTTGTGTTTATTTTCATGCATTTTCACCGTGTTGTAGTTTTTTTTTTCTGGCGGAGAGCTAACGCTAAAAACGTAGCTGTTTACAAAGAAATGCTCCGTCATAAACTGTTTACCAGTTAATATTTTGGTTTTATGAAGACTGTGAATGTTATAAAAGTGTGTGTAAGCTGTGTAAATGAGAGATTTGTGCAGTAATTAGTGCGGGAGACGGAGCCGTGAGATAAAAGAGACCGCTCCGCTGCCATTTTGAGTTGGAAAAAAACACGGTAGCAGTAACGTTACAACTCAGAGACTGAAGAATTTATCTGTGTGATTTGAAGATTTAAAAAGAGTTTTATTGTGCTCATGGCCTGTTACACAGGTCAGGTTTTTTTGCTCGGTTGGAAGCTCGGTCGGAGCGAGGATTGGTCTGCCATGTGCGGGCGTGCACATCCACAGACGGGATTCAAGATGGCGAGCCAGACCCAGACCTTGAACTCATCTTCTCCATCGCATCATTGAGGAAATCCTCTGCGTGTGGTAACTTACTGCCAGAGTGGTAGGAGTATCAGGAATTAGTTTGAACTGATTGAACTATTATTTTTTTGGACTGAATCGAACTGAACACTTGAGCTCACATTTGGACTTGAACTTAAATTGAAAGTGTCATACTTTTATTTTCATATGTTTATATTTTTGAATGTGATTTGAATAACTGTGGTCCATTTTGATTTACTTGGGTTTTGAAGGTATTTTCTTACCTGTAAAAGAAAGAAAAAACAGTTAACTCAGGAAGAAAAATAGGAATCCTAAGATAGGTACAACCTAGGAAAAAGAGACTGGTCTAATTAAATTAGATTAGCTTTACTAAAATAAACTAGGTGAACTAAAGAACAAAAAGAAAGAGTGAAATACTTTTTTTTTCATCTATACTTACCTTGTTATTGGGAACCTGCAGGGTATTTTTGGTTTTATGTACTGTGTTTTATATGTGTGTTTACATTCAGTAAATTGCCGGCCTTTTCTATTTAAAGAAACGGTCTCTGGTGTAATTATTCTTGCTCCCCACTCCTTAGAGCCTAGAACTGGTCCAGTGGCGCAGTTAGTTGTGTGATACCGGTGCTACAACGTGCTTTGTTTGCCTAAACCCAGGGCAAAATAACAAATGAACACTTAACGGGAGGAGGTGGAGACTCTCTCCACCTCCTCGTTGTCAATGAAGAGTGGAGAGTGGCTGAGCTGTCCAGACCTGTGGAAGTCCACTGTTATTCCCCTAGTCTTTTTTAATTTCAGTTAAGTTTTGGTTAGTACACCATGCCACTAGGTGTTCTACCTCCCTCCTGTATGCGGTCTCGTTATTATCAGAGATGAGACCGAGCACTGTTGTGTCATCAGCAAATTTAATTAGGCGATTTGATGGAGAAGAAGGGGAACAGTCATGTGTAAAGAGTGTGTAGATCAGAGGGCTAAGCACACACCCTTGGGGGGCCCCAGTGTTACCAGATAAACAGAATGAAATGTGCTCGCTAGCTCTAACACACTGCGATCGGCTGGTTAAAAAGTCCAAAATCCAGTTGCATAGTGTAATGTTTAGACCAGGAATTGACATTTTGGTTCGGAGTTTGTTTGGCAAGATGGTGTTGAAAGCTGAGCTGAAATCAACAAAGAACAGCCTTGCATACGTGTTTCTGTTCTCTATATGTTCTAGCAGAGCGTGAAGCTCAATAGCAATGGCACCCTCTGTCGACCTGTTCTTCCTGGTCGAAACTGATAATGGTTTAGTATGGTTGGTATGGCACGCTCTATGTGCTTTATGACTAGCCTCTCAAAGCATTTGGCAGGGATGGGGGTGAGTGCCACAGGCCTGTAGTCATTCAAGCAAGTGATGTTTGTCTGCTTTGGGACAGGGACTGTTGTAGCTGTTTTGAAATATACAGGTACCAAAGATATAGACAGCAACAGGTTATGGTGGTGAAGACCTCTGCCAGCTCGTCCTTGCACAGTCCTTGAGCATCCGCTCCTGCACTCCATCTGGTCCCGCTGCTTTCCTGCGATCGATGTTCTGCAGACAGAGCCTAACTTCGTGAGTACTCAGGACCAGGGCGGCATCGTTAGAAGGGAGAGGAGGCAACACAGAGTCTTTGTTATCCCTGTCAAACTGGGCATAGAAGATGTTAAGCTCTTCAGCTAAAGCTGAGGTGGCGATGGTGATGGCGTTGATGTCACATGTACACTGAACAAACAGCCTAAAAATGCAGACAGAGGTCAGCCGGTCAACTCAGTGGCAGAGCAGCTGAGTTCTCTTTAAGAAACACATGAACAGCCTGCGCTGTGTTTATACTTTACTGTTTCCCGTTTAGAGTCACAGAATGCATTTATTTTATTTAAGCTATTTATTGATTTTATGATTTTTTGGTCCTTTTGTTCAGATTTTTAGAAGGTGAATCAGACGACATATGAAACATTAAACTTGGGAGTGGGAGTGAAACATTTGACTTTAATCTTTGATCCTTCTTCACTCTGGTATGAAACTGTCAGTCAATAACTGATAGGGGCGTGTCGGCCAAAAATGACTCCCATGATGATCCCCCCACTCAAATAAGAGCTTTGGGATGTCCTTCAAGGTGGTGCATCAAGACCAGGGAGCGAAGAAATGACAAATAAGAGAAATGCAATCCAGCCTCTGTGTGCAGTGTGGCTACATGGTCTTTACGAGTTGTTGGTTTTTATGCAGAGTGTGCTTAATTCAACCAAAATAAGCTTTCCTTGAAATTCATGCATGTACTGTAAAGATATTACTTTTAGAGTTAGATTTGTCAGTTTATCTTTAGTTAAGATGATGGCTGTGCACCATACTTGATACGCCATGGCAGTTAGCTATGTAAATATCTCCATTTTGTTTTATCCATTCTGACATCAAAGTGTTTTTGTTATAGTTGTTCGCTGATGTAGCTTCATGAGACCTTCTGTAGTACAGAGACGTAGGATTGAAGTGGATTGACATTTTATCTGTAATAAATACAGTGCAGCGGCTGCCATGTTTTGTCCTGGAGTGTCCTCTATTGGGGTTAAGGGTAAACTGCATGGTAATATTGTGCCAAGTTCCGGGTTTGCTATTCTTTTTTAACTTTATCATTTCTAGCCCATACTCAGTTCTTAAGAGTTTTATGGAGAAACAAAGAATTCAACAGATCACAAGTGTCTCCTTCATTCTTGACCAGATGCCTGTGGTGGTTGTGGATATTTCAGAACCACATTTAAACCCACTGCGTGTGGGATTTGAAATGTTTTGTCACCTCCTAGTGGCAGAATCAGAAAGGACAGCAGATATACAAACACATTCACTGACTGGCTTCCTCTTTCTGCTCAGTCACCTCTTGTCTTTAATTCCTTTCCCTAAATGGACACACACAGTTTAATCTCTTCAGACCATTGAAAGAGGAATAATTTGCATTTTAAAGGCAGCTTCAGCTGCTGGAACACTTATCCAGCGTGTTGCTGCTGGCAGACACACTGCAGACATGAGCAAACATTCCACCAGCTACTGCCTCTAAACTCTCACAGTTTACCAGATTCTAGGGTGTCAATACTAAACTGTACAAAAAAATAATAACAGCAGCATTAACGCACTTCAAAAAATAAACTTTTGTTAAGCCTCTATTTATAACAAAGGGCATATGAAACAAAGTACTCAGCTAGAAGCTATAAAATGACTTGTGAAAGGACTGACAGTGACTTCAGCAGGAAAATGATTAAACTACTCGTTCTCTCCTGCTTAAAGAACATTTAGTTTTTATGTTGTTGTTTCATCTGATATCTGCTATAAAAATAATATTTAAAGATTCTTTTCCAGGAACCTTCCTGAATGTATTCTGGACACCAGCAGGCAGAAACTGAAAAGAGGCACAGGAAGCGATGGAAGGCATTAACAAGTTAGCCAGGACGTTATATTTCCTTGTAGGGCTGAGAAGTCTAACCAAGTCATTTGCATGTCCATCCTGTGCTCTGGCATGTTTACTGAGCGGGACAGGAGTTAAATGAGAAAATGCTGTCTGCATCACTCTGTCTGTGAGCTGCTGCTCTGCACAAGTACCAACTCAGTCTGTTGCATCATCACACAACACTGCTGGTCCAACTGCTGAGGACCCTGTAAAACTAGGACTGATCTGGATCACTCCACTTACACAGGTGAGTGTTTTGGGGTGTCTGGGCTTTTCTGGTGTATATGTAAGCTGTTGATCCCATGTGTGGTTCCCACCACTCCAGGTTTCCTTCCATGGTGTCTGAAGGAGCTCGGATCAGGAGGAACAGCCTGGTTGCATCCAGGGTCTACTGGAGCCACATGGACCTGCCTGAGTTCAACACAGCTCAGGACCACAAGGCTCATGGTGAGCTGTGAAAATGTACTTAATCAGCTCACAATACACACTGAAATTAAACAATCATACCAGTGATCTGTGTTTAATCATTTTTACTTTTAGTCATCTCCTGCCATGTAAAGTTGAAATAAGTTAACCCCTTATGGACTGTTACATTTTACACCCTTTTCATAATTTTGACTTTGTTACTGCGCAATATTGTGTATTTTTGTTTAATCAGTGAATTTCCAGCTCAGCTCCTACAATAAATCTAAAATACACTGTGGAAAGTATTTTTTTTACATTCAGACTGTTGAGTAAAAAAATGCTCCAGAGAAACCCATTCAATCCAACATTTTTGATTCCATAGCCACCAAAGCATAAGAACATGCATTGTATTATTTCTGGATGTCATTCTGGGCTTTTGAATTTGTCCTTTTTTTAGTTATGTTTTATTTTTTTTTTGTTTTTTTACTATTTTCCACCTGATGATTTCTAACATATCTGGCATATGGAGAAAATACATGCTTTTTCTAATAGGTGCACTGTCACAGGTAGTGTTGCTGCTAATTATCAACATATCCCAGACTGTGATTATCAAAACAAAAAAAGGAAAAAAGTAGTATAGTATGTATTATATTCAAACAATTTGAATTAAAAACATAAAACCTTCATAGACCTGGCATTTAGAGGGTCAAATGAATGAAATGAAAATGAATGCATATTTGATATTTATGTGATATTTATCAAAAAATAAACTCAATGAAAATAGAAAATTATATTATTATATAATGCTCATACTGCTCTGCAAACAAAATGCACAATTCAAAATATGAATGTAAATATATATATATATATATATATATATATATATATATATATATATATATAATATTATATATATTTGACACTGCACAATACAATGTATAAAAGTCAATGTTGCTGCTTATCATTGACATATACTGGGCTTTGATAATTAATGACAATTAAAATTCAGAAAATTAATGAGTATTGACAATTATGATTAGGGCTGATGTTAGTTAAAACATTAACCCAATAAAGAAGAAGAAGAAAGAAGAAAATAATAATAATAATAATGCATATATTTTAAAGCTTGATTTTGAAAAGCGTATTATGCGTGTAAAAGTGTGTGTAAGATGAAAGCGGGCCCTAAGCGTTAATTTTTATGATTTTGCTATTGTGCTATTGTGTTTTGACAGGGTTTAAGGAACTTCCTAACATTAGGCCTGCTACTGTTGTACAGTGATGCAGTTTAGAGTACACACGGACACAATGTGGATAAACCTGTGCTGCAATAACTCAAATAAGTTATGTTGTCATATATTTGTAAATGATCAAAATGAGGTGTAAAATATCATGATTTGAAACTGAGGCAACAGCATGACAAATCTGTTACAGGCATGTCACATGCAAAGAATTCACAGAGCCACAGTTCCATTTGTTGTTTACTAGTTCTGTACAGAACATGTTAGTGTTCTGTACTTTACAGATGTGGTGGTGGAGCTGGCTGAGCAGCTGAGCCAGTCAGCTGTGTCAGCTCTGTGGAGGCTTCCTTCTCTTACATGATGTGTTTGCTGTCAGTGGTTACTTTTCTACTGATTATAATTTGATGCATCATGTCAAACACAGGAAACTGGAGCCAGGACAGCACCAGGAAGTGGCTCAGCACTGCTGTCACCCTGTGAGTATAACCACAGGCTGCTCTATCAGTCAGACTTCATTTTTCCCATCTTTGAGATGACAAAACACTGACTTTGAATCAACACACTTTGAACTTACTCCTTTTCTTCTTTTGTGTGTGTGTGTATGTGTGTTTATTTATGAGAAGCTGACATACCAATCATTGTTTGTGTTGTGCTTCTCTTGTGATTGAATAATTTGTAGATAAAAGGGTGGCTCGTGTTAAATAAATACATTTTACTCATCTGTTCTTGGTATAGCTTAACTTCTGAAAATAATATATCGCATGCTTAGCTAACCTACTGTGCCTTAATGTAAATGCAGGGAGTAAAAACAACAAAACCAGTGAGATCAATAATTTCAACAGTTTAAAAAGTGACTGAGTCAGTTCATGGTATCAAGCATTAAAGTAAGTAAATCATAACAACAATTAGACTTGACACTTATTCTATTAGTTTGTTAAATATTGATTAAATAGATAAATGTTTGAATGGATTTACAAAATACTCGTTTGTACTGTGACTTTCTGTGATACTCCTGTGATACTTTTTATTTGCGGTAAATTAAATATAAAATAGAGCCATTTAAAGTTGTATGCCCCTCCCTTTAATCCAAGTGCTTAAAAATAATTTGACACACCTTGTGGGCAGACATGGGGAGAAGATGAAGAAACTTTTTGTGATGAAAAAAATAAACAAAAACTTTTGTTTTTGTTTCTTTTGTATTTAATGAAATTCCATGACTTTTCCAGGTTTTCAATGGCCCTGGGAAGCCTGTATATAGAATATTGCACAATTATGATACTTTAATTTGCCCACATCGTGTGTGTGCTCTGTCCCTCCTTCTAATAAAATCTGACTTGTGTCTGCAGGGAAGATGCAAAGCGTGAGCCACTACAGGAAGCTGCAGGTACGACCATGTTTGTGGTTCTCCAGTAGAGAGGTCTTTGTCGCCTGTACTCTGTGCCAGCTTTATCTTGTCTTCTCTTGTTGTGATTCAGAGGTGCATGCTGGTGAGTACAGCGTTTGAGAGTTCTTCTTTATTAGCGGAGTGAGCTGTTGAGTGAGTGGAGTGAAATGAGTTGAGCAGTTGTGGGTAAGTTACGAGTGCCTTGGAGCTTAGCGTGCTACCACTGCAGAGCGCAGAGTGAATGTTGAGTCTGCATGTGTTATGTCACAGAAGTCATCAGTGAGAAAGAGAAAATGCAGACACACAGTAGCTGACATGCAGTATGTGCAGTAGCTACAGGGCAGCAGGGAAATATAACATAACAGCCTGCTTAATGTCTTCCTGCTGCTTTAGTGGAAGAAATATGTTATCCAGTTCAATGCTATTTTTTAAATTAACTGCTATTTCAACATATCATTTCAATGTTCATAATGGCTGAGGAGTGATTTACCCCTTAACAAAGGATAATCTCCTTTCTGTATGATGAGCCTGAAACTCAATCTGGCGGTGTGAAATCAAAGGCCACTTTTAAATAAACTGACACGTTGTTGTTGAGCAGTTTGTATTATATAACCTAAACATACCCCACCCTGTCCTGAGGCCAGCCTATTCAAACTGCATGCAAATGGTGGGTAAGAAAACCATGGGAACGGCAGATTGCTCCTCAGGCCTCTGCCTGATGCCCCCCCCACCTTCAAGTAAAGAGCTCAGCTGCTTGTCTCTCAGGCTGAGAGTCAGCACGTTTACATGCACAGTTTAGTGGAGCTATGGTTATCACTCCATTGGGCCATTTAATTGGACTACTGTCCTTGTCCCAGAGTACTGATTACTGATTACAGCAGCTGGAGATCTGCCACCTTTCAATTAGTTGCTATAAACCTATATTATTTATGCAGTCTGTGATACAGACCGAATCAAAGCTGATGATTTACCATAACTTACGTCTAGAAAACTCCTGCGTTACGTACATATACACATATACATATAATCAAACAGCGCTGAGCAAACTTCACTGATTAGCCACCTTAAAAAACAATATTAGCTCAAGTGTATGCAGAATGTTTTCACCGCTTTACCTTGCTGTCAGACAGCCCTTACCGACAGGGATTTAAAGCCTTTTTATCAAAAACAGCAGAGTCCACTGAGAAAAACAGTCATTTTACTCCACTGAACGGCGAAGCTGCTGCTCTACACACTTAAACTGATATTGTTCTTTTTTAGGTGGCTAGCCCTCTGGGAGCGCAAAAAATACTGTTAAGGCCATTAAGGACAAAATTGTCCACTTCCAAAACCTTTCATAAAAATACTATATAAAAAAATGTTTTTCCCAAATTTTTTGGCTTGAATCTTTTAATCAACTTTGGTCCTAATCAAAACTATCAAATGAATTAACAGTGTTGGGATTTTAACCCTTTAAATGCCAGTTTGAGTACAAGATGTCACTGCCATTTTTGACAAAAAAGGAGTTATTTTTAATATAATAAACGAGGGGAGGTTGGACATGTTTTGTTATCACAGTCTTGGATTTGTCAAAAACTAGCAACTACATTGATTTTAATGCATTCATATTTTTTTGTGCAGAGTCAGATTTATAATTTAGGACCTGCTAAAGTCACTGAGGACAAAAATGTCCACTTCCAAAAACTGCTATAAAAATATTACAGAATAGCATTTTTTTTCACTTTTTGGGGTTCAATCTTTTGATCAACTTCAGTCCTGATCAAAACTATCAATAATTTATTTATTTTCAGGATCTTAACACTTTAAATGCCAATCTGATTACATGATGTCACTGCTTTTCATGAAAAATACACACAAAAAATAAATTATTTTCAGTATAATAAATGAGGGGAGGCTGGGAGATTTTTTTAAAATCACAGTCTTGAATATGTCAAAGATGATCAACAACATTGATTTTAATGCATTTACAGTTTTTTGTGCAGAGTCAGATTTATAATTTAGGATGCGTTAAAGATATTAAGGACAAAAATGTCTCCTTCCAAAAACTGTTGTAAAAATATTAATGATCAATATTTTTTCCCAGTTTTGGGGTTAAATCTTTCAATCAACGCAGTCCTGATCAAAATGACCAAATTTACCATTCATTTTCAGGATTCTAACCCATGAAATGCCAGTTTGAATGCATAATGTTATTGTTTGTCATGAAACAAAACATCACATATTTTAATCTCACAGCCACTCCAGATATATGAAACTCTCAACCATTACAGAATATTATAATGCATTCTGTAATGTCAGGGTTTTATCTTGGAGGAAAGTAGTAAAATTTGTGTGCTTGTTATTTCGTAGTTTCTATGCATGTTGAATCTTGGAGCCCTGCCAGGCACTGAAATAAATATATGCAACTAATATGACGTAGGTGTGTTGGTACAGATGTCAAAGTAACAACGCTGCTCTGTCAGTGCCTAAGGCATACAAGTGTGACACCAAAGGCCACCTTTCGCGTTCACATGCAGTGCACACAGACGGTGCAGATGAGAATGAGGTTATCCACTGATGGACTTCTGAAAGGCACCGAACGCATCCACATGCAATGCCCACAGACGGTGTCACTTGTCAACGTGGCCAGACAGAACTGATGGCATTGTTATGATATGCTGTCTGACACCGGGCAAGTCCACATTCAACACCGCAGTTGGTGTCGATTTACAATGTGACCGGACAGAGCCGGTCTTGTTCAGATATACTATAGAAATACTGAAGGATAGCATCAGATAATAACACTGACAGTAACCACATAATATAAGGAGCACGAGTGCGCTTATAGGGTGGGTGGGGAAGTGGATGGTGCCCACAAACAATTGACTTTCATGAGGGAGTTTGGAGATTGCTTCCCCTGTGGATGTGTTTTTTTCTTCACCTTCTCATGACAGTCTGCTCTGTGGAAACATCATGGTCATGCTGCTTTCTGCATGCTGTGACATCACAGGGATAGGCTGCATCATCCCACCATGTGCATTTGTTGACATCACTGTAACAGCTTCCTGGTGAACAGCTGACACAGAAGGATGCGGAAAACATCATGGGTAGACTTTAAAGGTCCCGACAGAGCGGCACCATGTGATGAGTTGGGAGTTAGAACATGTTGGGTTGACTGAATAATATCTTATGTGCATGAATGTATGAGTGTGTGTATGAGGGAGTTGAATGAGTGAAAGTGAGTGTGCGTGTGCATGTATGCATGTATGCATGCGTGCATGCGTGTGAGAGAGAGAGAGAGAGAGAGAGAGAGAGAGAGATGAGGTGAAAATAGTGAGGTGAAAACTGTAAAAATAGTTCTGCCTCTTTACATGCACACTGTACACACACACACACACTTCTCAGCTGTGACCACACTTGACATCTGTACCAACAGGCCTACATCATATTTGTTGCGTAGATTTATTCTACTACCTGGCAGGGCTCCAGAATTCAACAGGCACCAAGAAATTACAAGCATTTCATGCATAGGGTTATGATGGGAAAATGTTGCCATTTGGTAGTATACAGTAAAAATGACATTTTTTCTCTACTTTCATTGGAAATAAAACCCTGACATTATAAAATACATCATTATATTCTGTAATGGTTGTGAGTTTCATAAATGTGTGTGTTTTTTGTCATTTGTTTTCATTAGAAAACAGTAACCTCATGTAAACAAAGTGGCAGTTTAAGGGTTAAAATCCTGAAAGTTTTGATCAGGACTGAAGTTGATTGAAAGATTGAATCCAAAAATTAGGGAAAAATGATATTATTCTGTTAAATTTTTACAGCAGTTTTTGGAAAATTACATTTTTGTCCTTAATGGATTTAGCAGGTTTTTAATTATAAATCTGACAAAAATCTATAAATGTGTTAAAATCAATGTTGTTGCTAATCTTTGATTTATTATATTGAAAATAACTCATATTTTGTTTGTTTTTTTGTCAAAAATGGCAGTGACATCCCGTACTCAAACTGGCATTTAAAGGATTAAAATCCCAACAATGTTTAATCATGTTCAATCAACTGTACATTATTTATCAGAGGAGGGGGGTGGCTGGGTTGTGATTGGTTTATCCAAAATCTTCCTGTAGTTACTTTGTTTACTATTTGGGTTAATTGTTTATCCTTTGTTCCGCAACATTGTTGTTATGCATTAATAATATAAAATATCAATGGGGCGCCCACTGGCTCACCTGGTACAGCAGGTGCCCCATGTAGGTGCCCCATGTACAGAGGCTGTGTCCTCACTGCAGTGACCGTGGGTTCAGTTCCACCCTCAGCCCTTTGCTGCATGTCATCTCCTCTCTCTCTCCCCCTTTCACAATATAGCTGTCCTGTCTGATAAAGCTCCAAACAATAATTTTTAAAAGAAAATGATATAAAGTATCAATAAATTATGCACCTTATTCAGGGTTTGTCAGTTTGCTCAATGATTTAAAATGGGTCTCTTAAAGAAAAAAGATGTGAGCCACTGACCTAGAGTATGTGTTTGTTGTTAATTTGCAAACATAAGAAGTGGGAATATGCAGTTCATAGAGGTTTTATAGTCCTTATCTCTCCTGACAGCGAGCATGCTTTATGAATATGAGCCCATGCTGCTGAACAACCAAACAGAAGTTGTGTTGCTGTTGGTTGCAGTATTTTGTGGCCCTCATTTTGCTGTGTCCTTTGTCCCCTGCAGAGCCTCGCAGGAGGAGCCCCAGCAGTGACGATGACCTGGCCCTGGGTGCAGAAGGTAAACAGTCCTCTTTACTGGACTTGTAAGGTGCCATTCTCAACAGAGAATCTTAACAAACTGACTCTGGCAAACTGTGTAGTTTAGGAAAGCAAGCCAGAGAGTTGTTAATTGGTGTTTATCTTCCAACAACAGCAGAAAGAGAATGAGCTGCCAGAATCTCTGTGTATGTACACTGAAGAGGTTTCACAGTGGATCAGTGCGTCCATACCACTACATGTGGTATTTAGAGTTTTCCAGTATTGGCTGGTGCAACTCTCAAGATACAATAGTGCACACTCACAAGATATGAGAAGCAGTATCTTTAATTAACCTCTAAAAATACCGCATGCCACTTAAACTTGAACATGATATCAGTACTGTTTTACTTACCAAGGAGTCCTTGGTAAGTAAAACAGTACTGACACACATTAATACAGTCCTTGGCAAGGACTGTATTAATGTGTGTTATTTTATAGAAAATATACAGATCTACCAAATGCATGGTTTCATCGCAGTAGCAGATGCAATAAATGACCCTGAGACAATAAAAGTGTTTAAATCAATCTGCAAAACAATTGTTAACACTAGCAGGTGATAAAAGTTGTCCACTGAGCAACTGAAACATCTCACTAAAGTCAGCAGACAACGCAGATAACATCCTGGACTGAACAGGCTCAGCAGAGGACAGATATGGCTACACTAAGACCAGTCACCACCCACTCTGCTTCAAACAAGCTGAAAATCAGGCCTCATGCAGCAAATTCTATTAAATTTCTCTTTTTTTTCCTCTTAATTTTATGCTAAGAGCAAATATAACAGAAGTCAACTCCAGGTTCACCAAATGCTCTGAACCACCCATATCTGCTCTGACCAGGTGTGCTCAAAGATGAATCCCATTGATCATCAGTCACCTGTCAGCATAGGTAACGACCCCTAAACACTACATAAGGGCAGGTTTTGTGCCGTGTGCAAAGACTCTGGCATAAGAACAAGACTGGAGGCATGACTCCAAAAAAGGTTGAAAGAAGAGCGAGGAGGAAGAGAGGAAGAGCGTCTGTAGTAGTGACATTGGCATTGGACGACTGCAAAACATGCAAACTAAATGGGATTTCAAGGAAATGTATTGAAGTAATAAAAGTAATAGTACACATGCAAAAAGATTTTTAAAAAATTAAGAAACCAAAATGATTAAAAACATTTTGAAAATCATACACATTTATATGAGAAGCTGGAACCATGAAATATATTTGGCATAAAAAAATAATTATAGATGAAAGAAATAGTTGCCAATTAATTTTCTAATGAATCAACTACATAGCAACTGAAATTACAGTAACTGGGATCAATGCATTAAATATACTATATATTTCTTTAGCCCTGAATTTTAATAAACCAGCCATTATAATTACTCTGAAGCATCATCTAAATTTGAGTAAATGATACGCATGTATTTTTTTAAATGTTCCTTAAATGTAAAACTTAAACTTAACCAATTTGTGGCCTGTGAAAACGAGATATTTTCTTTTATCTTGGAAAGAGTGCTCTGACCACTTGTAAGACTTCCTCTTACCTAGAAGAAGAGCAGAAACTTCAAAAACTATCCATAAAATCAGTGGGTACTTACAAAATAAAAGGGAAATCCTGGATATGAGCAAAAACAAGAGAAAATTTGTTTGCATGAGGCCCAATGTCACATACAACATACAAGGCCAACACCCTGACAAACTAGAGAAAGATTCTTAGATCACATTCTGAGATCTGAATTGATATGGGGTGCTGATTGTAAAGTTGTGCACTCTAAAAGAACATTTAGCTCTAAAACATGATTAAAAAGAGGTGTGACGGCTTCCGGTTTGCTGCCGACAAGGAAGACATGCAAACGTAAGATCCGCGGGTGCATCTCAACAGTAGCTTTTATTTTGCGATATACTTCTCATAACCACAATTTTAAAACCTCTGAAGTATTTCTTTCTTCGATGCAGTGCATGGCACAGTACAACTTTAGGGGTATTAAAGATACTCCGTCGCTGTCCAAACGAAGAACCAGACCTGCGCATACAACCAAAATGGCAACCTGCTCCCTGAAAGAAGGAAGCCCCACTCTTGACACAGTTATGTCGGCCATTAAGGAAAGTAAGGAAGAAATATCAAGACAAATAGACTCCAAAACAACTTCCATCCAATCCTCACTTTCTAAAATTGAAATGGCGCTGTCGACACTATCCGACCAAGTCGAGGAAATGGAGGGACTTATATGGGCAAATGAGGACAACATAAAAGACGCCACCATGCACATCGTGAAATTGGAGAAAGAGGTCCAATCTCTCAAAGACAAAGTGGACGATCTGGAGAACAGGAGCAGACGTAACAATATTCGCATACTCAATCTACCCGTGAAAGCTGAAGGCCGTGATGCAGCTGGATTTTTGGAGCGAATCACACCAGAAATCCTCTGCGCTGAAAATTTTCCTTACTCTCATCACCTGCAAGGGGGCACACCGGCTGGCAAAACCCCCCAGAGGCGGTTATTTTGAACAGGATCTATATATTCCCTGACTGCAGCCCTTCTCTGCAACGCCTTAAAGACACCTTCAAGGATGTCAAGAAAAACCTTCGGGAGAGATGGATCGCTTATTCCCTTCACCATTCAGCTAAACTAAATTATACACACGAGGGAACATCAGGTGGTTTGTGACACCTTCTGCAGTGGTGGAATTTTTGAAAACCATTGACAATGATAACTAACTGAGCAGCTGAGAAAACAACGTTTTACGCACAGAGTGACTCCCACCTGGCTATGCTGTTTGCACTGTTTTGACGCGGAGGGGATACAGATGCATACGGATTATGGAGAGGGTAGCCTTATATTTGAGCTAACTATTTGCCACTTACTTTGAAAAACAGCCTAACAAGGACCTCTGCTCATCCCTATACTGTCTTCTCTTTTTCTGTTTAAAAGCCGAAACAAAAGGACAGTCTTTTTTGCACTTTCGTTCCCTACACCAGTATGGACATTTACATTGCTACTTAATAATTTTGTTGAAATAGTGGTTATGTCCACCTGTTCTCCTGGAATATTTGTTTAACTTGATTAGGATGATTGTCAAATTATTAATATTATTATATGATATACTTTACGCCCAGTTCACATTGATTTACCAGGTCCTGTGTTCACACTTTAAATTCTGAATATTGTTGATTGAAGACTATAATTCCCAGAAACTTTAATGTGGTTTGATGCTTATTATACTTATTTTGTAACTGTTGAGAGGCATTATGGAGAGAGTAGAGAGTAACCTACTCACTGGGGATGTTTAGTTCAAGAGGTATTAATGGGTGGGTCTCTTATGGGGGTATGGTATGGTTTTCTTATATAGATATTGTCATTTACATAGCTCCCATGATATATGTTTGCTCTGAGGTACCCAACATTTTTCAGTTTCATCTTGCATTAACGTATGACTAGTCAACTAAAATTAATTTCTTTGAATGTCAGGGGGATCAACTCTCCAATCAAGAGGAAAAAAATTCTGACATATCTAAAGAGACAATCTACTGACATTTCATTTATTCAAGAAACTCACCTCTCTGATGCAGAACATATTAAACTAAAAAGAATGAGGAGTAATAAATGTGTCCTACCCAATCTCAACACAAAAGCAAGGGGTGTAGCTATCCTGGTTAACAAAAAACTAAATTTCAAACTAATATAATCACAAATAGACAATAATGGTAGATTTATTTTAGTTAAGGGGGAATTAAATATGAACAGGGTCACACTTGTCAATATATATGGCCCAAACCATGACAATTCTGCTTTCTTTAACGACCTGGTAATTAAACTTGCAACCGCTGAGGGCCGCTGTCTGGTTGGCATCGATTTCAATTTGGTTTCAGAACCAACCTTAGATCCATGCCAAGATCTCTTGATCGTTCAAAGGCTGCATCAGTCCAGATTCAGGGTATGAGGGATCTTGGATTGTGTGATATTTGGCATCAGCATAACCCCAAAGTAAAAGACTTTAACTTCTCAAATGTTCACAATTCCTAATCTAGAATTGACATGTTTTTAATATCCTATAGTATGATTGCCAGGGTCACTGACTGCTCCTACCTAGCAGCTATACTGTCTGACCATAACCCTTTAATGATGACATGGAATATGTATGCCACACACCCAACACCTTCTACCTGGAGATTTAAATCTCATATGCTTAAGGACCCTGAGTTCATTAGTTTTATGAGAGCTCATATCAACCTATTCATGGAAACTAATATAAATTCTTCTTCTCATGCCAATATATGGGAGGCCTTAAAAGCATATATGAGAGGTCAAATTCTTTCATATAGCTCACACAAGATAAAAAAAAACAAAAGGAAAATGCTTTCATGGCTCTGGAAAACAAGATTAGAGATCTCGAGCGTGAACACGCCCACACCAAAAGTGATGTGGCACTTAACACGTTGGCTTTAAAATGGATTCAGTATAATAACTTATGTACTAACAAGGCCGAGTCTGATTTAGCAAGGACCAAATACCACTACTATGAATTTGGAAACAAGACTAGCAAGCTACTAGCATGGCAAATTAAAAGAGAAGAGAAAGAGAGATTTATACACTCAATTATTACAGATGATGGAAGGTCCCCTTTTTGATTCACATGATATCAATCATGAATTTCAGTTATTTTATGAGACACTATAGACCATGATGTAGAAAACACTAAAGCAACAGAATTCTTAAATTCATTAACCTTGCCTAAACTAGACTTTGATGACAGTGACTGTCTAGATGCTGATATTTCTGAAAAGGAGGTCCTTGATGCCATGTAGTCTTTGCAGAATAATAAAGCCAGACACCTTTCCAACTGAATATTTTCAAACATTTTCTGATAAGCTTCTAACCCCTATAACAAACATCTTAATAAAGCACTTACTAATAAGACTCTCCCTAACTCTTTGGAATTGGCTACAATAATATTGTTGCCAAAACTGGGCAAGGATCGCCAAAAGTGTACTTCTTACCATTCCCTCAGTCTCCTTAACTCAGACTACAAAATTTTATCAAAAATAATTGCATTAGGATTGGAAGACATTATCCCCAATATTATTAATGTTGACCAAACGGGCTTTGTTAGAAATCGATATGGATCAGTCAATGTGCATAGAATTTTTCATATAATAGAAGCAGCCCCCTTACAAAAAGATCCCATGCTAATACTGCCGATGGACGCAGAAAAGGCGTTCCACAGGATCGAACCCAGCTTTCTTTTTCAAACTCTTAGGGTGATGAATTTTGGAATTAGATTTATTTATTATATCGAAACACTCTGAAGCACAAATTTGAATCAATGAAGTAATGTCGGACGTCTTTTCATTATCCCGAGGTGTCCACCAGGGTCACCCTTGTTCTCCGCTGTTGTTTTTGATAGCGATAGAATCTTTGGCTGCTACTATTCGCAATCATCAGTATTCATTTTGGTTCAAGTGAGCATAAAATAGCATTTTATGAAGATGATCTTTCAATTTTTCTAACTGACCCAGCAAACTCACTCCCTCCACTTTTTTTGTTTCCAACATTATAACGCAGCTTCTGGCTATAAGTTAAACAAAAAGTGAGGTTCTGCCCTTAAATATACAGGACAACTATATCAAGAACCTAACCAAACCTTTACAATGGCACCCAAATGGTTTTAAATATTTAGGGATAGCAATTCAGACATCCATAAATAAAACCTTTTAAGACAACTATATAAAACTACTATATCAGGTTAAAGAGATTTACAAAAATGGAGGGACCTTCTGCTGTCATTAATTGGAAGAGTAAATTAAATTAAAATGAGCATACTCCCTAAATTCTTATATTTATCCCAATGCATCCCATTTAAAATCCCCAAATCTTTCTTTGACAAACTAAACAAATCTATATGTAGCTTTCTTTGGAAAGGTAAAACCCCCAGAGTCAAACTCTCAACCCCTCAGGCTCCATATTCCAAAGGAGAGCTAAACCTTCCCAATTTCAGGTGCTATTATCTTGGAGCCCTGTTTCATTCAATATGGTGCTGGTGAAACGGGTGAGTGTAGGACCCAAATGCAGTACTCTGAGGCTCAGGGACGGTTGGTAATAAACTTTATTTAAACCAACACGATTAAAGTCAATACTGCTCAAAGTCAATGATGTGGAAAGTTCGTTCTTCAGGCTGAGAGCCCAAACACAGTCTCTGGGAATCCCACGAAGAGAGGACACGAACCTTGCAGTTGCTGCAGCTGGAGAGCAGGAAGCCCCGTAGCCCGTCGAGCCGACAACACGTGGTGAGTGATCGTCGTCGGTTGAGCACAGGGATAGTCGAGGGCAGGCAGGAGTTCCGTAACCAGGAAAGCAGTCCGCGAATGCAGCAGTACCGATGAGGAGAGAGCAGAAGGATTGTCGAAGCCAGGCAGAGGAGACGTAACCAGGAGAGCAGTCAGGATTCCAAAACGCCGAAGCAGAGCATGTGGTCAGGGACGGAAGGCAGGTAGGTACACGAGGAGTCAGGCGAGGAGGGAATGTCGGGGACAGGCAGAGTCGGCGTCGGAAGATCTGACAGAATATCGCTGGAGAGTCTCGCATAATGCTGAAGAACAATCTGGCAGAGAGTGAGTGTGCTGGAGTGGCTTATATGCAGGGTTGATTGGTGATCAGTTGCAGCTGTGAGGTGAGCAGGCTGTGGAGGTGGGCGTGGTTTGCAGGTGGAGTGAGCAGAGGGAGGATGAGTGGAAAAGTACTGGCAGCAGAGGAGGAGGAGGAGGCAGGCAGGCAGGTATACACCATGACAGCTGGACCAGCACCATGCTGGTTAAATGCTGCCAACATTGAGGCAAGATGGCTTCCTATTGAACAACAATTAAAGAATGTCCTTTTAAATTGTCTTCCTTTTCTAACCTCTGAGAAAACCTTATTAACCTTCACTAAGAACCCCATAATTTTAAACTCCTTTTCTGCATGGCATGAAGCTCATGCTGCCATTGGTGTAAACATCTCTCTATTTCGTAAAACTCCCCTTTGTGATAATCCTAATATTTCTCATAAGATCACAGATGGAATAATAAGAAATTTGATTAGTCAGGGCATAAAAATGGTTGAGGATTTATATTTTAAAGATAATTTTTCAAATTTTCCACAACTGAAAGACAATTTTAACTCCCAAACCATAACAACTGTACAGACTTTCCTCACATCCCACCAGAATCCTCATTTGAAAAACATTTAATGCGTGAAACACTGAACACTAGTAAAGGGCTGATATCTGCTATCTACATCATTTTAAATGGTAACTTGACAGTCTACAATAAGATTGACAAAAAGAATAAATGGGAAGTGGCTCTTGACTGCAGGTACAATGATTATGACTGAGGTAATATTCTTGTAATCTCTCAAACTGTACTAATCTCAACAAAACACAGACAAACAGTTGATATATATAACAGAACTTATTATACTCCACATAGACTACAAATTGTCAGAGATGTAGAACCTGTGATGGAGATTGCTCCATATGCTTTGGAAATGTCCCCTTTTGGAAGAATTTTGGAAATACATAATTAAAATAACTTCGGAGTCTATGAAAGTAAGATCCCACCTGATCCGAGAGTATGGATTTTGGGAGATATACAAGGGCTCAATATAAGTATCACTAAAAAATATTTCATATTACTCGCAGGCACAGCTGGTAAAAAGTGTATTCTACAGAATTGGAAATCAGAGCTTCCTACATCGCAGAGACAATTGCTAAATGAATTAACATCCTATAGTACACCAGAAATAATTCTACTAAATTCCACTAAACTAGTGAGTCAGTACAAAACTTGCCCCCTCTTTTTTTATTCTGTCTATCTAATGTTTGTGCTATGCGTGTTATCCACACTTGGGGCCTCATGCCTCACTTGATTAAATTGTATTTCATTTTTTGGTTGTAACCATGGGATAGTTGTAATTTATGTAAGTTGTTACGGGGGGGGTTGTTAGGGTCACTGTATTTGATTATGTGTTTTTTTTGTTTGTTTTTCTTTTGTTTGTTTGTTGTTGTTTTTGCTATTTGTCTGTCTTCTCTCTTTTGTATTTCTATATGAAAAGTGTCTTCAATAAAAACATCTTAAAAACAATAAAAAGAGGTGTGACTTTTTCAAAGTCACTTTTTAGAGCATTATTTGTGAACTTTGTCAGACTTATTCTTTCTTGAAAAAATATGTTCAAGATAATGTCATTGTAACATAAAAGTGTTTAAAATTAAATCTAAATGTTAAATCTAGCTTTAATATTTAACATTCAACTTAAGTGAAGAGTCTAGATGGCAGAGACAGGTGACAGGTGACAGTTGGAGGACAGATATAGCCCACATAAAAAATGTACATGAAAAGCAAAAGGAACACAAACATTTTGACAACACTCTCAAAAAGCTCCTAACTTAACCTAAAACATTTTAGCAAGGAGTCTGAGCTTAGCAGTGACTTAGGAAACCTGTTGCTTTTAACAGATGGGATTGGTTGTTCTTCTAGAAGCCTGCAAGGTGTGGACATCCAGTGAAAAGGAAATGAACTGTGTCTATCTCTGAGACTGCGAAAACCTGTATTTGTTTACTGATGGCAAGCTGCCACAGATCCAAATCATCTACACTGTCTGAAAATGATCAAAAAAGTAAACAATGATTTTATATATCTCTGCAGGTGAAAATAAGAGCCAGCCTTTCCTGGAAGTGTTAGTGCAAGGTCACAGTGATGCAGTCTATACAAGTGCAAGTCCATTTACTAATCCCACATGTAACCAAAAACAAACAAACAAAATCCATAAAAAAATGTTAAGGTATCATTTTAGTGAAGTAGAAATAGTAATGAAGTAGAAACGTTTGCTGAATAAATTGCCAGGCTGCTTTCAGCTGCAAAAAGAATGAGTAATCCCCAATTTCAACACAGCACTGTGTCATTGTGAACATTCACTTTGTAAATTTAACAGACCAAATTCAATCTGTCTGAGATCAGTTTACACAAACGCTCATATTTACGTCATAGTTTGACCAGAGCGTCTCCCTGTGTCCCTCAGTTCAATCCTGGCTTTGCATCTATCATTTATTTTTTTGTTTGTTTTTTTTATGCTCCTGCACCCGCAGTAGCCAAGGCCAGAGACGTTATGTCCGCAGGCTGTCCCATATGTACATCCGGCTGACTGGCCCATTCTCATGCAATATCTTAGGGACACCTTGAGGCAGTCTCTTCAAATTTAGCACAAACATCCACTTGAACTCAAAAGATGAACAGGTTAGAATTAGGTGGTCATAGGTCAAGGTCACTGTGACCTCATCATGCTCAGTCTTATGAAAGTAATATCTCAAGAACGCCTTAAGGGAATTTCTTCAAATTTGACAAAAATATTCACATGGTGTTTAGGGTCAAGGCCACTGTGACCTTGCATTCCCTTCATTTTCATGAACGCCATATTTGAACATGGCCTTGGGGAAGTTTCCTCACATTTGGCACAAATATCCATTTGGACTTAATAATGAACTGATTGGGATCTGGTGGTCAAAGGTCAAGATCATGACCTCATAAAATATGTTTTTGGCCATAACTCAAGAATTCATACGCTCATATTTCACCCAAATGTCTACCAGGAAATAATAATAAAGTTGTGACATTTTAAAGCCAAGAGGTCAAAGGTCAACTGTGACATCATAATGTTCTGCTAAAACACTGGTGATTACTCAGCATCATAACTCAGGAACAGAAGGGGAGACATTTGGTCAGATACTAAATTGTAGACCATCCACCATCTGTAAAATGTGCTGGTTGTAGAGAGCTTCTGTGTGAGAAGCATCCATGTTTTCACAGACATTGATGTACACTGTAAGTACAGTGTAACCTGTGCACGGAGGACACAGATAAGTCTCTTACAGAAATGCCTGTACGTTAACTGGTTGTCAGAGTTTTTGACAAAAATAGTGTGTGCATTTAAAAAAAACACAAAGTATGGCACCGCACAAGGAGAAAGACTACTTTGTTCTTGACACCATGCCAGCGTCAAATGGAGTCCCAGTGAGGGAGAGGGAGGCAGAGGAGACTGCCAAAACCCAAACACTCAGTGGAGGAAAAAAAGGGAGAGGGAGGAGAGACAGAGTCAGAGAGAAACACTTTCCTAATATAGCTCAAGGAGCCTTGACACCAGACCTGGACAGGATGTACTGACTTTTAACCAGGAGAAAATCCAGGAGACATCTCTCTGTGCTCTGCCTTCTTCCTCTCTGATGCTCTGCTCTCTGCTTGGGTCAAGTGTGGCCCCACATGCCATGTTTGCTTCCTTGTCCAGATAACATGACTTTTCTCTCCTGCAGCGTCTTTATATGGTAACCAGGGAGTGAGGACAGTCCAGGAGTTTCTGCGGTAAGGACGCCTCTTCTCTTGTTCTCATCTCCTCCACATGTACATACAGCAGATCTGTTACACTGCACAGTGCTAGAATTTATTTGAGCAAAGCTGTTATGTATTTATTGCAGATATTGTGATACCAGTGATTGAAAGTGATAATGATCTGACTTTTCGGGCCGTATTTACAAACATTCTAAGAACACTCTCAGAGTGCCTAACTTTTCTAAATTTCTGGTAAGGAGTCCTAGCTTAGTAGTGTTTTAGGAAAATTTCCACAGCAAGGAAGAGATAGAGACTTTTATCTTAGTGAGGAGGTGTGGTTGACACTGTTGCAAGGGATGACACATTCTTTTAAAAGATGTGATTGGTTTCCACAGACACACCTGTTTGTGAGACTGTAAGATGTGGACACCAAGTGGAAATTAAATATGAAATGAAACTGCATCACAGTATGAGACTGTGAAAGGTTTTTTTTTTGTGATCACACTGCTGCACTGTAACATTTTTCCAGTTGCCAAATATCTTAATGTTGCACTTCATTTCTATCGTTAAATTATTTTTGCATTGGGTTGGAAATGTGTGCATATTCCTATTGAGTTTGACCATAAACATTCTTCGTGCACCATTTTTTTGGTATCTTTTTATTAACTCTCTGTATATAATATCTGCAATATCTCAGTGTTGTGATCATGTTGATACTGGCGTTATATAATTATTATGTTGATGGAAGATGTGAGCTCATGTCTTATGACATGGACCACAAACATTCTACCTGCTCCATCTAATCTGTAGCATTTCATTAGTTCACTGTCATCCTGCATTTGGGGAATATTTACCCTTTTTCTTTGTTTTTCTACCATTTCCTCCTCTGCTTAAGAAAGTCTTAAAACTCTTCCTCTCTGCTTCTCACAGTTTTTCTCCTTAAGAGCTCTCTTAAGAGCTAATATTCTCTGTGAATTAGTTTTATCTTTACAAGGACCCAGTCTTAACTTAAAGGGTAAATTTGCAGAAAATGTTATAATTTTCTATGAATGTTGTCACTTGGAGCAACTCTTTGTACTGGGAAGCTTTGTGAATATGGCCCTAAATGTTATTTTGACTCTGTGATGGGACCTTCTCTTTGCTGCTAGTTTACTTCATATTGTGCAGACCTGAGGCAGAGGATTCTTTCAAAATACACTCAAGTTTTGAGGCTTTGACTTCCACTGCTGTGACTGCAAGAAACTTTCACAAGCTCATTGTGCTATGATGGTTTCTGAATATTACTGAAAATAACCTGCAACGCTTTGTATGAAGCTCAGATATATATGATACTCAGCATACCTTTATAACACAATATAATGATTAACACATTGATTTGTAAAATAGCTTTGATAACGGTGTCATGGTCATTTCCGTGTTTTGCATGAAAGGTTTGAAGGTGTTTTGAACATGGCAGTGTCCTCTCTGGCCAATAATTGGCGCTATATCAGCTATACTTGATGTATCGCAACCTGTGCCATGTGCAATATATAAAATGACTATATCTCGTACATCAAATATATCAAGAATAAATTGCCACGTTGTTTTTATAAGCCACCGGTGTTTGGGTTATTTTCCCACTCTCTCCTCTGGCTCTCTGTCACAGAGACACACACACAAAGCAGGAATTTTGCAGAACTCCAGACCGTAACTATTTAGTCACATTTTGTGATTACTACTGCAGTTTACAATACTGTTATTATATGAACTGGAGAGCTGTTAGTTTATTTCCAGCTTACAGAGTATAAATCGTCTCATTTAACAGGGCTGTGAGAACAGTCTAGCTTAATGACTAGTAGTGTGAGTGGTAGTGTGGTATATATGGTAGAGTGAGCAGGCGAGGTGTGTGTTTGTATCTGCATAGCTCTGATTGTGAATATTTAGCCACATTTTGTGACCTCAGAGCACCAGTGTGACCTGCAAATATAAGTAATATCTGAACTGGAGAGCTGTTAGTTCATTGCCTGCTCAGAGTGAATGAATCCTCACAAGGCACCTCGGTATCTGTTTAACTCTCTGCTAACGCTAACATCCAACTGTTGACCTGAAGCTTCAAGTCCACAGCAAAAACCACAATACTTCCTGCCTTAGACTAGCCAGGTCCTTCAAAATAAAAGCACCATGGCTCCTGCTGTTTTTTAAAGTAATTAATTATATATGTATATTTATTTATTTCACAATGAAAAATATTTTATTTCATTTCCTTACTACCATTTTTTATTAAATGTTATGTAATTTAACAGAAGTGTATTCAACTTTATTATATGACAGTAGCTTCTTAATGTAACTCCATTGTAACTGCAGTTCATGCAGTAATCTAATTTAATAATATAATTTTGTACTTTAGTGCTTTAGTAGTTTTAAAGACATTTAAAATGTATCTATTTATCTCTCTCTCTCTCTTTCTCTCTCTCTATATATATATATATAGTGTTATCAGTTACATAATCTGCGTAGTGTGTGCATCAAGTTTGGTTGCAATAGTTGTCAGTGTTATTTGTTGGTTATAAAGCTTCTGTGAGTGATCCAAACAGCTCCTGTTTTCATATAATAAGAGACTTAAAGAGACAGATAAATGGAACACAACAACACAACAAGTTATTTTTCTATCCACGAATTTAAAGGATTGACAGAGGGAGTAAAATGGATATGTGTGTCACATTATAAAGACATGACATAATCACATTTATTATATAAGCTTCACTTGAAACAGATAGTAAGCTGCATAAAGCCATTAACTATAATCTAGTTACAGTAGCACCATTATGGTGAGAAGACCTGATAACTTTATGCAAAATAGGAAGAGTGATTAAAAAACATTTCAATAGTTGTTCCTGTAATGTGTTATAGACAGAAGCATCATAAGTGTTAAACAGACTTTGTTTTATTACCGTTTCTTTTTTTAAAATGTTCTTTGGTTGATTTAAACTCTTTGAAAAGGTCCTGTGGCCCCACTGTGGTGTGTCTTTGACTGACAGTTGCTGGTTCAGGCTGTGATAGACCTGATTTGGACCTGATCACATAGTTCGTCACATAACAAAGCATCATATTTACCAGGCAAATCAGCCTGCCCTGGCTTCTGCACAGCACACAGCACAGTTTGCATAGAAAGCGAAAGGATCAGAAGAAAGTTATTATAATGCTTGACTGCTGCAGAAAATATGAATCAGCAGAGAGTAGAGGGGGTGGTTATAAAAGATCTACGGCAGCACGTCACGAAGGGTTCTGATCAACACACACCTGCAGCAGAATGTGAGTACACAGCTGTTAGTCACTCTACAGCTGCATCTTTACTCTGTTATGTAATTAACATTTATCTTAATTCAGGTCTTGCAGTTTTGAAATATGACCTGTTCAGTAAGCAAATATGTGTTTATACATATGATGTCTTGGTTCATGGAGAGAAGCACACAGAGGACATGAGTGTGTCCGTCAGTCAGTTCTGAACAGTACATCACCACAGGATGTGTAAAGAGTTAATTTTGCATAAAATTGGCTAAAATAAGTGATCCATCAGGAAACAGATTATCAAACAGTAACCTAGAGCTCAGGAGGTCTTTAGGGAAAAGAAATGACTGGAGCACATGGATTAATTTGCAGCCTTTAATTATGCAAACAGTTATAGTAACACAAAGGATCTTAATCTTACTGTTACAAGAAAATTACTTGAAAATTTGCCACAAACAAAATCCAAACAAACAAAAACAAAACAAATAATACAATTTTTTAAAAAATGAGAAAGTAAAACAAATAAATATAAAGTGAGAAATGACCTGAAAAAAGATTAAAAATGATAACAATTCTGTAAAATATATTTTTTAAAAAGTCTCCTACATCTGCTTATCTCTTTTTTGTTTCTCTCTTGTTTACTACGATGGTATCACTGTCTTCATTGGTGCTCGCAGTTTCAGTAAAATGAACTGAATGAACTGAACTGTAGAGAATCTGAACAAGCTAACCATGTGTGCAGCATGTCCAAATTCACAAAAGTTTAAACATATATACCTCATGTATGTGTGATCTAAGCAGCTTACTAAGGTTATGAAGGTATCCAACAACCCGGTTTTATACATCTGAAGACCATCTATAAAAATGAACTGCATGGTAACAAGACCAAGGTTCTAATTGACAGGCCTTATTGTGTCACCACATCCGGCTAGTGAAAGGGACTGGGCATTTATTTAGGACTAGACTTATATTCGAAGTTTTACGATAATGACTCTGTTTTCTTTAGTGTATAATCAGCTGAAAATAAGAATCATTGTGTTTTTGTTACCTTAGAATGAGAAGTTTATTTCTATATAGGGAGCGGGTCCTTAGCGCCATGTTTTTACAGTAGCCAAGAGGGGACAAATCAAACATTGACAGAGGGGCATTCATGTTTTTGCGTCGTTTACCGTAGTTAGCAGCTCCTCTGTGACAAACAACATCTGAAAAACATTGATTTTTAACATGAAACTACTTTACTCAGTGTTTTCAGTGGTTTAAACAAACTAAAATATTACTGTGTGAAGTAATGGAGGTGTGAAACCTTTGTTGTGTGTTGTACGTGTTCAGGTGGAGCAGGTCCATTCCAGCTCTGAGCAGGTGGAACAGCTTCAGCTCAGCAATTTCAGGCCCCTGTGGACCACTCAGGTTAGACTGATACACAGACACACACTCTCTCTCTCTCTCACACACACACACACATACACACACACACACACACAGTAAAAAAAATAAAAATAAATAAAAATAAATCCCTCAGATAAAACACTCTGTTTTGGGACACACGAGCAAAATGGATGTCTGTATTACACTCAAGAGGGTGGAAAAGATATCAAGAGAGAATCACTCAGAGGAGATGTGAGGGAGATAAGCAGAGAGAGAAGCAAAAGCTTCAGAGTGTTAGATACAAACCCAGACAGTAAGTGTGTGGAAACTAATGTAACAGACAGTAGAAAACCTTTTGAGTTCTGAATAGTGTAACGTGAATGAAAAAGAAACAGAGATGGACTGAGAGGGAGAGAGGATGCAGATGTCACAATGACGGATGGGCTGACATTTCTACCACCCTTGCTGTCTCAGTGCCGACACTGCATCTGTACACACACACGCACACACACACACACACACACACACACACACACACACACACACACACACTAACTTCAGATGGAAACTTTTTATTAGTGCACAGTAGAGTTCTACTACTACTACTTCTAAGTTCTAAGCGTAGCTCCATTGACCCCTCCCTGTGTGCAGTGTGATGGACATACTCAACCTGTGGAGCGATGACCCAGAGGAGGTCCTCTTGGATCTGGGCTTTGGCTGTGACGAACCTGATCTCTCTGGGCGCATCCCAGCTCGGTTCATCAATCACCAGTCTCAGGCAAGAGGAATAAACCTGCAGGTGTTTCTGGAGGCCCAGAAGAATCGGCTGGACCTGGAGAATCCAGATGTCAACAGTAAGTTGAAGTCATTTTATCTATTTTTGTTCTGCATAAAGGCATTGGATGTGTCTGAGGTCAGTGCTCTGTGCAGTACAATGAAGTTCTTCTGCACCACTCTATGGAAAGCATTAGGAGCTGGCTTTGAGTACAGGGACATTGTCATGTTGGAACAGTAAAAGGCAAACTGTTAACACAAAGTTTGAAAGTAATGTTGCCTGTAATATTACTGTATATTTAGTGCTAAGATTCTCTTTTATTAGAACTAAGGAGCCAAAACCAGGAAAAAAACAGACCCAGACCAAAGTACACTAAAGTCTGTGGAGTCTATGTGGATTCAAAGATCTCAGCACACATTATGAATGGCCAGATCAGCTGAAATGATATATGTATTGACTGACCAGTAGCTCCTGTGTTTGGCAAGCAAAAATTATTGTTTCTTTTCAATGGTCTGTCTGGTGGCTTTGACCAGAGCATAGATGGGGAACCATCTCCATCGTAATGGGCTGTCTGATTGAAAGGTAAAGCAAAGCAGTGAAAATACTAGTATTATAGCATACACTTACACTGATTTTGATTTTAAAATATGTTTTGGTATTTGGACTGTCGAATAATGATTTTTTAAACATGATAATTGGCTTGGAGTTTCAATAGTTAAATGTGATTAATCACATTTTTAATCACATGTTTTCAATTCCATTATTTTGCATTACAACAGTTTTGAAGTTTGTATTGACAAGGTGAAGCCATTCTTATCAGACTGTATAGGTATCAAATGTCACCAAAGATAAAAAAAAAAGCTTCCGAAATTTTCAGTTGAGTTTATGAGAGCATTTCAGTATTGTGTGTGAATGCATTTAGTTCTTCTATGTGAAAGCATTTCCATAGTGAGTGTGAGAGCATTTCACTATGTTATGTGAGAGCATTTCAATAGTGTATGTGAATGGTTTTCAGTTGTGTATGTGAGCATAATAATTTTAGTTGTCTGTGTAAGAGCATTTTAGTTGTGTTTCTGAAAGCATTTCAGTTGTGTGTGTGTGTGTGTGTATGTGTGGTTCTTAGTTGTGTATGTAAATGAGATTAGTTTCATGTGTGAATATGAGAGGTAATTCTAAATAATATCCCACTTGGCCTGCTAGAGCTGACCTTGACTAATTGTATAATACATAGCCATGAACAAATTTGTTTGTAAATGAATGTACTAATCTGTAAATAAATAGAATACATTACAAATTACAAATGATTCATGATTTATTACTTAAATGGACAATAAAAGCAGAAAGTATACAAAGAATTTACAAATGAAATATTGGTCCATCAATAAATACTTAAATTTACAAAGGGATTTACAGTAGCAATATGTTACAATCAATAAATACATCATTTTAAAATACATTAATTAGCTTAATTCATGAATAAATGTTGATATGTTTGCATTTTCATTTCCTTGGTCCCTTATTTTCTGTTAAATATTGTATTTGCTAAGTCATTTAACTTCTTCATTTAGCCTTTCCATGACACAGCCTTTTTTTGCTAAGACAAGGCAATATTAATTGTGCAATCATGTGAGCTAGCTGAAATTAAATCACTGTCTGGCAACTTTTTTTTCCCACTGTGTGCCACGATCCATAACAGTATGGTGCACTAGTTAGCCAACAGTTATGTACTACTGAAACAGATTGGCCAGTCAGATGTAATATTATTCCAAGTGTGCAGACATACTTATGAGGCACAATTAATCATTTTGTAACTTTTCTAGCAAAGTCAGCAGTAAAAATGCAGTGTGAAGCTAACACAGCTAGCCATGCTACAACTACTGCTGACTTAGCAGCTACAGGCAAACACAAAGAAGGAAAGACCTGAAAATATTCAAAGTATTATATCAGTGCAACTCAGTAGGGGGTTCCTGCTTCATTTGCCTTTCAGTGAAGACCTCATTGGCCTTAAAAACATTGAAGGTGTCTTTTGTAGTCGCTGGTGTCAGTGAGCTACTTGTTCCATGAGCATCTCCAGCCTGGCCACTGTACAGTACACTGCTGTTTCAAATTTGTATCCAATGTTTTTCTTGTCTTCTCCCTTCTCCTGTCTCCTTCAGATCGTTTTAGACAGCTTGAGGTTCTCCAGCAGGTGACTACAGCGTTCTCCTCCTTGGTGGGGCCTTCCTCTTCCTCCTCACCTCTCAGAGCACCACTGGGGAAAGACCTGTCTCCTGAGGCCCAGGAGAGGAGGAGTCGAGTAGGCATGCTGTTCAGACGAGCATCAAAGAAGTCACTCAGCCAGATCCACAATCAGAAAGCAGAAGAACTATCCACGCCGGCTGCCACCACTACTCCCTGTGTTTCACCTGAGTCACTGCAACCTCCCCCCAGCCTGGGAGACAAGACAGTCCTCTTAAAACGAAACAAACCTGAACTCCTGGAGACTGTGTGTCTGAGTCCTCTAGTAGAGGAACAAGGAACTGGTCCAGATGCTCAGCCCCAGCTTGATGACACACCTTTGATAACCCAGGAGGGCGCACTCAGAAAATGCCCCCTGAAGGAAGGTCACCCAATGACAGCTGGCACGTTTTCCCTGAGGAAGAAAAGTCCAGGGCAGGCCAGGGAATCATTTGAAATGGAAGAGGCAAGTTAAACTGCAACGGTTCTTAAAGTTCATCAAAGATAACATGAACAATATTGCTAACACATTCTCATCCCAAGTCGTCACATGTTGCCGCTTTGCAGACTTCTGCATCCACATATTATGCTCTAGGCATCCTTCTGTGTCTGCTGTTGATGTTTTGAAATGGTGCTACCGTGATGTCAACAAATGCACATGATGGAATGACGCTTCACATGGTTATGTTTTGGCAGCAACAGCACACAGCAACCAATGCTGGGACGTCAACACACGCACATGCTCGCACAGATTATTAGGACATAATTGTCTAGGGTTTGTTGGATCCATTCATTGCCCCTTCTGTCCACCCTATAGGGACCTTAATGCTACTTATATCGTGTTGTTACTAGCTTTTTATCCTGACACTGTCCAGCGGCATATCATGCAGATGCATCAGGTTCTGTCTGTCTGCATTCTACCCTGACACCAACTGTCCTTGTATCATGCTGCTGCAGCAGGTGCTGTCCAGTTGATTGGGAGCATATAATGACACTGTGGACGGTTCTGTCTGGCTATTTGCTCAGCTTGCAACAAGGTGAATGTCGGCAGTGAGATCTTACACCAAAAGCAGTGGTATTTGATGACTTAGGAATGAGAACGGACTGCTACTGTAGCAAGGTAGTTTATCAGTAGGACATGAGGCCCATGCACATGACGGGATCACTCTAGTAATACAAAAATTAATAATATAGTAATTATTAAGAAATAACCAAAGTCTGGCTTTTGAATATTAAAACCTCCCTCCTTGACAATAAAAATATTTGCTTTGTTATAAGGGTCAACAGAGTCAGAGTGGTTAATAGATTCCCATGCTTACCCAAATGTCCAAGGGGAGGAGGTAGATGCTTATTATTTCCTACCTCCTACTGTGTTTGTGTTAATTGAGTACACCTGCGTCATGCAGTGTAACCCTAACCCTAACCCTAATTTCCACCGGATCCGTGTTTGGTTCGGCTCCGATCCGTCACAGCAGACAGAGCAAATAGATTACACTCTAGTCTATGTGTTCATTTCCACTAGCTTCACTGCATTGCGGATCAACTGTGTCTCACTCCAGCAGTCTGGACTCTTGCGGATCAGATAAGCAAGTAGGAAGTCGCCGCAGCACTTTGCATCAATTCAACCGCATTAAGCACCAAGCAGAGGAAGTCAGACAGCGGCACAACATTAAGACATCCGTGTAATTTTCAGAATAAAACACACTGTATTTACAGCTGATCGTATTTCACTTAACTTCATCAACAAAACTTCACAATGAGCGGATCCAAGTCTGGAGTCAACAGGTCAGAGGTTTTCAGAGGTCAATCCTGTTGAGATGCACGTGATTGTGTGTCTCAGTTGACCTTGTAGTGATGCCTTCATTTCCCATCATGCCCATCCCTGCACAGATTGCTAGTTGGCAGTGTTGATTAGTCACTGTAACCAGCACATTGATGAAATGTTATAGCCTTCAATTACTCTATCCCATGTGGAAGGACTATGATGAATTCATAATACTTACAGTATATTTCTGCATGTCAGTTGAGCCTTTTTTTTTTACACTTTTGTCATGCATTTCAGCACCTGACTTAATGTAAAGCAATGATCTATAATGTAATGTAATGTGTAATGATGCCCTCCCAAATGCTCCACCTTCACCATCAATGCCAAATATATGCATCTTTAGGCCCGAAAATTCTCACTTTAAGTGGTAATTATTACCAATGCAGGGATACTCAACTTGCCCATACATATTTCTAGCATGTTGGGACATTTTGGGACCAGCAGCAACATGTCCAAGCAACCGGATGGAATCCTCACAGTAGCTACTGTCTTTAATCGACTCATCCTTCAAGATGGAGAATCACGGACAAATGCAATTTGCAAAATGCAAATGCAAAACTTCTACCTTCAGAAATCTAACTTCTACCTTCAATTTCTCGGATTTAAGAACATTTCTAGGATTTTAGAACAATTGAAGAGTTTTAGGACATTTCTCGGGTTTTAGGATATTTCTATAATTTAGGGACATTTCTAGGATTTTATGACATTTCTTAGATTTTGGAATGTTTCTAGGATTTTAGGACATTTCTAGGATTAGGACTTTTTTTGGATTTAGGACATGTTAAAAATTTTAGGATATTTTCAGAATTTTAAGGACTTAGCTAGGACCTCTGTCAGGGGATCCCACACTGGCCTTTTTTTGATAAACAAGCTCTATTTTGATGCTGTTTTATGCACTCTGGCACCTTATGTATACTAAAAGTACAAGAACAATTCCCAATGTGTCATTTTTACTGAGAATCAAAAAATGGTTGGGGGGCCACATTGCACCTTACTGGGGTCCAGATTTCTGGCCGTAAGTTGAGTATTACTGCCACTGTGCATAAATAGGGAAAAAACTGAATTTGTTAAGCAAAATGTTTTTGGATGAAAACATGAAACAGTTTAGCATATGCACTTAGAATAAGAATAACTAACTCATATTACCCACCAAAATCCCTTTCTGCGCATCAGCTTTGCACGTCCTCAAAAATTAATGTGACGAGGACGCAAATGCAGTATGTTTATTAGGAGCAGGGGCAATGTAGAACTGTAGCAGACGTGCAAAAGCACTGATGCTGTTTTTCATCATCAATATGTCACATTGAGAGACACATACTCCCCATTGTCCCGACGGGCTTGATTTAGAGGCCTTGCTTACCATGAACATTGTCGCAGGTGTCGCCTTTTCTTGCTGATATCTCAACATTAACATGATAGTAACCTCCTCTAATGTTGCCATGTCTACCATGAACATTGTCGCAGGTGTCGGCTTTTTCTGCTGTGATCTCAACATTAACATGATAATAACCTCCTCTAATGTTGCCATGTCTGTTGTCCACACATCCAGTATACAGCCTGTGCCCTCTCATGTGCCCTGTAGAGGTATCCCACAGTAGCACACGTCACATATAGGCGTGAATATATAAATATATATATATATATATATATATATATATATATATATGTGTGTGTGTGTGTGTATATATAGCGCTCATGATGCAGCTGGACACATACGCGAACATAAGGTCAAAGAGCAAGTTTTCATTTCAAATTCCATTGTAAAATGGAAAAAATCGGATAACTCGCTTGTGTTTTAGTATTTTCCCTGCTGTAGTGATATTACTGCCCTCTTTCCTCCAGTGTGTTCATGTTGTCTTGTTGCATGTCTCATTTCAGATCCAGAGTTTTGATGAGAGTAGTGTCACAGGGAACTACACAGGAGCAGAGCATTTAGGTAAGTTATTAACCATATCATTATTCAGTAAGGTTTTCACATTTTCCTTTAAATTTAGGTTTGGTTTGTTTAAACAAACCAGATTATAATGCATTATAATCTTTTCATGTCACAGCATCATTATAGCTGTACACACTGTTAAATATTCATAATGCTGTAGCAACAATCATACATTATAATGCATTTCATAATGACTTATAGAGTTGAGTAACATCACAATTACTGGTCACTCTCTGACTTTTTGTAAAGATCATGGCGTATTCTAGTTTTCTATAGCTTAATATCTTATAATCAATGAATTATAATGTGATTTTTAAGTTACTTTGAGTGGTCATTAAGTGCCTCAAGTAAATAATGAAATTCCTGAGGTATAAGCAGAGTACATTTCAAGTTAAAACACGCTCAAATTAATGTCCAAAAAGAGTGGAGCATGTAACCAGTCCACGGGCAGTTCCCACAGCATGGCCCAACAAAATACTGAAGAAAAGAGAGCTGGCTGGTTTGCTCTGTGGATCACAATCAAATGTAGGTCACGAAATAGTGACAGAACAGAAGAATAAAATAGGGATAAGAACAACGAGACACTATCCGTGGTAATTAATTTTTCTGATTAAACGAAGAATACTACTCTGTTTTGTCTAATGGTCTGACTTTTACCCCCACCAATAACACCAGCGCTTTCCATACTAAAGTGTACTTATTTTGTTTTTCCGTAATCTTCATCTGAAAATGTGGTATTTCCACAGTGCAGGCCACACACACAACTTTCCAAATGGTAATATTCCTACTAATGATGATTGGTCCACCAATTTCAAACCCAAATCTAGATTTTCATCCACAGTAGCCAACCTGGCTCTGATTACTTTTACTAAGAAAGTGGACTTTGAGATTAATCAATTATTGTGTGCTCATCCTCTTATTCCTAAATCCAACCAATCCCACAAAGAGCGTTCATCCTTGAATGAACTTTCTAATAAGGATATCATTATCCGCCGAGCAGACAAGGGAGGCACTTTTGTTGTGATATCCAAGGACAAATATATCAGGGAAGCACATCGTCAACTTGACACTGAACACTATGAGAGGCTTCAAAGCAATCCTTTGCTGAATTTGACCACCAGGAGGGGTTGTTTTTTCTCTAAGTCACTATCTCTCAGATAGAGGGAATACCACCAATAATTCTTAAAATTAACAGACTTTTTTTGTTTATGGATGAAATATATAAACAAAGAATTGGTGTTCCAATGGGCTCTTGTTTTTCTCCCAATTATGTCTGTCTGTTTTAGGGTTTGTGGGAAAATAAATATGTATTGCATCTAGATAATACTTACTATCCTTGCATCGCCTGATATGGCAGTTATATTGACGATATATTCTTAATTTTTGATGGCAATGAAACTGCTGGATTTTCATCAATATTTGAACTCCATTAACAACAATATTAAGTTTTCTATTGATTACTCACAGCACAGCATTCATTTTTTGGACCTCACTATTTTTAAGGGCATTGAGGGCCAGCTGCATACTATGCTTTTTAGGAAAAGCCGTGCACGCAACACCATCCTCAGAGCAGATTCTTTCCACCCTCACATCTTAGACGTGAGGACATTTGTGATATTGAGATGGATTTTATTGAGCAGGCTGGGGCGCTACGTCAATTCGCTTTCTTAACAGAGCTTACAAACCCAGGGTTGTCAAGCAGCCTTTTGATAGAGTACAGTCCCTTGAGCGCCGTTCACTTCTGCAGAAGAACACCAGTCATCAGCCTTAACATCAGTCTCGTCCATTTTTTGTCACCACATGCAGCACGCATGCTGAACAAATCAATTCATGTCATTAAAAATAACTGGCACATTATTGAGACTGATTCGGTATTAAGTAAACTTTTTCCTGACCCCCTTGTTTTTTTTTTTTATAAGGCATGCCCTCACTTTTAGGGACAATCTTATGAACTTGCATCTTCTAGCAGATAAAAAGCATACTTGGCTGACCAAACCATCTGGCACTTTTAAGTGTATGCATTGCCCTTACTGTAGTAATGTTATGCAGACAAAAGAGGCTTTTAGATCCATCAGCTGGATGTGTGTAGCTATCTTGGTCTTAATGAAGATATTGATTTTTCATGTTTCCTGTAATTTGCCTATGGATAGCCGGTGGCTTTATGGAGGTATTTGAAATGGAGGTGTATATATATATATATATTATTTATTTTTTTTTGTATGTGTATGTGCACATTGGGTTGTCTCATCATTTTTTGGATGTGTGTGTGTATGTGTGTATATGCGTATTTTTTCATACATGAGTGTCACCTAATTTCATGTTCCTTTTTTGTAATTACGTTTTGTTATTCATTCAGCTTTTACCTGTCTATCATGTGACTATGTGATCATTTGTTACTGGGTCCGCCGCTATATAGGCAGGGCTACATCCACAATGCATATGTTTTTGAAGCCCTGACAAAGGCCGGTGTTTGGTCGAAACATGTTGGCTTTTTTAATGATTTAGCCACTATAATAAAGGCTTTTTAATGTAAATCCTACTTGTTTTTCAGGTTATAAGTTTCTTTATGTGGTCATTGTTTTGCAAATTGTTAAAAAAAAATCTATGCAAGAAAGACAGAAAATGTAAACTTTGATTATTGGGTCATTGTTTCAGAGACTGAGTACTCCAGTTTGACACAACTTTTTAATAATGAATTACTGAGTAATGGACATATGATGGCATGTAATGTTTCACAAGAAAAAACTCAATCCAATGACTAAATTGAGTGAAATTACAGATAACACTTCATAACAATTCTACTCTAATACAACACTGATAGCAGAAAACAGACCCCCAGAGCTGTGTAGTTTTTTTTTTTTGTTGAATATCTTTAGGGAAGTCTTGTTGCTAAAGCACCCGTGCCACCAGAACAAGCGGCAAAAATCTAAGTTTATATTTAAAAAACAAAAACCTTAAAATACCATTTGAAGTTTATACTTAGGCATTGGGATTCCTGTAGTCTTAATCATGGATTAAAGTTAAGATAAGGTTAATAAATGACTTTTGGATAGGTTTTGCAAACCTAGGTTTTGCAAACCTATCCAAAAAATGATGAGACAACCCAATGTGAGCCAATGAGACTGCATAACAGGCACACAACACCCTAATTGACACAAGATATGAAGCACCATCCTACATCAAATTTTTAGCATTTTTTTTCAGCAATTTTTTAGCAGACTGAAAAAGCCCTTATTGTTTTTCCTGCTTTGCATCACTGAGGGCCAGCAAGCATTTTAGGGAGTGCCTCTGTGTGCCATTTTACTCAGTTAGACGAGGCCAACAGTTTACCCCTGTTTCAAGTCTTTGGGCGAAGTTAAGCTAAACAAACTATAGATCTATGTCTTAACTAGCCAGTAAAGGCATAGATCCAGAATTTGTTTAAATGACAGACATGAAAATTATATTCTCCTATGTGCCTCTTGAAAAGAAGAAATAAACCATACTTCCTGAAACACTGGACATCCAGTCTCAGTTCCAACTACTGGCGCTTGGTCAGTGACCCTCAGCATCAAATACCAACACAAAGCAGCACCCTTTAGTGGTGGTATGAGACACACCAGGCAGCAGCATCTTTTGGTGCTCAGAGCAGCTGCTATGGAATAGAGAATGAGAAAGTCCACATAGGGTGGGCAGAGGGAGCAGTGGATGGGTCAAACCAACTCTGGACTCACCCAGAAGACTGCTGTGTCCCATGTGAAACCAACATGGTCTCATCCCAAGCTGTCACATATTTCAGCTTTGCAGTGGACTTCTGCATCTTTACATGACATTCTAAGTATCATTCTGCGTATGCTGTTACTGTAACAGGATGGTGCTACTGTGATGTCAACAAGTGCACATAGTTATGTTTTGGCATCAAAAGCATATGGCAGCCAACAGCAGGATGTCAACAAATCAACATGCTGGCACAGATGGTTAAATTAGGGTAAGGAGGCACATGGTAAGTTGTACAAAAAACCATTACATTCAGATGTGAAGTGAACATTGGACTGGACATGAAAGTCCAGGGCTTGTTGGATCCATTCATCGCACCTCCTGCCCATGTCCTACTGTGTTTTATGTAGATGTGACAGGTTCTGTTAAGTTGTGTTCTCAAGTGATGCTGCAGATGATGCTGCAGGTGATGCTGCAGGTTCTGTCTGGCTGTTTGGCAGTGTGTAATGACGCTTCTGTCCGGACTTCTCGAATAGAGTTGTCCAGCTGCGTTTCATGCAGGCATGAAAGGTGGCTTCACTAGCAAGGACCACACCTCAACAAGAAAATCATTTCGATGATTTATTGACATGAATGTAAATTGGTATACACATTGATGTTGAATTATTGTGGGACGGGTGGTTGAGTGTGCTGTGAGGAAGCTTCAGTGGGGAATCCGCCGTGGCTCCCGTGCATGACAGACCCCCAAAAGCGCGCATTATATGAGAGAGGACAAAGCCGATTTGAGATCTCTTAGGTCGCAACGGATGTAACGGTGATAAGCTTGGCAGGACCATTGGCCCATGATCTGAATCAAGTGTTCCGGTATACCGCTGCGGGAAGCCGAGGTGGCGGCTCCGATTCTGAAAGAGTGTCTGGAGTAATGCATGGGAGAGATGCCTGACAAAGACAGAACCTGACGGAAGTGTTGATGGAACCAAAAGCGGGTAACCACCTGGCTGGATTCGGATGCAAACAGAGGGTCATCTTGGGATATGCTTTGTGATGTCCGGAAATGTAAGTCGGTGGAGAGAATGAGGAAGGGGTTTAGAACTGATTGAATGTTGAAGTAGAAGACGGGAGTGGGTTGGCTAGATTGGTTGGTTTTGGTTCTTTTCAAATAATAAACTATGGTGTCATTGGAGAAAAAGGAAAGGTTCCGAAAGGCAGGCATGCCAACGTGGATCATGCTGAAGGGTCGAAGCAGTTTTAATTCCCAAGACAAAATGGGCATGGGTGTTGTGAAAGTGGTGGAAATAATTCCAAGCAGATCAATATGAAGAGAGAGTTGCGGGGAACAGGCTATTGATAATGGTGTTCTGGGATTCCAAGATCAGGGGCATTAAAGCTGGGTTTAGATGTTGAAAGTCAAGGCCGAATATAGAGGAACCGGAGTCGGGTGTGCATCTGCATGGGGGGCCAAGCTTCTGAACTCCTGAAAAGAGAAATGAGACAGTGAGTCAGCTAACTATTTGTGACTCAATTCATGGCCCCACAACATAGCGGCGACAATGATGGGCTAGATCTCAAAGAGAGCAGATGAAGTGACCTGGCAGTCTCCTTCCAGCTCCGGGGGCCATTTGCCTAAGAACCATCTTCTGTTGTAAAAACCCCCAAACCCGGCAGACGGAGCCACGTCAGTGAATAGGCTGATGTCCTGAGGATGAGACAGGTGATCGTCATAAAAGTAGGAGATTCCGTTCCAATTGCCAAGGAGATAGAGCCAGAAGTGGAGCTCAGCATGGCTCGGCGCATCGAGAGAGACGGAGGTCATGACGACGGGACAGAAGAAGCAACAGACAACAGGTGAGAAGGGAAGGCCCGTCCCTGGGGAACAATGTGGAGAGCAAAATTGAGGTGGCCCAGGAGGGAAAGGAGCCAATGTTTGGTGCAATGCGGGGCAAGGAGAAAATTCAAGATCAAAAGGCATATGCGGTTAAGCTTCTTGGCCAGAAGCGAGGCTTGAAACAGTTCCGTATCAAGGGTGACACCGAGGAATTCAAGGGAGGTGGCAGGGCCCAGAGTCTTCTCAGCAGACAAAGGGACGCCAAGGTCCGAAAAACCGACGTGAGAGCAGTGAGACCAGAAGCCGGTGGCGAAGATGGAGGGGTGAAGACAAGGAAGTCGTCCAAAAGATAAGGACTAAGATTAGGACTAGGAGCGAAAGGTTATGGTTGTTTGACAGGATTCAGCAAAGTGCTTCCAACAAGGTGTTAGACTGCTCTTACACCCAAATGTGAGCCTGATGGCAAAGTAATAAGCACCACGCTAGCAGACACCAAAGAAACGCTAGAAGTCAGGATAGAGTCCCCCTCTATCCTGAACCTTGAAAGCGCTGGTGATGTCCTCTTTAGAGAGACAGGAACCTTTCCCAGCACATTTGATGAGGGCCATGGCATGGTGGACGGTAGCATAGTGGAGAGAAAAATCCTTGTTTGGGATCAGGCTGTTAATGCTGGGACGGTGCAACCACGTGGGGCCGAGAGATCCATTTTAATGCCTTTCTTGCCGGAGTACTTTTGAGTAGTGACACTGAGCGGGCGCACGCTGAAAGTCGGAAAAGGGGGATAGGCAAACAGATCATGAAGCCGTCCCTGACCTCCTTCACAAGCAGACCATCGACAGACTCAGGGTCATCAATCGCAGACCGGAGATTTTTGCATTTGAACGACGAAGATGGAGAGACCAAAAGTCCGGAATGGAAACCATCCATGAAGCCCCTAACAAGGAACTGCACAAAATCAGCATCAGGGTGGCCCTTGAGTGCTGCTGCCAAGGCAGGAATATTAACGGTCGTTGACAGGTACTCACCAAGAGACGGCGAAGTAGGGTTATGAGGACAAGCCGGGCGGCTTGGGAACCTCTGCAGAAGGAGCAGACGTGGAGAAAGCAGCACTGGGACATGTTGCAACCGGCATCGTTGAAGTTGTTGCAGATGGCACGACCTCCTTGGTGCATAACAGGCCTGCCCTTTTTGTCTACACCGTTGGATGCAGGAAAGATGGCGGGAGAGGCTGACACCGGCCTCAGACGCACGGGCACCGGAGGGGCCGCCGACAACGAATGGGAGAAGGACGCGGGCCGTGCCGAGGGTGGGCAAGGCTTAGTGTGGGCAGGAATGGCGCAAGAGGAGGCTGGGTGAGAGGGAGCACCACACAGGGAGCATTGCAGAGCCGCACAAGCAGCAAAAATGCAGCAGTGTATTCCGTTGTCCAGACCGCCCCAGTAAGTTTCCTTATTGAACTGTTGAAGACGGGCTGCAGCCTCCGAAGCAAAGTGGACAGGTTACTTTACATGACATCATTGCCGCCAAAGCGGAGGGCCAGATTGTGGACGACCGCCAAGTAGCTTTCATACTCCTGCCAACGGGCAGGATAACAGGAACATAGAACGTCCCAAAAGAGGGAGAAAGCAGACACAAATTTCGTGGGCGTAAGCTCCCTGGACTGGGTGGTCGACCTCCCGTGCTGTAGGGGGGGCTCCTCATGGCCATCGCGAAAGCGATCCCCGGGAGGCTGGCAAAGAGAAGGCAAGAGAAGTAGAGCTAGATCGACGTAATTACCATCAAGAGTCTGAGTACGACAATTGGAGGGAACCGGAGAGGGACGGGAGATGAAAGCGCCAGGAGGGTGGACAGGAGAATTAGCTGTGGCCAGGGTGAAAGCAGGCAAAGGCCGCTGTGACGGAAAACTATTGGAAAGGAGACCAGAACCGTGTGAAGGAATGACATGGTGCATGGGATAAGAGTGAAAATTGGGTGCCAACGACCATGGCCGAGACGGGTTGGGAGGTGTAGGTGGGAGTCTCAACCAAAGCTGGCTGCTGCGGGTCACGTGGAAGAATGGTAGGGGGCACTGACAACCTGGTGCTAGATGCCCCAGTGAGAGCTAACTGGTGCAGTTGCTGAGACTGCACTGCCGAGGTCGGTGTATCTGGCATGGATGCGATAGAGAAGTTGTCGGCTTTGGACCCCGAGGTCGCCTGCACTGGCTTTGTCAGAAAAGGTCGTCATCCGACGGGGACAAAGAGATGGAATCCATAATACAGAACGGGTGAGTAAGCAAATCGCAGTCAACAAAGAGAGGACAGGTCAGTGGCGTGTCGGTATGTGCTTGTGCAAATGCGAGAACAAAATGGGAAGAACAGGTTAGAAGGATATTTAAGTCGTAAGAGGTGTGGTTGAGGCGCGGTTGAGATGTGGTCCTCCTCCTGAAATTCTGTTAGATAGCTTCACTTTTGGCATTACAATCTTAAAGCAAAAGCAACTGTAAAGTATTGGTGTTTTAAGAGTTTGAAATGAGAACCTGCTAGTGAAACCAATACTCACTGGAGTTATTTTAGTAACAGTGCAGTTTACTAGCATGTATAGTAGAGTGACGTATGTCACGCATGTCAATGTATTCTGCATGGTTACATTACATCAGTAAAAAAACTTTTAAAAAATTTAAGCCACACTGTTACTTTTCCTATAAACCTAACTGCAAACTTTGTTGCCTAAACCTAAGAGAGAAAACCTAAAAAATTAAGTTTTAAGTGCATGAAACGAGAATATTTTGACCAATTGTCGGTTTCTGACGAGTTGGGAGTGAAATGTTGGGACTGTTGTTTTAAACCTTCACATATTGTAATCTTAGCTTGATACACTGAATATTAAGCTATGATTATAATGTTGATTATATGTTTTCTCTTTCCTCCCTGGTGTGTGAGCAGCGCAGGGTGTAATGCGGACCAACAGCTGCCAGTCAGACAGCAGTGGTTTCTTAGAGGAGCCCTTCGTCCCCTCTCTCTCTCAGCAGGCGTCACCAGGACCTGATCTCATCAAGGTCTCCTCACATAGTAACACATACTCACTTCTTTCACAAGTCCCCAGTGCTAAATCACTATCCCTTTAAACCAGCACACTGACTACATGACAGGATGTACTACTAAAATGTGATGTATAGTGCAGTATACAGAACCAATCCTGTGTCTGGTTGTTTGACTCTCTGTATTGTGTGTTTGGTTGCAGGCTCTGTCAGGCCTGTCAGGAGGGAGCACTGACAGCCAGAGCAGCGAGAGGCCAGACTCCCCCTCTCTATCTTCCCCTCATACCCCTCCATCTGTCCTGGCCTCCTCATCTCTGACCTCTGCTGTTGACAAATCTCCCCTCTCCTTACCCTGTCCTTCCCCAGAGCCTTCACTCTGTAATCCTTCCCCATCTCATGTCTGGTTGTGTCTCTCAAAATCTGAGCCGCAAAATTCAGAGTCGGAGAGTCCACCAGATCAGAATCAGTCTCCACCTTATTTACTGCCTATGTTACAGAACATAACACACTCCCAGTCTTCAGCTAACCCTTCTCCTGCCCCCTTTACCTCCCTCTCCCCTACATCTTTCCCAGTGGAACCTGCTTCGTTGATTTGGGAGTCAGAGGACAATAAAAAAGAGAAGAAGGATAATCCATCCCCAGACCTCTCCACTGCATTTCATGACACAGGCACAGTATACTCTACCTGTCCAGGTGTCCCACCTCCTGCCTTATCTCCTCCCTCATTTTCAAATTTGGACTGTTTGTTTTCTGACTCCATTGCTGGGTCTTCTTCACAGTGTGACTCCTCCTCTGGGAGTCCAGGGAACACACATTATGAAAAGGCTGACGTGGCTCTATTTGGAAATCCCTTCTCTGATTCCTGTGGCTTATCATCTCTTCTTCCCCATTCCCCCTATGTATCTCCCTCTGCCTCTCCTGATATCCATTGCCTGCCCCCCCCACTAAATAAGTCTAAAATTCAAGAAGACAATCCAAAAAATTCCCTTTTGCCATACTCTGATGAAATAAGTCCCTCTGATCCAGTTACCAATACACAAAAGAAGGAGAAAGAAACTTCATCATCACTCTCATTTCAGTTGGATAAGGACAATCCTCAGACCTCAGACCCCTCCTCTATTTTTCTGGACTCTGATTCCCAGGACAGCTGTACCATTCTGTCCTGCCTTTCTCCTCACCCCTCCATGCCAGATTGTCAGACTGCCTTATTGTCCTCATCCCATGATTCAGATGGTCTGATAGATGCAGCTGTTGGAGTTTCAGATCTGACAGAGCAGCCCATCTCCCAACAGGACAGACTATGCTCTCATGATCATAACACAGACCCTGCTCCAGCCTCTCCTGTCCAAGATGTTATTCATGTTAAGATGGATCACCCCTCTGTGGACCTTGGAAAGGGAGCCTCAGAGGGTGAGAGACTTTCTAACACTGTGCAGACTCCAGGTACTGATGTTTACATTTCAGATACAGAGGGCTTTGCCGACCTGTCACAAGGCTCTGGATTAGTCTCTGAGGAAGTATGTAACCAAACAGAAATAGATCTACAGGTCCCCTCCTTTAGTTTGCATGATGTGGTTTCAACTAGAACCAAAGCGGAAGAGTGTGAAAGGCAAGAGAATAGTTCAGAAAGTGAATCACTCAGAAGTCCTTCAGTTTTAGTGGAAGTGGAACCAAAGGATTTAATCACGATAGAGAGCTTGGATCTGGTATTTCAGACCTCAGTGGATGGCTCAGAAAGTGAAAGTGGAGATGTGGATGCCTTCTTTCAACAGCTTGATACTGAAGGGCGAGCCTATTGGGCAGAGCCCATCCAGATTTCCAATCCAACCCTTGTGCCTGCAGAGTCAGACAGCTTCAAAGCCTCAGGTGAATCTCCTGAGGATTTTTTGTTTTCTGGAGGCCCAGCTGTTGTAGAGCCATTTACATCCACAGACAGAGCTGTGGCTTTATCTTCAACGTCCTTAACAACAATGGACACTGACCAAACACCAAAAAATGCAACTGCCTCCTCAGGCACACCCTCCTCCTTGACCCAAGCTCCATTCCAATTCCCCTCTGCAACACAGGACCTCAAGCAATCCAGCCGCTCTGTTTCTGTCCAGATGTCTTCATCTCTGTCTTCTCATATTGTCCACAGGAAGGATGTTCCCTACATGACTGACTCAAAATCAATCCTCCCCCCTTGTGTTCTCCCTTTGGACACTTCTACCCCTTTCCGTGCTCTCCAGTCATGGACAGACCTGCAGATTCAACGACACACTCTCAATAAGAAGTTATCCCATGGGACTCCTCATACGGCTCCAGGAAAAGTAACCATATCCACGAGTGCCACAGAGACGACACACAGACCTACACTGAACTACTCTGTGTCTCCATATTTCCCTCTGCTGTCCAATGACTGGCAGGAACATGACTGTCTACCTAGAGATTACAGCACTACGTCACTCTCTGTGGATAAAGGGTTGTGGCCTGGTGAGGAGGAAGAGCTGGACGGCAATGGAAATGAAGATAGAGAGAAGTTTTGGGATGTTGATCAAATGCCCACCATGGGCTGCTGCTGCTCCTGTGACCATCAGTGCAGCTGCTGTACAGAGAAGAGTTACAACAAGCAACACACTCTGGGAAACATGCCTGTGAGTAATACCACACTCTCTATTTTGTGTCCTTATTTAATTTTATGTCTTCAGTCAAACACATTCACATTGATCACAAGTCTGTCAGGTTTAAATGTCTGCTGAAAGATTTTTAGAATTGGTAACACATTTATAATCTAATTTGTAGTTGTTTTTTAATCAGTTTCTGTTTTTTTTACACCATTACATGTTTGCAGCTAAGTTAGATGTGGCTACATAAAGTATTGTCATAGTTCATGTGATGTCCTACAAAAATGCACAAACATCAGTTTTTGGAATTAGCAGCCTAGGGATGATATTAGGTCCTTAACATACAGTTACGTTAAGTGATGTACATTTACAGAGGTTAGATTTAAGCAATGAAAGTCACTATGGTTATGTTAGGAAAAGAAACACTCAAACAGTCTTTAGGTTTAGGCAGGTAAAGTCACTGTGGTTAGGTTTAAGAAAAGAAACATGGTGACATGCCCTAAAATAACGCAAAGCTCTCTCAAAGCTCACACTTTTCCGAACATGCGTTTCCTTGAGAAAGTCCCAGGGTTAAAGCTGGTGTTTTGTGACTGATCCACCACAGCAGCATGCCTTATCACAGTTCAGGACCTCTTTCTTGCTTCCCATCAGCACATTGGTCATGAGATAACAGCCTTTCAAAATACATGGGATATGCACAAATTTATGATGCATACATTTTCCATAGGAAATTTTACAAACCATTTGTGAGAATAACCTGGTTATCAAATGTTTTGTGGATGTACATAAGTATGAAAACCTTTTTTTATGCTTCTAACCTTAGCTCTGGTTAATGATTTTTAATGCTAAATTGTCAGTTGAAACCTCATACTCATAATGCCGATGTGGATCATATTGATTACTGTAAGCTGATGATTATTATAACCAAATTATAAAAATTATAGAATATACCAAATTATAGAAATATAATTATAAAAATATAATTAATTATAAATAAAATATAATTATAGAAATATACCAATATACCAATATACCAAATTATAGAAATTATGAAAAAGCATAAAGCTTTTTCATAATTTCTCATGCGGATTAGCATCTGATTGACATGTGCATGTTAATTCCGTGAATATAACGTAATGACACAGACATTTTCATTACTTTTCTACTTTCAATGGAATACCACTTGTTTTCCCATTGTAGATGGGATGAGTCTTAAAACCCGCCAATGAGCTAGCATTGCTGCACCTCCAGTTCCCTTGTCTCAAGGTTTATGGGTTGTTTTGAATGGGTTTTTGTTTAGAAGCCTCAAATAAGGTCTATGGTTAACACGAGCTGAAGAGACTTTCACACTTTGTTCAACGGCATAAAATACCTGAGTAAATACCCTACAATGAATTCTGAAGCTTTTATGTGTCTTTAAAATGGTGGTTGCTAAAAAGTGGCTAAAGGACACACCGCTGCACGCAAACATGGCTTTATAGTTTCATAGTGGTGTCGACATAAAATCTGTGTGTTTATAGCCTGGCAGTAGCTTTTTACTTCTATCGATTGCAGTTAGGCTAAAAGATCCTAAAAGTGGTGTTCATTTGTGAAGATTCTCTTGCTGAATAAAATGTGCAAGTAACATAGACATCTGTTCACCACAGAGCTTATTTATAATTAAAAAATACCATAGGCTTTTTGATGAGGGAACCACTGAAAAGCACTTGCAGCTCTCACACAGGGTTGCAAGACCACAACATTCTCCAGCCTCATAAAACCCAAAATTCGGCTCTCTTATCTGGAGGTGCAAAATGCTCTCCCTTAACACCAAAATATGCAGAGAGGAGTCTCAATACAGTTTATGAATTGTCTTACTGTATTTCATAACAGTCAAAGGCTGCCCTGGATAAAGAATCAGAATCCATTCCACACATTTTTTGCAGGTATTAAGTAGATCTATTAGAACCCCGTAAACAAAGTGCCACGATTCACTGAATTATTCAAACTGATGTCCTGCAATGACTGGTTAACAAGTAGTATTCATGAGTTGTGATCAAATGTATTACTAATTATTTCTTGCTCCATTATCTTACATCAGACACAGAAAAATATGTCAGTGAAAACAACAATATGCTGAATACATCTTCACTAAGACATGGTGTAAGTGCCCAGACACAGCAGGACAGACAAAGTGGACGCTCATGGGAGGAGAAGGCTTTTTTTCTCATCCTGGATGTATATTTTATTTTAGCTTTCATTTGTGATATTAAATGGAAAAAACACTATCACTGAACAGAAAAATGCTTTTGTGTGCAATACAACTCATCAGAGTGTATTAGATTTGAGAGGAAGAACAGACGTGTGTCTCTATAGGTCGGGTTATTGATAGTTGGACCTACTCCTTGCCAAGGAGCAGCATGTTTCACTCCCACCTTCATTTAGTTTTGCATTATAAGACAGCAGAACTACAAGCAAATATGAATTGCCATATTAAATTTCCATATGACATAATTCAAGTTCAGCATCACAGAACAGCTGTGGCTTGGTGGCTTAGGTACAGTGGCCATCTCTGGCCCCTGCAGTCCACATGTAAAAGTTTCCTCAGGAAACTGAACACCAAATTGCTATGGATGGCTGTTCCATAACTGTTCGAGTGTGCTGGTAAGTGTTAATTTCATTCTGGTTGGCAGGTGGCATCTTGCATGGTAGCCTCTACCATCAATGTGTGAATGTGTAAATGGGGCTTGCGCTGTAAGGCCCTTTGATTGGTTTCAAAGACTACAAGGTGCTTTATGAACACAGTACATTAGCCAACTTTTTTTGCTTAACCATTAACTGAAATGGAACATACTGAATGCACGGTGTTGTTGTTCAGAGAAAAGGTAAAAAAGTCATTTGTGCATGGTAAAAAGATGCAAAGCAACAAAATGAATGTTATATTTTACATATAAACTATAAATAAAAAATAATACATTTGTATGTAACCTCTTTGTAATTACATTATATTTTATTTTATGCAGTAACCATGATTTAATTCCTTTTTTTCTCAGTAACTGGTACAGATTATAAAAACATGCACAGTCTGAGGTGCTGCTTGTTGGCTGTAAGACAGAGTGTGTCTGATGCTCCAACTGTGATGCAAGTTGAAAACCGATGATACACTGTATGTAATGAATGTATGGTCAGTGCAGCAGTTTCTCTGATGGTAGATGTGGATGTTTTTGTCAGAGATGGGAGTGAGCAGTGAGCTGTGGCGTGTCCACCCTCCAGTGAGTCACGATGTTTGCACATTGGTATAAACAGTTTATGTGTTGCTGTGTTACCATTGTTGTTGAGATGGAGTCCTCTCAGAGCCAGGACCACATTAACATATCAATGTCTCATTTGCATGAGGAGCTTATGGAGCTCTCTGAGAGTTGGACACAGGTTTGTTCAATGAAAATATATGGTGCACAGATCTGAGTGCAGCCTTAGCAAGTTTGGCTTTGACCCCGGGAACAATAATCAGACTTGACCCAGACCACCTGAGAGGTCTGAATGGTTCATAATGTAACAACAGATAAAAGGAAAAGAAAATGTCAGTGTTTTATCATCCAATAGCGATATTTTCAAATCAGTTCTTTGACACATAGAATGAAAGAGCACTGATGTCCATATTCCTGGTTCAAAAAATAAAAGACATATTATAATATTAGTAGTATAATTTATAATAAATAAAGTATCTACATTTATAGTGACAACAAATAAAAATCACTCCCTTATTACAATGAATACCTGTTGAAAACCTTGTGTGTAGGTGGTTTTAGTACAATAAAATAACATACATTTACAGTGAAAGTAAATTACAAGAAAAAAATATTTAAATTTTAGTAAAGTTCTGTCTTTTAGAAATGTTTGCATAGCTGCTTTTAACACACTAAAAGAATGTACTTGAACTGTGAAGACAAATTATATTGGCAAGAAATGTCTTTGAATTATAAAAAAGTCAGTTATGTAACTTATTTTAAACGGTAAAATTAGGTTCTTTGACAATCAAATGTTGTAAAAAAAATGTATATATTAGATTGGAACATACAGAAAATCTGATGGTCACGTGTTCAGATTTATTTTGTTATTTTTAAAACATGCAAGTACATTTACACATTTTTTTCTGTTAAAAAACATTGCTGGTTTGCACACTGTGTGCATGTAACTTGCCTGAAAATGTTCTATCATTCTCAAATTTCCATCTTCTCCATTAGCTGGATATGTAAATAAAAGGAACCCTTTGCACATGTCGTCCACAGTACTCTCTGGATGAATTGGAGGAGATGATGCTGTGTCTGCAACAGTTCCGCACTGTTCTCAGCAACATGGAGGAGCAGCTTTCTGAAGACCAGGCTGCAGTTTACAGTGCTCTCTCTGACCAAGACAGGTACACACTCCAGTTTATAACCCTGTTTGGACTGTGAGATGTTTCACTTAGTGTCAGCATTAACATTACAACATTGTGACTATGATACTGTATTTGGTTTAGTTTATATTCTGGAACATTGGGCTCCAGTTTATGAGGCCGCCTGACCCTGACATGTACATGAAAGATTTATCCCTGACATTAGAGCAGGAAGAAACAACACTCTGTCCCTTTCCTAAAGCCTCATTCCCACTGAACAAAAAAAAAATGCTAATACGCACTAAGTGTGTGTGTGTGTGTGCGTGTGTGTGTGTGTGTAGGGAGAAGGTTCGGGACATAGAGGAGTTGAGGCGAGCGGTCAAACAGGAGGCTGGTGAGCTGGAGATGCAGTTGAATGAACTGGCCCACCACTATGATGACAGCTTGAAAATGGTAACACACTCAGTCACACTCCCTCCTGCATGTTGGTAGAGTGGGGTGTATAAAAAACATGAGAAAATAAACTAAATACCATCAGCACAAAATTCACTAATGATAAGTGATTACTCCTGTGAATTGTATCAGTTAAAATGTCATTCAATACTATAATATATCAGATATACCATTATTGTGATACTACAGTAATGGGACCTTGAGGCAACAGTGTTGATGACACCCCACAATACAAAGGTTACTGGAGTCAGAAATGTAAAGTTTATGGGTGTCTTGGTGGCACGTAGGCATTTTATCCTTGGCACTATTGTGGCTCAGAGGTAGAGTGGGTCGTCCTGTAATTGGAAGGTCAAGGGTTCGATCCCCACCTTCTCCAGGCAACATGTCGAAGTATCCTTGGGCAAAATACTGAGTGAAAATCAGAATGATTGTGTATAAATCAGAGTGAAAATCAGAGTGATTGTGTATAAATGATTACTAAGTAGCAGTTGGCACCTCGTACAGTAGCCTCGGCCACCAGTGTGGGAATGGGAGACATATAGTGTGAAATTGCTTTGAGTGGTCAAAAAGACTAGAAAAGCACTATACAAGTTCAGTCCATTTACAAGTTACACTACACATAGACATAGAAGAACTAGTTGAGACAAAAGCTGACTGCTGCATTGCCTCACATCGCCAGTGTGTCGGCCAAAAGTTGCACTTGAAAACACCAGCAAGACAACAGCCTGTCCAAATAGCATGGTACTCTGTATTCTTCATTCAAAAAGGGAAAGGGGAAGACCATTAGGGAGGAATCATGATGCTAGTTAGCCAGATAGCACATTAACAATACAACCAGATGTTAAAAGAACAAATGATACATGAACATACACCATTAAACAATAACACAAACAGTAACAATTAGATATGGCCGAAGCGCACAATAGTTAAAAAATATAAACTTACCTAAACTTAAACTTGTTTTTAGATCTCATGCTTTCTTGACTTTAGTAGTTATTTTTATGTTCCTCACTTCCTTTTCTCTTCTCACATACTGAGCTGAACTGCCAATAGGAGTTATTCAGTTCACCAATGAGCTCTGCCATCTCCAGCGCTGATTTAACATCCTGAATTGGCTGATAGAAGGCCAACAGGGCTGATGAGCGCTGAAGGTGCAGGTCACACCACAAAAACTAGGGCCACAGACATATATTGAAGGCCCAACATTGACCATCGTCCAACTGTTCTGCCCGTTCTCATTCAAAAGCTGTCAAATACTGCATCATTATCAGTTATTTCACCATAAGTCACTACATTAAAAGCCACTTTTGCAGCAATATGAAACACTACTGTATGGTTTCACTTTGTTACAAAGCTGGAGGGAACCTTTTGTCATATTGTGGTGTTGCGGTCAGCCAGACAGCACCTGGCACAGCAGTTCAATACTCTGCTGGAGGGCTTCAGGTTGAAATGCTGCCACTAACAACATAATGTAAGGGGATGGAAGGCTGCTATCTGGCAGGTGGGCAGGAAGGGTGGTGGATGGGTCCCGCAAACCCAAGACTTTAACTCTAGAGCCTGGTATGCGCTTCCCATATGTATGTAAAGTCAAACCATAATATTTTCTCTAAACCTAACCATGTCTGTTTGTTGTCTTGATTTGAACTATGTGCTTTTGTTGACGTCCTAGCATTGCGGCATCCTGAAACATCAACAGCAGATGAAGGAGGATACCTAAAGTGTATTATGTAGATGGGAAAGTCCACTGACAAAGTGGGGACATGAGACGCTTGGGATGAGAACGTGTTGGACTGTTGGTATGGTGTGTCAGGCTCTGAAGGATAATGCGTACAAAATCTAATGGCTGCGTCAACAAACTAATCTGTTGCTGAGTTTGTTATGTCACCTTGTCTTTATTTGACTGTATATCACTGAGAGACAGGCAACACAGCTAGAGATAGGAGAGATAACATGTAACAAAGATTCTTAACCAAAGTCTCAGTTATGAGTTATGAGTCTCAATCCACTCCCGCTTTTGCATTTTTATAATGTATTTCCCAAGGAACTGTTCATTTTGTTGACAAGATTATTTTGGGGGCTTTAAAATGATATTTAATCAATGTTGTGTTCTGCAGAAGTAAGGTGGTATTCTTTTTGTTTTGTGTGAACTATGTGTATGTCTGTTTTGTGACTTGATGCTTTGTTTTTGGGCAGAAGATGCACAGACTGTTGGATGAGCAGTCTCTGCTCTGCTCTCAACTAAGAGTCTTTCTACCTGGAACGGTGACTGCATCATCGAGCCACGCCCCCAACAGGACAGTAGCCACTCAGTGCTGTCTGCTGCCCTGGACCCCTCCAGCTGACATGCAGAGTGGCCAAGTCTCCTCCTTGAGCACCTGGAATGTAGACTCCCTCAGACAGTCTCCTCCTGGATCACAGTGCATCTGTGAGGGTCTGGGCTGTTCTCCCACTAAGGCAGACAAGCTGGACATGATGGGTTTCCTCCAGAGAGTAAGAACATCACACTATGTGAACAGTAAAGAATCATATACTCTTTGTCTGCTACACTTAATATTTAAGACACATTTATTTATGAATCAGTATAGTTGGGCAGCTGCCATCTTTTGGAAGGTTAAAAGCTTCAATTTTTTTTGTATTTCTTTGGCTCCATTAGACTCACAGAAAAACCTTTTACATCACCACTCTCATTTCTGCTGTCACAAGTAGAATTTGAAAATAAACTAGGCATAAATTTCAAGAATAGTGTCACCAATTCACTGTCTGACCAAATCTCTTGCCTTGGCTCTTAACTGTTTTGGCAGAATATTATGATGTCACAGTTGACCTTCGACCTCTTGGATCTAAAATGTCAGAACTTATAAGTTATTACCATGTTTCCTTGATTTTTTGACATTCGACCACCACATTCTAATCAGTTTATAATTTAGTCCAAGTGGACGTTTGTGGCAAATTTGAGGAAAGTCCTTCAAGGCCATCTTCAAGTATTGCGTTCTCTTTAATGACACAGATGCAAGGTCTCAATGACCTTGACCTCTGAACACCAAAATCTAATCAGTTTAACATTGAGTCCACTCCAAAAATTGTGCCAAATTTGATGAAATTCCCTCAAGGTGTTATAGAGATATTGCATTCACAAGAATGAGACAGATGAGGTCACAGTGACCTTCACCTTTGACCTTTGGTGATCAGACTTTAATCGGTCGATCCTTGAGCCCAAGTGAATGTCTGTGTCAAATCTGAAAAAAATTCTCAAGGTTTTCTTCAGATATTGCTTTCATAAGAATGAGGTAGGCAACGTCTTTGACCTTTGACCTATGACCACCAGATTATCTTTTTCTAATCAGGACACCCTTTATTCGAAGTGGATGTTTGTTCTAAATTTGGAGAAATTCCCTCAACGCGTTCTTGAGATATTGCGTTCAAAAGCATGGCTTGTCCCTGGCACAGAGCCATATAAAGATCACATTTTATTTAAGTAGATTAGGAGTCAAGTGATGGTATTGGTATAGTTTATTAAAAGTAAATATAACTTATCATATTATTTCATAAATTGGTGTCCTCTAACTCAGCTTCATGCCTTAGTGTGTCAGTGTGCACTGTCAGAGGCTATAGGCCATCAACCTACAGGCAGTGGGTGTGTTTACCTGACTGTTACCATGTCCACGTACTGAAATCAAAATGTTCAACCTGCCTGCCAAAAATAAAAATAAAGCAGAACACAGAATGAGTTCTGTGATCAACTGTTTCCATTGTACCATAACAAAGCCAAAGACTGTCCAATAAAATGTGCAGATTACCTATCTGCTGATCATGTTTTAGTGGTGAATGCAGTATATGCATATGCTAGATGGCAGCTACTATAACCATATAAAGATAAGTGATATCATGAAACATATTATTTTACATGAGATCGCATGGATCATGTCTGAATGTTGTGTGTCCTGTTTTCCAGTTGAAGGAGTCTTTGCATCATTCTTTGAACACAGACACGTTGGAATAAATGGTAAGTTTATAGTTTTCTCAGCTGTTAAAAACAGGCTTTTTATTTACCCTTGTTTAACACACAAAAACATATAGTCCACATACAACATACACATATTTGTCTGACGGTGAAGGACTGTTGCACTGTATAATCTTTGAGTAGGTTAACATGTAAAATTTAGTTTATGCACAAACACAGAAGGATGCATTTGCATATTTGTGTGTGTCAGAATTTTAAAGGTATGTATGCTCATGGTCGGAACACACACACACACACACACACACACACACACACACAAGAAAAGCAATATTCTCACACCTGTTTTCCTTATAAAACAGTAACTGTACGCATTTGTATTAAACTTTTTCAGTCACAGAAGACTGACAAGGATTAATTGCCTTGCTAAGTCATCATAAAGCACAAACTCAACACAAACCAAACCTTCTTAGTTACTCTTGTTGGTAACCTAGTTAGTAAGTCCACTGTTCCGACAATCACCAGCTCAAGTTTGGTCAAAATAAATCCTTCATTGTCCAAGTTACATGTAAAACAGATACTGTTATCCCCCACAGTCTCTCCTTGCCTGCTGGCTGTTTACAGTCCTGAAACTTCTCCCTCCGCCACTAGCTGTCACTGTGTCTTTCAGCTCAGCTGCCTGTTCCACCAGTAGAGACTGCAGACTGAGCTCAGTGTATGTGCTATGCACTACTTACAGTGAGTTCAGTAGAAAGGGGAGCGCCTATTTTTATGACAGAATTGAAAAGCTTACCATCATAATTGGTAAATACCCTGGTATGGTGTGAAACTGAAAGCATATATATATATATATATATATATATATATGGCCTGTCAATCGATTACTGTAACTGTGATGGCCCCTGTGAAGTGCACATACGTGAACAGGAACTGCCTGGCCGCTACATCATGTTGCATGCATTATCAGTGGTTAGTGTGCTGACTTTATATTCAATGGCCCACTCACTGGCTACCTGCATAAAGGTACATATATATATATATATATATATATATATATATATATATATATATATATATATATATATATATATATATATATATATTAGTGCTGGGCATAGATTAATTTTTTTAATCTAGATTAATCTCACTGCAATCCTGTAGTTAATCTAGATTAATCTAGATTAAAATTATAGATTTGAATTTTGCCAAAGACATTCAAAATAATATCTATCTATCTAAATGATGAAAATGCATCACAAAATGCTTGAGAAAGCTGTTCTACTATAATATTTGGTAAAGAAAAATAATGTTCCATAAGATTTACTTTGGTGTTTAACTTTTTTATTTTGTTAAACACAGACATTTAGGAACACAGGTTCTGTCTCCATGTGGAAAAAGCTTTTTCCTGCTAACTGGAATGAACAGCAGAAGGCGCAGCCTCTGATAACATGACCCTAACTGAACTGTGGGCCTACATTAGAGGTCATGAAGAAGACCATTAACAGTCAGCAGCTTTGTGACACGGCTTGAGCCAATCACTCCGGTCACTCAGGCAGACCAGCTTCCGCCTTGTTCACGCCTCCTCCGCGTAATTCGACCAGGTATACATCCGCGCTTAAACAACAAAATGAAATTGGTGCCTTGCTCACTGTATAGACCCAACTTAGTGAATAGTTTATCGCGCGATAAGGAAATTATCGCGCGATAAGAATCCCGCGTTAACGCAGCACGTTAACGCCGTTAACGGCCCAGCACTAATATATATATATATATATATATATATATATATATATATATATATATAGTTAAAACCAGTGGCTGAGGAGGTGAATGGCTAGCATTTATGGTGATGCCATCTGAGATGTTCCACCCACCCTAACACATTGTTCCAAGTACCAAGCACCTTGCCAACATGAAAACTGTTCAGGAATGGCCTGAGGACAAAGAACATAAGGCACTGACCTGGCCTCCAAAGTCCCCACATCCCAATCTCATTAATTATCAGTGGGACTTGCTGATACCTAGCCTCACAACAAAGCATCTGCTGCCAACGCCCTGGTGACAGACAACGCAGAACACCCCCCAGAGGTTCTATATCCATACCTAAATGGCTGGAGGCCCCATTGTGGATCAGGGACACCTGTAAGGTACCAGCACATCCCTCAGACAATTGATCAGTTTGGGATCTTAGGAATGTGAAGGCCAGATGAATGTCCTAAGCTGTTTGTCACATTCTGTGGGCCTTCCCTGAGCAGTTTCTATGGTGTGGCATGGTGCATTGTCCTGCCATCAGGTAGTGCTGCTGCCATCAGGGACGGGCAGAGAATTGTCTGTTTTGAGCACAAACTCTCTAGTTAGAGTGAGGAAGAAGTCTCTAATGAAAATTCTAAAGTATTTATCTTTTTTCATCCATCTATATTTTTTCTCACCAATGTCCCCTTAGGGACACCATAGACACCGCTCATAGATAAAAGGGGAGAAAAAAGGGATTTACTATCCAGGATAAGAGCCATATATGTGCTATGTCTCTCCCCCCAGATCTCCCTACTGTGTCGGGACACATTATTCACATTTTCAGTATCTTAAATATTAATCTCAAGCTCCAGTGGAGCAGCTTTGTATCATTCACTATCCAAAAAAACTCCCCAGATCTTTAGAAAACTGAATCTGAAATTCTCTATGAGAGCCCTGTTTTCAACAGAGCTCTGACACGGTCGGTTTCAGCTTCCTCCTCCTCAGTGCCGCTCTGTGCCTGTCTCCCGCCTTCAGATGACTGGTTGGCTTTCCGAAGCCAGCCGAGAAGAGGCATCTGTCGATGCGGAAATTCCGTTTGCAAACAGAAAACAAACTAACTAGTTTGTTGTTGTTACTCGAACATGGCGTCCTTGCAGACACAGCGTTACATGTTAGATCCTGAATCCGGTCCGGATGATGAAAGTTTACAGCGCGAACCTCTGCAACAGAGACTTCTGCAAACCCTCTTTGCATGGTGAGTAAACAGTTATCAGAGTTACTGTTGAAACATATGGTGGATTTTTTCTTTAACTCGCGCTCCGCTTTTACTTAGTTTCTAATACACTCCATTGTTACTAGGTGTACCTGTGGAAAATGCGCTAAGATGCCCAGTAAAGTGTAAAAGAAATACCAAAGGTAAAGTTGCTGATAAAATGTTTCCTCTGCTGTTGACAAACAACTATAAACTGTGTTTCTGCACCGCCGCTGATTCTCATGCAGGAGTGCACTGAACGCCTGCTGAAGTAGACTGATTTGTAAGAATGTGTAAGCTACATTTACAGAGAAAAATCTGGCTTTACAGAGCCCTGGTTTGGAATATTGTGGATTGAGCATAACAACTCTGTTATTTAGACTGCAGTGGATAACTTGTTACTTGAAAATGTTTGTTGTAAAGACATTATTATCTTTCCCACACTTTGTGGAATTTACCAGTTATCAAAGTTGGCAATGCTATTTTTGGCGAGTCAGTGAGGGTTAATATCTATAACAGAAAGCATTCTGAAATTCATTTTTGAACACTGTAAATTTCTTACAAATTATATTTATATTAAGAGGACATTAATCTGTGGTAGATCAGAGAGCATGTTTTTTTCCCAACAGTATAATTATCAATCCTGTTACACAAAATAATGAGAAATTATCTGTATTCATTCTTAATTCTTAAAAGTGTTCATTTCAAAAATAGTTTTTCTTTTTTCCACACTAGGTTGTATGAAGAATGAATCAAGAGCCAAGTCCTCCATCATGCATGACTGACAAAACTGACAAAACATCCACAGCACACACAGAGCAGACTGTGGACTTCTGAGGGGAGCAGAGGAAGAGTACGTTTTTCTTGTCATAAAAGTTGATTGTTACTACATGAAATAATTTTATTTTACCTCCATCTGTACATGATCCCTAATGTCAAGACTAAAAAATCACTTCAATCAGGTAAAAATAAAGAATTTATTGACAATATAATGTGCACTGTATCCATAAGAACATTGGAAAAGAAAAAAATACAATCTGATTAATAGTTAATAGTCACAAGCAGTGTTGAGCAAGTAATGTCCAAAATATAATGCAGTATATGTTACAAGTAACTGTCATTTTAAAGGGAAGTTTCTTTACAATATTACTTCCTGTGCAAAGTAATGCATAACACCACTTTTGCATTACTTTCACCCAAAAAACTGCAGAAGTCCAACAAGGCGTTAAAATGTCGGAGGGTCTAAATCTATCAGGTGGTAACACATAACTGCACATAGTAACTGCAAGTAGTAACTGCAGTAATATTGCCACAAAGCTGTTATACAGTTAAATTACTCAATTACTGCTAAATGTAATGTACTACTCAAACACTTTACTTTAACTGCAGGCCCCAAACACAGTCCACAGGTCATAATCCTCATCTCCATCTGTGAATTTCCAGACTAGATTCAATAAAATCTGTAGGACAGAAAAAAGGAAGACAATAATTATATTGTTAAATGATGATGTCCTCACTCTCTTTCAGATGTTACAGATATCTTGTATACTGCAGCTTTGTTAACTGGTGTTGGGGATGCCTGGGAAGACGTGTGAGAATCGTCACCCCGTCTTGAGTTGTATGCCAGATACGATGTCTTGTCTTGTAGTGACCTCTTCCTTTGACGGTTTCTGGAACTGGGCACAGAGGTTTTCTGGGATGGGGATTTGTTTAAGCGCATCTGTGTATCTGCAGGGCTCCACCAACACCTCCTAAAACAGAGGCCTCACCAGGTCACTGACATACTCTGAAAAAATATGTTTGCATTGTTACTTTTATTTTTTGTTTTACTGTTATTTATTAGAAGGAGACTACACTGTTAAATTACAGAAGTGCAATTTTTTATTTTCTATAATGTTACACTTGTTTTTTTTTTGTATTTATACTTGAATATTTAAAATAAAAGCTTTGTTTATTACTTACTGAATGTGAAACGTGTGTCCATTTTTTGAACAATAATAATTACAGTGTTTATTTTTCACTTTCTGAATCTCAACACTTGGGAGAAAGGTTTTCTAAAACAAAAAATGCTTGTACTTAATAAAACCTCCATAATTTCATACACACTTTGCTCTCATAACATGATATGCCACTGGCAAAACATACTGGAGTAGATCGTGAAATTACACCTCCTATATTTTGAATTGGGAATCGATTTTGAATCGAGAATCAATTCTGAATCGAATCATGACCCCAAGAATGGAAATTGAATAGAATCATGAGATACTAAAAGATTCACACCCCTATAAACCACATATGTTATTTTTCTGCTTCATTACCTGTAGTGTATATTAGCAGGACTTTTCAAAAAAGTTAAAGCTAATCTTGTTTTTAATCATTTAATTTCTACCTGAAATATCAATGATAACCCTTCTCACTGTACGCTATTGTTTTCTGTTAAAAGTTAGTACAGAAATAGCACAGAATACACTGAATACGCTTGTAATATATATGCAGTCAGGTAAGTCTGAGGAACGATAACATAAGCTCAGCGGCTGAGAACACTACTGCGTTTTTTAGAAGACACTGGTGAAAAAAACAGCTCATTACACATCTTGCGTGTCTGTATAATAATGTGGAAGTTAATCCACATCTGTATTATGTGGTAACTACGATTAAGTAGTGTCATGGAAATATATGTTGTAACGACATGCTACAACATTTACTACAGCCTTATGGCAGATGTTTTACGGCAGTTCAACCGTAGGTCAGATTTGAGACATGTAAAGTAATGTCCGTTGCTGTTGAAGTTAATAAAAACAGAGAGCTGCTTTAAAGCTTGAATGACAAGTCCGTTAAGTTGCTTTATTACATGGTGTCAGAAGTGAACAGTGAACAGGGAAAGAAAGATACGTCCGAAGAAGATGGCAAAGTTTGGAAAAAGAGGTTTACTCGGTACAGAACAGCCACAAAACTCGACAAAGAGGAAGGACCAGTTCAAGTAAGCACACTGGTTTATGCTCTCGGAAAGGAAGCGGAGAATATCCTCAGCTTTTTCACCTATGCAGAGGAGGAAAACAAGTCACAGTATGGTGTTGTTTACAAAAGTTTTACTCCTACTTCATCCCAAGATGTAACATTATACATAAACGTGCATGCTTCAACCAATGACTACAGCACGTGGGGAACTCATACCGAACCTCACCCTGGAGATGACAATACAGGAGGTACGGCAATCGAGGAGTCTAAAGCGCAGGTGAGCAAGCAAGGCAAGTGGCCAACCGCTGTGCAGGAGGTGACACAGCAAGGCGGGAAGCCAAAATGGTGGCCACCACACAGAGACAAAAACAGAGACAGTGATGGAGACAAAGACCATAGAAAATGCGACAGGTGTGGAAAAACGCAGCACAGCCAAAAAGAGAAATTCCCTGCAAGAAAGTCTACATGTAGTAAGTGTGGAAAACGTGGACACCGGGAAAGAGTATGTAAACCAAGCTGGTGAGTGTCAGAGGTTGATGAACATGAACAATATTATCTGGGCTCAGTTAATGGCCGCTCTGATAATGATGATGAATGGACAGTGAATTTAAACATTGGTAACAGACTAGTAAACTTTAAAATAGATACTGGGGCTGATTGTAGTGTTTTAAGTAAAACTGTGTTCGAAAGCCTTAGACCTAAGAGAGAGTTACAGAAAACACTGAGTGGTTTGAACTGTTAACAGCACAAGTTTCAAAAGCAAACCATACACCCTCATGATACACAACCTACTCAGCAGACCTGTAGCACTGGCCATGGCACTAGTACAGTGAATAGATGAGATAAGCACCCAGTCAGAGCTTGGATTACTAAAATCACAGCCAGTGAAGATTTTGCTACAAGACACTGCCCAGCCTTATGCAGTGTACACAGCACGCAGAGTCCCCATACCCCTCCTGGGTGGAACTAGACTAGAATGGAAACAAACCATGTCATCGCATCTGCACGCATCTGCGTGGACCTGCAGAAACTGAACAGAACTGTCAAGAGGGAGAGATTCATCCTGCCGACATCAGATGAGGTGATCGCACAGCTGAACGGCTCTTCGGTCTTCTCAACATTGGATGCAGCCTCAGGGTTCTGGCAAATACCGTTGGACCGAGACAGCCAGAGACTGACTACTTACATTGAGAGTCTGCAGGGTTGAAACTGAACACAGAGAAGTGTGAACTTAGGCCGGGGGAGCTACACTTCCTGAGTCATGTGATAAACAAAGATGGTGTGCGTCTGGACCCAGCCAAGGTGTCTGCAATTAAGAGCTCAACCCACCAAAGAACATCCAAGAATTAAATAGGATTCTTGGCATGATCAACTACCTGGGTAAATATATCCCCAACTTAACCACAGTGGGACAGCCACAGTATGAACCGTTTAGATCAAAATCAGTGTGGACATGGGGCCCAGCCCAGCAGATGGCCTTCATGCAAATCAAAGAGCTCCTCACAACTTCATCTACTTTAGTGTAATTTGATGTGCACAGGAAAACAATCGTCTCCGCAAACGCCAGCAGCTATGGGGTAGGCAGAGTCCTGCCACAGCTCCATGATGAGAACTGGAGACCTGTAGCATACTGCTCCAGATGACAAAGTGATGCAGGAAAGAGGTATGCGCATATGCGCAGATAGAAAACGAGTGCCTGGCGAGTGTGTGGGCTTGTGAGAGGATCCGAAAAATACCTCTATGGCCTACCAACATTCACATTGATCACTGACCACAAACCCCTCATTCCACTAATGAACTTGTCCCAATCCACTGCCAGAGACTGCTCATGTGGCGTATACAGTTTAACGTGGTCACAGAATGCAGACGCTCTGTCCAGGAGTCCGCTGAGAGAGACAGGAATAGGCAGAGACAGGCACTCAAATGTGAAGTGCTATGTTGCTGTTGTGGTGAGCAACATGCTAGCATCACCACAAAAGATGGACATCATTCAAGTGAGATGACGACTGATGAGCAGCTTCAAGAAGTTGTCGGGTACATACACAAAGGGTGGCCTGAACACATAACACATGCATGCATGCAGCAGTGTTAGACAGTACTTTTCTGTGAGAAATGAACTGTCAGTGCATGATGGGCTAGTTATTCGAGGCAGCAGAATTGTGATACCTGACAAGCTGCGAGCAGAGATTTTAGATCGTATACACGAGGGTCATCAAGGATTCAACAAGTGTCATGACAGAGCCAACACTTCTGTTTGGTGGCTAGGGATAGCCCTCACAGATAACACACAAGGTGGAGAACTGCATGTACTGAGTAGAGAAGAGCACAGAATAGAGAGGTACTCTTGTCAACACCTCTTCCAGACCGTCCCTGGCAGAAAATCGCCTTAGACTTGTGTGAACATGACAAAAAGAATTTTCTGGTCATAACAGACGACTACTGAAGATATTTGGAGATACCCCACATGTCAACAACAACCACAGCTCTGGTAAATCTGAAGCTGAAAGCAACCTTTGCACGTTATGGGATACCTGAGGAGGTCATCAGCGACAACGGGCCACAGTTCATTAGTGATGCATTCAAGAACTTTACCCATGATTGGGATTTTAAACACACTACCTACTGCCCCCATAACCCACAAGGGAATGGACATGTTCAACAGCCGTTCAAACAGCCAAGAGAATCCTGAAACAAAACGATAATAACGCATTAACTTGCCCAGCCCTAATATATATATATATATATATATATATATATATATATATATAGTATATGCATCAATTATCTGTGATTGGTTAAAACAAGCTAGACAATATGAACAATATTCTGTTGTTTTCTTGAACGAAGAGCTTACAGAAAGGAGCAGCATGGCAAATATATGTGTTAAGACATTTACTACAGCCTTAGGGCAGATGTTTTATGACAGTTAAACCACAGGTCAGATTTGAGACATGTAAAGTAATGTCCGTTGCTGTTGAAGTAAATACAGCCAGAGAGCTACTTTAAAGCTTGAAGTCGCTTTATTACAATTAGATTTTGTAAAACTTTTTCGACTATATTATTATGTGCAAACCAACATTAGCTCTACGGTAGACTTTAGCAATGTGTATATGTACACTGCTTGTACCAGCACTGTATTCACGTCCCCTTTTCACCGAATGTCGACACAAAACAAACCCAGACAAAACACTGATATGATGTTACTTACAGCTTGTGCTTCGGGGTCCTCCACACGGCCTTGCTGGAACGGCATGGTCTGTAGCATTAGCTTAGCCGCGTAGCCAGCTCTGTACTTTAATTTGCTTGGTAAATAGTCTTCTGTGTAGTGGCGTAAACAAACGTACACAGTCGTTTTTGGCTTTTGCTGGCCGTGAAACAAAGTCCATCCATTTTTGTTGGGTGCTTGCTTCTGTGGTGACGCTGAACAAAGTTAATTTTCCAGACACTGACCGGTGGGGAAAGGAGGGGAGAGCAGCAGCACAGAGGGGGGCCTGAGCGTGTAGCAGGGTGCCCGTATTAGAGACATCCTTAGTGTTACTGAGAGTAAGTTGCATTTAGAAAAAGCGTAACAAAAGGCTTGCATTTACAGGCAGCCAAAACTGGCCACAGGGATTTTTCTTACATATGCTTATCTCAGTATCTGACACTTTGGCATTCTTGAACATGGCCATCCAACACTGTAACAGGATTAATTGGTTGAAAAAGCAGGAAAAGCATAATATGACTCCTTTCATGTCCCTGGTCCTCCTCCCTGTGTGCATTTGTGTCTTGTTCCCGCTATGCTACTCGCCTGGATTCTGCCTACCCACACACCTGTGAACAATCAGCTCATCAACTTGCAGCTAATCAACCCTGGCCTTCCTCCCACTCGTTGCAAGATTGTTGCTCCTGCTACAGTGGAATCCTTCTCATGTGTCTGCCTGTCTGCCAGCACCTGCCTTCCAACCTAACTCTTCCTCTGCCTGCCACACCACCCTGCCACTCTCCATTCTTCATCTTCCTTCTGTCATTACTAGCTGTCCTCACATCACCACCTCATCATCAACAATACAATTGCATAAACCTGTTTAACATCAACTGCATCCCAATATGTGTTCTGCATTTGTGTCTTCTTACAAACTAAACCTAACTGCCACTTTTCCTTGTACAAAATAAACTTGGTGAAATAAAAATGGAACTGAAAGAAAAGGCAGCCGTTTATCTCAGTATTTTTCAGAAGTCCACAAAATCATCCACAATATAACATTCTGAAATAAAACTCAGCTTGCGCAGTCAGCTATCCCCCAGGCATCCATTGAGCCAAAGAAACAAGGGCACCCCATACTATAACAACAAACTAAGAGCGCCTATCATGGAAAAATTGAACATCACATTACATAAGGCACATCGCACACGCTGTAAAGCCACAACAATCCTGTGTATCTAATAACAAGTCAGTCTCTGACCCTAGGGTTCAGGAACTAAGGGCTCTGGGGTTTGTTCAGTGAAGATTTCAGTCAGGTCCATGACATCTTGTTCATCATCCATGACTTTCAACTCACATGACTGAGAGCGGTGATTTTCAACCATCAGTAGAGTCTAAAAGCAGGATGAGTTTGTGGTGATGACATGGCATGGTTATAACCATGTCAACTTTGAAAGTGATGACCTGATATAAAGGCATAGCTTCCTGTTCTTTTGACAACACTGAACCATATCCCCATATTTGAATGCCAAAGGACTAACATGACGCATCCTGCCAGTTATGTGTTTCATCATGTTTTTTGCCACTATATTTGCTTGATGTAGCTTTGCACTTGTCTGAGTCTGGAACTGAAAAGGCAATTCAGGCAATCTAACTCTGAGGGACCTACCAAACAACACAACAAAGGAACTATTACAGTTGAGCAATGGGCTGTGGCAAGGTAGTCGTGGAGGAACCAGCCTGTTCTCATTCCAAAGCCAGCAAATACAGCTGATTTGACAGTGCTTTCAGTGTACAAACCCAACGCAAAAAAGACACCTTTTGTGTGCACACGATAGCACACGATCAGCTTAAATTTGCCGTTCCCTCCACTTGGAATAACCTAGAGAGGGACTATCTGAGCTGATCACTATGGGAGAATTTTAGTCACTTTTAAAAGGTCGAGAAATAGCACTATTGGTCTATGTGACTGCTACTCCAATGATAACTGAAATTTGATGATTGCACTTTTTACATTTTAACTGGAGATTAAGCTGCCCTCTTGGCCAGGTCACTCTTGAAAAAGAGATTTTAAATCTCAGTGAGTCTTTTATCTAGTTAAATAAAAGATATATAGAGAGAGATTCTACAGTCCATGTCTGCCAGACAGACATGCCTATTGTTCCAAAAGTCTAGAATATTCAGACTTCAAAGCATACTTGGCTTTCAGATGTAGGAAGGCAATTGTGGCCTCAGGCCAATCAAGAGATAAAACGTTTTATGGGTACCCTTGACAAGACCATTTTGAAGGACGTTAATGGTAACAGATACTGTATTTGTTCCTGTACATGTTCTCATGCTGAATCTTCACATGTTGCCACTTTGCAGTGGACTTTTGTATCTACATATTACTTTGTATCCTTCTGCTCTTGAGGTTTCAGGATGGCGCTACTGTGATGTCAACAAATGTACATGGTGGGATGACGCAGCATGTGGTGTTTTTGAAAACACAAGCACATGGTAACCAATGCCAGGATGTCAACAAATGCACATGCTGGGGATGGTTAGGATTAGGGGAAGAAGGCACATGGTAAGGTGTAGAAAAAAAATCACATTCAGATGGGAAGCAAGTATCTGTCCCCGACATGAAAGACTGGGGTTTGTTGGACCCGTCCATGAACCCTGGTGTCTGCCCTATAAGCGCTCTTGTGCCCTGCATATTATGTTATCAGCAGCATTTGAACCTTACGGTGTCCTCTGACATATCATATGCATGTGAATGGTTTGCGTTTTCAAGTGACGCCACTCATCGACTTATCAGGCCGATGGGGAAGGTGCCAGCTGGTTGTCCAATAGCATATAAAAACAACACGGCCAGATCTGTTCATCTACATTTTAAAAGCTATTTTGCAAAGTTCTGTGACAACCTTGGGGACCAACATCAAAAGAATACTGTGAGAGCACAGGCCATATTGATTCTGGTTTTTACACATATATGTATATAAATAAGAGGGAACCAGCCTAAGCAGACTCTTATATATCTAAAAAAAAAAAAAAGTGAGAGAGCTGGACAGACAGAGAAGGCAAATTAGCAGCAGTGTACAATGTATAGTGGTGTACGTGGTACCCACAGTCAGTAATGAAACATAAAGCACAATGGTAAACAGTGTGCAATTTCTTAAGGCAATGATTGGGTGCATTAAAAAGCAGATCACCATAATCCAACAAAGGTAAAAATGTTGCCGAAGTCAAGTGTTTCTCCTTGACTGAAGCGAGAAACAGGATTCATTTCTGAAAAAGAAACTTAATTTGAGCTTCAACTTAGAAACAAGGTTATCAATGTGAGATTTGAATGACAAAGTTTGGTCAATAGTAATACCAAGATACTTACAGGTGTTAACCATTTCAATTTCAACTCCTTGGGCAGTTAGGATCTTAGGAAGAGTAGGTTGGAGCTTTTTTCCATTTGAAAAGAGCATGACTTAAGATTTGTCTGCATTTAAAACAAGCTTGAGTTGAGTCAGATGGGACTGAACAACATCAAAGGCAGAATGATGGGCAGTCTGCCGTTGATGTTGTTCTCTACTTATAGTAGGAGGACAGTGCCATTCTTGTATAGCTTGTCACTCTAGCCAGTCCATTTGGGTGGCCTCTTTGTGCCAATATGGCCCGAAGACCTATTGGACCTGCATCAATTACCAGTTAAGTCGATCTGAGTTGCTCATAGTAGGTCATCACAGCATCAGTTCTTGGGCTTTGTTTCACCTCATTAAGAGACTTCTGGTGATCTTCAAGTCCAATGAGGAGCCTTTTGTAAATTCCCTCAAAAGCGGACAAGTTGTGGCGAAATTCTTGATAAAGCAGGCACTGTACGATGCCATGCCAAGAGGATTGTCGACCTCACTGACATTGTTGGGGGCTCTAGTGGCATCAAGTGCTTTAACCCACTTAAGATCTGAAGAGAATCCTCCAACTGAGAACATGTATACGAAGAAGTCTCGAGCGGGTTGTGCAAATGAGCACTTTGCCTTGTTGAGAGACAGATTCTTCTCCTTCAGTCACTGAAATGTCACCCTAAGATCTTGATCATGGGCAGCCCTCGTCCTGCCAACACCAAATGTCATCGCAAAGGTGTATAACTCCTGGAATGCCATCCAAGGCCTGTTGAATGTCTTTTAGAAACAACCCTGCCACCATGGAGACACAGAAGCTCAGTCTTCTGTGGTCTCAGTCTAATATAAGCAGAGAATGCTGTGATAACAATAACAATATATTAATAATAAATTGTATTTATATAGCACCTTTCATACATGGAATGCAGCTCCTCACAAGTGCCTCACAGAGATAAAATAGGTACATGAAGGCATACAAAGAAGCTGCAATAAAATATACAGGTAATAAGATAAAACATGCAAAAAAAAAAAAAATTATAATAAACACACACTAAAGCTGCTTCTGACACTTTTTTTTAGTTTTTGGGACTATCAGTTGTCAAGAGTCTGACGATCGAAGAGCACGATTAGGGGAGTAACATGAAAGATAGTCTGCTATGTATGAGGGTGACATATCGTTGAGGGCTTTAAAAACCATTGGGAGTACTTTAAAATCAATCCTCTATGATATAGGGAGCCAGTGAAGAGAGGCGAGTATAGGAGTGATATGTTCTCTTCTTCTCATTTTTGTTAGAACTCTGGGTGCTGCATTTTGTAGGAGCTGAAGTTTACTAGTTGATGTCTTGTGGAGTCCAGTGAGCAGGGCGTTACAGTAGTCCAGTCTTGAGAAAATAGAGGCATGAATGCATTTTTCTGCATCCTGAATTGACAAATATAGTCTAACTCTTGTGATATCTCTGAGATGGAGGTAAGCAGTTTCTGTAATATTGTCAATGTGGTTTTTCAAGCTGAGGTCTGAGTCGATAGTAACCTCCAGACTCTTAACCGCTGGCTTGACTTGTGAGGTGAGGTGACCTATACAACGTAAGACCTTCTTCCATTTCACATTAGATCCAATCAAAAGAATGTCTGTATTGTCTTCATTTACCTTTATGTTGTCTGATTAATTCACTAAGTGGTAACATGTACAATGAGAACAGTAAAGGAGAGAGTATAGAGCCGTGTGGTAAACCATACATTGTATCATACTTTTTAGAGGCATATTACCCAATGCTTACAAAGAACTGTTTCCCTGATAAGTCAGATTTAAATCAGTCAAGCACAGCACCAGATAGACCAACATAATTTTCAAGCCAACTATAAGAATGTTGTGGTCCACAGTATCAAAGGCTGCGCTAAGGTCAAGCAGTACAAGGATACAATCATTGTTGTCATCAACACTAATTCTGAAGTCATTTACAATTTTGATTAGGGCAGTTACAGTGTTGTGTTTTTGTCTGAATCCAGATTGATAGGTCTCATAGATGTTATTTCCACAGAGAAATTGGTTGACCTGTGTCAAGTCTGCTTTTTCTAGGATTTTACTCAGAAAAGGCAGATTTGAAATTGGTCTAAAATGTCCTAAGTCAGTGCAGTCCAGGCTATGTTTTTTTCAGTAATTGTCTGACAGTAGCTGTTTTGAGGGGGTCAGGAAAGGTGCCTGTTTGAAGTGATAGGTTCAGTTTTTCCAGTGTGCTGGTGGAGAGGCAGTCTATTACTTCCTTGAAAATTGCAGTTGGTAAGCATGTGGTTGATATTAGCTGAGTACCAATTTTCTCTAGTTCTGCCTTATTAAGCACGTTGAATTTTTCCATTTTGGCTCTTTTGTGGCATGTGTGGTCTATAGTTTTTGGCATCCCAGTATGCATAATGTTCGCTCTAATGTTTTTAATTTTTTATCAAAGAATTTGGCGAAGTCCTCACACTTGGATGATGATGCTTGGAAAAGTAGATCTGGAGCAGCAGGAGGATTAAGTAGTCTATCTATGAGAGTGAAGAGAGTTCTGAGATTGTTTTTGTTGTCATTTATTATTTTTGAATAGTAAGATTGTCTGGCCCTCCTAATGGCCTTGTTGTAAGAATAAATACAGTCTTTCATAATGTCAAGATGGATGTTTAATCTACTTCTACGGCACTTGCATTCAGCTTTATGACACTCTCTTTTAGAAGAAGAGTGTGTTCATCTTTCCAGGGTATCATTTTAACATTAGGCCTGTTTTTTTTCCGGGGCCACTAAATCAAGTGCTGATCTCAGGTTGCTGTATAATGTATCAGCCATTTCGTGGATACTAGGAGATTCATTGAGCAGATAATTGTGTGAATTGCCCTGGAAAATATCAGAAAAGGCTGCCTTTGATGAGTGATTAAAATACTTTTTTCTAGTCACTCGTTTGGAAGTATATTTAATGGTGGGTAAAACAGTGTTAAAAATAGGCAGCTATGATCAGATATAGCAGTCTCAATAACTTGATTTATGACTATGTTAAGGCCATAGGAGATCACGAGATCAAGAGTATGCCCCTTATTTAGTGTGAGCGTTGAAACGTGCTGGGTTAAATCAAAGGAAAGCACCATTGTCATAAATACTTCTGCTCTGGTGTCAGTTGTTTTGTCAAGATGAAAGTTAAAATCCCCAACTAGAACAATAGTTCTAGTAGAAACAGTAAAGTTTGAAAGTATATCAGATAATTAATGGATGAAATTTTTTTTAAATTTTAAATGCTTAGCAGCGAAACTGGTGTCTTACCTAGTGTTTGAGTTGCAAGATATTCAAATACAGTATATTTTCCGAGGTCTATATTTTTGCAACTGATGTTTTTTTGCATAAATAGATGCTAGCCCACCTCCTTTTTTTCCTTCTTTGATTGAGTAAAAAAGTAGCTGTACTCAAGGACATGCTTCATTCAGTACAGCTGCACTGTAGTTGGCAGTTCAGTCAAAAGCCGAAGTGACCTCAGAGATGTCCTCAGTTATGTCCTCCACCCGAAAAAAACGATTCTGTTTGTTTAAACCAGTGAAATCACTGAGCAGAGCAGTTCTTAGTTTAAAATCCTTGTTTTTTAAGCGCCAAAGGGGAGTGGCTCCGCGACGGGGTGTCGCAAACATTTGCTCAGCCCTTTCTCGCTGGAAAACTTAAAATCCGAAAATCTGATGATTAAAATCTTTCCACCAGTTGGAAAATCCCCTTAAAACCCACCAGGGTCTAAAGAGTATACTTGAAAAAGGTGGCTAAAAACTGGATAAAAGTTTGTTTTTGACATGGCTCGAACAGCACTCGCTCGAACACTTCCTTTCACATGCTGTTATGTCATTCTGAATGAAGCCATAGCTTGTGTCTGCTAAATCAACAAAGTTGAAAAGATAAGTTTGCATTGAAACATTTGAAATTACTTTCCAACTCTGAAAACTGCAACATGATTAAGATTTTGTCATAGTTCACACCATTGGACAACTCAGTATAGCAATTGCCAGTGTTACTAATAATGAAGTGAAGTGAGTAGTGAATCTGTCATTTTAGGTTATTTTCATCTGTATCATGCATTCATGTGCATTATTATGATTGTTATTTTATTTGTGCTTCTTTTACAACTTACAGTATCATACTTTGTTTCAGGTGACAAGAGTGCTGTATAATACTGCATCTGACCGATGAGAACGCGGAAATTTCCTGAAGTCTTCTAATCATGCCCATTATTTTTTATTATATTGACAGTTGTGTGATCAGTGTTTTAGATGTGGCTATAGAACCACTACAAGCTGTATGAGCTGCTTCTGTGTGACTGTTTTATAAAAGAAAAAAGTATAATCATAGGACCCTAAACAAAATCGAATGTAATGGCACAGATGGTTTTGGAATGATAAAAATGCATATTTACAATGTAAACTATCTCATTGCGAATGTAAGTTATTTAATGAAGATGTTATTACACACTAGGCCTCTGCTCAATAATACTTTAATAATACTACAATAATAAACCTTAGAAACATGTTTGTGTTGTTTGTATGTTTATGTACTCTATGAGTCGTTGTTTTATTGTCTAAACATACATTGAGGCTGCCGTGCTGCAGAGGAGGTTTGGAACAATAGCTCCACTGATTCTCAGCACACACTTCAGAGCAGGATGTACCAATTACCATAGCCCCCTGCTATGGAAAGAACATGTTCACTTCCACACAAAGTGGCACTTCCCATTAAAAAGTTAAGCACACTGTTTTCATCAAAATCCTGTTGATTTCCAAGTCTTTCATAATGTTTAAAACAGCCGTGTTTGGGGCGCCCATTCGCTCACCTGGTAGATTTTTGCGCCCGTATGCAGAGGCTGAGTCCTCACTGCAGCAAAGGGCTCGACTACAATCCGTGGCAATTTGCTGCATGTCATCCCTTCTCTTTCCCCCTTTAATGCTTGAGCTGTCCTGTCATAATAAAGGCAAAGAGTCAAGAAAAACAAAAAAACCCAAAACAAAACAAGAAGCTGTGTTCCTCCTGCCGGAAAAAAATGGGGCTTTTCTGCATACAGAAAACCTGCAAACCATTGGCAAGTTGGTTTGTGTACAATGTATCCATGACAACGCAGAGGCTGTGTGTCACAAACTGCAGCAAAAACCCAAAATGAGACACATATTCTTAATTTGCTCTATACATAGCCAAATTATGCTGTTAAAACCTGAAAAATACCAGCATATCATACGCCTTAATTAGAAAATGCTAAATTTGGAAAATGGCCTGATTAGGAATATTTAAATGGAATATGCTGTTTGTATGACCCTCATCAAATTCAGAATATCTTCACATCCAGAATAATAAGGGAATAATTGTGTGCATGAAACTGTACTCAGTGTTCTGCATGCAAAGGGTTCAAGGTCTCTTATATTTTGGACACTTGAAACTTTTATGTAAAATCATTTTCTGATATAGCAGCTTTGATTCTTGGTGAGAATAATGATGTACATGCATGTTATTGGTGTAAACAAGGGCTCAAATTGGATTAGATTGCTCTAATGGATTGGACTCACTTTGATCTTGACACATCAAGTAATGATTTCAGACTACTACTCACAAGTACATTTTATTAGGGGTCCAACAGCAACACTCACTGCTGGAGCTCAACTGTTTTTGTTCTCAATTCTTCAGCAGAAATGTAGTCATGTAAAACATGTAATTACAGAAAGTCAGAAGTCACATAAAATTATTCTAGAAGTAAATGTATTATGTAAAAATAGTATCAGGATATAAGTGTAACACAAATAATTTTAAAGAACATCAAAAGTTTTTTCTTCTCATAAATTAAAAAAAGAAACAAGCATTTAAATGTTTGCAGTCTGCTAGCACCCTGATAAATGCTGCTTGAGACTTTAATTCAGCTTATATTTTGTAGATCAGTCATCACAAAGTGCTTAACAGTAAATGACTAAAGCATCTCTTTCCATATAGACATAGCACAATGGTAATATAACATATCAAACATAAAGCTAAGCAAAGCTGATTCTAAACAGGTGGCTCTGACTGAGTCAGATTGTTGGAACAAGGCCAACAGAGCCACAGATAAGGACCTCTGTTTGTCAGCACTGTTGTCCAAAATTGTCAACGTCCAGTTTTTAGTAGCATTTAGGCATTTACGTAAAATAGACAATTCTGTCATGTTTTGATAGCTAAAAATCATGTTTAAATAAAAAGTACATAACGTTCTCATCTTCTCAGTGACTCATGTACAAAACAGAGATGTGTGTACATTCTAAAGGAGTATTAAATAACCGCTGTCTCTCCCTGTGAGTCCCTTTTTTTTCTCTGTTTATTAAGTACAATATGCGGGTGCATCCAGATGGTCAGTCTCTTGAGAGAAACTAATTAGACAAATATTGATATTCAGCCGCTCTTGCAGTAGCTGTGCAGACTGTGGGGGTGGGCACATAATGGCTGCAGAGGGGACAAGATGCTCCTCCTCCGAGCTTCATAACCTTGAGTCACACTGCTCCCGTCTATCTATGTGACATTGCTGACACTGAGGTAAGGACACACTTTGATTCTTTGTTCCCCATGGCTGCTTGGTTTTTCTAAACCTCTTTGAGCTAAAGCTTTGTCTGCTTTGGTTTGATTTTTCTTTGTTATTTATTTGTAGCAACATTCTTCACTACTTCTGTTCCTTGTTGGCTCCTTAGTTTTTTATTTTCAGTTTCTCTTCCATTTGCCATGCTGGCTTTGTCCATTAAAAAAAAAATAAGATCACATCTGCTTGCTTTGACAACAGGCGATCATGGTGGGTGTAAATACAAAGAACTGTGGTTTAAATGTGATCAAAGCTTGTGTTAATGCAGTTTTGTCTAAAAGTCTCTCTCTCTCTCTCACACACACACACACACACACACACAGAGCTCTGAAGTGCTTCATCCTTTGCTGGCGTCATAAGGTCCACTTATAAATAATGGATTGCAAATGTGTGTGTGTGTTTGTGTGTGTGTGTGTGGGGGGGGGCTGTTATGTGATCTGTGTCGAGAGCTCAGAGGGCTTCAGAGATGACGACTGGCTGCATGAGGTCAACCCTGGAGCCTGAACATCAACTGATGACACAGGAGAGCAAACGCTGTAAGCAAAGAAACTGGCCCATTTTATTCATCATAATATTAAACATAATAAAGATAATAATTCTTTAACTAATAAAAACTAAACTAAAACAAAGCAAACTTAAATGACAGTTGTTTAACAATTTAATCATATGGCAACTGACAGCTCATTATGGTTTTCATCCTAACACAACACTTTTCAATCCTTAACACTCCTTACAAACAAAGGTTTTTGAAAGAGATCCAGCCTATTTGCCCAGGTTTCAAAGGGTTAAGGTCTTTTTCTGTTTCTGCTATAGAGAAATGCACGGTGAATGTGGTTGATAATGTGACAGTTTGTCTGATTGTGTGATAGACAAGGACGCGCTGGAGAGCCCGCTCAACAGGAAGTCACAGATGAAGGATGATGAAGCGGAGGAGGAGCCTCCCTTTGCAGAGAATCAGGAGGCGGACCAGGAGAAGAAACCTCGCAGAAAAGACACACCTGTCCTCAACTCTCCTCCACATATACCAGGTCAGCAGCGAGGTTACTTTAGTTGACTATGACTCAACTGAAAACTCTAACTAGGCGTGGAAAACCCTTTATAAATAGACCTGCACTTGTGTGGAGCTTTTGTAGTCTTTTTTGACCACTCAAAGCACTTTATCACTACAAGTCACATTCATCCATCCACACATTCAAACACTGGTGGCCGAGGCTATCGTACAAGGTGCCACCGTTTTTTTAAACATTCCTACACACTCACACACTGATGGAACAGCCATCAGGAGCTATTTGGGGTTCAGTATCTTGCCCAGAAGTACTTGGACATGTTGATTGGAGGAGCCAGGAATCAAACCACCAACCTTCAGATTAGTGGACAACCTACACTACCCTTGAGCCACAGCAGACTCTTTAGTTAACTGAAATGAAATGAAATTAAAATAATAACTAGACTTAAGGGGAAAAAATGAAATGATGCCCCCCAAATTAACTTAAACAATATAAAAAATATTTATATTAAAATATATAGGAAATGTCTTGAGTTTTAGTCACACTGGACAAATTTGACAATGCAACAATCATGAGGAGGCACCGGCAATTTATCTTCACAAAGTGTTGTATTCTTTTATATTTTCCTCTGATATAGACCTCCTGTACAATAATAATAATAATGATAATAATAATTATTTTACTAATAAAAACTAAACTAAAACAAAGCAAACTGAAAACTGAGTGTAATTAAAAATGATTATTAATTATTAATCTGGTCAGCACACACGCGCACACACACACACACACATCCACATTTATTGTTACTAATTCAAAAGAAAAAAATAGATAGGAGGTCATTTCTGGACTTGGAGGTGCATTCGAAGCTAGTGTAAAACCAGAGAGGGCCTTTCAGTGTGTGGGGCTGTTGCTAACAAGGAGGTTTGTTTTGTTTCACAGGAAGGAGACAGAGTGTAACATCACTCTGCTCTAATGTCAGAGTGAAAGGTTTCATGTACATGTTAAGGTCACACAGACTCATTAACTTGATTCTACTTGACTAACATTACAGAACATTTTTTTTTGCCATTTTTAAAACCTCTGGGAACCAAAATCAGCCAAAACTTTCTGTATATGTAATTTAGGGTCTTACATGCATAATTAAAAGCATAAAAAATAATCAGACAAATTTGAAATACTGTCATTTGAGTTTTTTCAGAGTTTCCTGAAGCTGAGTGGATGTGGGTGTGGTTATCCCTGATCCATATCACCTAATTTGGATAAAGCCAATCAAAAATTCAAAATCATCTCTCAGCTGACACTAATTTAACATGCCAAACTGAAATCCCACAATGCTCTGTTCAGAAACACTCACTCTGAGTGTTAGAGCGCACTCTGGCATGAACTAGACAGTTGGTAAATTCGGAGCGCTGTTGGAATGAGCCATTGGGTTATCAAGAGCAGTGCACTCTGGGAGTTTAGAGTGAATCTGGGTACTCTGTCTGGGGTGAAGGAGCAGCAACGCCGAACGAAGTAAATGTGTGATGAATTCAAACGCAGGTTAATTCATGGAGAAACATAACGCTCCATAGCTTTGAACAACATGTCTCTCATGTTAGTGTAGAGCATCAGATTGGATTTAAGAACACAGCCAGAGTCAGAGCACTGGAACAGATAGAGCTGTACCACGCCAACTCCGCTTTGCTCCATGGCTGTCATTGCGGTGACCAGAGACAGTTGACAAAGGTGGAATCCAAGGAGGTGTCAATCAAAACGTGATCCATCACGCCCACACAGTCTGGAAAAATGCTGTTATCCTCAAAGCTGAGGATAAGTTGAGCTGTTTTCAACTCGCTTTTCTAATAGTTGGGAACATTTATTTTCACTCAGATTTTGTGTAGATACTTAATGAGACACTTAACTGTGATATAATATGTGCATTCTTACTATTTCAAGCCATGTTTCCAGGAGCTTTAAATAAAGTAGTGGCTTGACCCCTTTGTTTTTACCTTGGGTTTTCTAATGGAACAAATTTATCCGAAATTAGAGTTTGACAACGGGCTGTTGGTTTTAAACACATCAGCTAATGACAGTGTTTCAGCTGTCATCTTGTGTCCTCAGTATAGAGCGTTGGTTGCTCAGTAACAGCTGCTGGTATGTGAGGGGGGAACCTCCTTAACTGCTTCCAGTGGACTCTGTGAGGGGTTGTGGTGTCTTGTCCACACAGCTGTCATACATGCTCTTACGATGATGTCATAAATTATCAGTTATGACAACATTTGATGTGTTAAGGTAATTGCTGAGATCTCACGACATGGTAACATCACTTCAGAAAAGTTCAACAGGCCAAAAAAACTGGGCGGTAAGACAATCAGACAGGTTTATCCACACGATCTAAACCACCTCAGTTAGGGCTCAAACTTAAAGTAAGTGCTGCCAAAATGTTGCTCATAATCCGTCACTGCACAGGAAAACTGTGTGTGGACAACTCCAATTTGTAGAGTAGGCCAAAGCTGAGGCAGAAAGTGGCTGTGTAAACTGTGATGGAGGCTTTAACACACAATTTGGGTATTTTTTGACCCTTCACCTGAGTTTTCTTTTTCAAAAAAGTTGATCTAATCTGTGGATTTGTATCCAACCCATCTGTCTGACTGATTTGCTGTGTAAGGTGGTGTTACTGTAACTGTTAGACTCAATGGCCAGAGCCAAGGGCAAAAACACAAGTTGTATAAAGATTAAGATTTTTTTTTTCCCTTGGTTCCTCTGTAGGAGTGAGACTGCTGAGAGCCAAGAAGCAGATGGTCCACTTAGAGGATGAGGAGAAAGATGTGAAGGATTAAAGGCTTTATTTAACTTTTATTTTGTTGTCAATTGATGTTTTTATGCTCTCACTCTCATTAAATGTTGCTTTGACCAAACATTTTATTGTTTATTACTTCACTCACTGGACACACATACTCTCTCGTTGGTTACAAATGCTGAGACATTTAGACTTCTTGAGAGCCTGTGTAATACTGAAGACATACTGTATTTTAGGCATTGCATGATGACAGGATATATGCCAAAAATGTACAGTTATGCCATTTGCCAAACAAAGGTTCATGTAGTTTGAAACAAAGAATTCCATTCAGTCCTGAATAAGTAGGCCTTCCTAGTTATTGGCATGACAGTGATAATTGATCTATGCCATAATCGACAACTAGAATTAAAATCTGTCTCCAAACTGATCTTTATATCAGGTATTTTTTATGGAGGACATAAAGTATTCATGAAGAATGTAGCCCAGAATGAATTAACTCATTACCTAATGAACACCTAATTTTGCATTAAAAGGTCAGTGTGTGTGTGGCTCATGACCAGGTTTTACTCCAAAAACACCTCACAACTGTCCCTTAAATAGTGTAACAAAATATGTTATCACAGAAACCAGCAATAAAATCAAGAGAGAAGAGAAAAAGAGAATAATAAGTTGTCATAATGACCACACTGCGCCATTACTTGAAGGTTATGCCAAAAAAATGTATTTAAAAAAAAATACATACTTTTGCAAAATGAAATCCACACACACAACTCTGTGTTCCTCCAAACAGAGATATCTGGCCTCTGTGCTGGAGCAGACACTTCTTCATCTGGAAGATATCACAAAGCACAAATAAAACTGCAATACACACTTCACATTACGCACCAGTGTCATGACCTAGCTCAAGCAGTCACAACAACACGGGAGACAACACTATGTTAAATGTTTAAACAGTACTTTATTAACAGAATAAAACCAAATTAAATAAAATCAATATCTACAAGATGGGATGTGGAAATCAATAAAGTCAGTGGTGTGTGGTGTGCAGGAGTGGAATATGTGTGTGTGGTGGTGGTGTTGTAAAGTGTGAACATAGCAAAAAGGAAAACTTAGACCAACATAACCAAACCCAAAATGTGGTGTGCCTGTGGAGTCAGCCAGGGGAGAGAAAGAGAGCTGGCTGGCTGCAGGAGTTTAAGTAACTTCAGCACACCGGGCCCATGTGTACTGAGTTACTAATTAGTGGAGCTGCAAGAGAAGCACAGGTTAGACACCCCTACTCCTACCAGAAATCCCCATGATGACACCTCAGGGGCGTCACAAGCAGCCACAAAATGTTAACTGTGACTTGATTTAAAGGAAACAGTTTTACTTTGAGATGAAGTTCATTTTCTCTGTGTTGATACTGGCCTGTTTCCACCTTCAGAGTCTGAAGAAACTCATGATGCGGCAGCAAACCTCCTGAGCCTGACCATCCACTAATCATCACATCAATTATTATGAAAGAGCATTTATCACGACCCTGCTATAAATGCTGGCCTGTTTTTTAACATATTAACATAATGACAAAATACATCGTTATGGTGGAGAATAACCAGCACACCCTCCTGAAGACCTTTCCCTCTTTTAAAAATGTCAATAATTACAACAACAACTTCTTGTGAGACATACTTTTTACTCAGCTTCCCCTTCGCCCACGACTACCTCTGTTACAACCACTATATCCACAATAGTGCACCCTCTATCAAACATAACCAGAAAAGCACATAGCAATTATCAAAAAAGCCATTACAACAGCTTCTCTAGAGAGACTGAGAAACGTGTGTGTGTGTGTGTCTGTGTGTGTGGTAGAATTGCCACTAAGTATACTTTACCTGATGGTGCAACAATATTTCCATTTTGGCCTGTCACCAAGTTACTCACAGAATTGCTGTTAAATAGAGTCAGCTGAGTGTCATTTTAATCAGTGAAGAAGACTGTAAATTCCAGAAAATCATAAAAGCTACCTCTATGTTCTGTTCAGTGCTTCTTGCTTAAAAGAAAGAGAGAAAGAACAGTTTAAATTTGTTGGAACATGGTTAAATTATAACACTGATAAAAAACAGTTTTCAGACAGTATATTAACAAAATGACTATAAGATAAAAGGAGAGCAGACTCAGGGTGGGAAATTAACTTTAATTTGGATATCAAAATCTACACAGTAAAAATGCCAGTGTTAAAAGTTTGGGGATGATGTTAAATAAAGAGTGTTGGTGTTACTTTAAAAACACACAGCTATAAAATACAACATTGCTGGTGTTATTTGTAACATTTTCATGGTGTCAAATTGGCACGTAGATCAGTTGGTGTCAAAATAAGCCAAACCTTTACGTAACAGCTGCAAAATGTGAAATCTTTTTTGCCTGTGACATGTTCTTTCCACAGTCGGTGGACAGAATTATCTTCTAAAGGGTAAGCAAAATGTTCACATACGACTAGTATTTTCATGAAAATATGATCTTACTTTGTCACTTCAATGAAAATGTCAAATTTCGTCTATTTTGCATAAATCTTAACAGATAGCTGTTTATCCCGATGACCCGAGCAGGTCCAAGTCTTACCTTCTGCTCACATCAAGGCAACAAGTAAGTTTGAATTCTATTGCTATATTCATTAGAGAGTAGTCATTTTATACAATGACACTGTTGCCTGGCTTGTATGGCTCTAAATGTTGGTATTATGGATGCATAAAATTCAAAAGCAATGTGGTATTGCTAACATTGCCGCTAGCTAGGAGATGTGCAGCTGGCTAGTTAGCACCATGCTTAGGCTTGGATTAGAGAACCCCAGCTAACCTATGTAAGTCATACTGGAAGTGACAATCCTTTTTGTAAGACATCTTTTACATGTGTTGTCGAAGCCTAATGTGGCAGGACGGCACAGTCCGTCTCCACTCATGTTAGTTATGTGCTGGGTCAGGTGGATAGCTGTGTAGGCTCGCCCCTTTGCTCCCCGCCCATTGAGTGACACTGGGCTGGGAGCAATTATCCAATTTCACCAGCGTACTGGGCGAGGCCAGCCAAAGCTATATATGGGGGAGGGCTGCGCCTCTCAGATGTGCGTCCTCCCACCTCATCCGGAAACCTGAGCGTGTGTGTCGGCAGTGTGGTTTGGCGTGGCAGAGTTTGATCCACGTGGCTGTCTTGAGACGTAGGTCGGCGCGTCTCCTCTGCTCACTTTGCCAGGTAGGCTCGGACACTGTTACTGCGTCTCTGGCTTGTATTGGTGCCGTGTCTGATGTGCTTTCTGCTCTCCGGCAGAGTTGGCCTGTACTCTGGCAGGGGGTTGGGAGTGCGTGGCCTCGGAGCTGTGCGCAATATTCCGCGCACCGCGTTGGGAACCCTCAGGTAGGCTGGCTCGTTTGTGTCTGGCGTGTCTCATGCGCTCCGTCGGGCTGCACTCTGGTCTCTGTTTGCTGTTAGCAGTTATAAAGGTGGTTGGTTGGTGGCTATCTCTCCTGTTGCCTGTGACGCTGCGCCCTCACTCACGGGTATGTATGCGTGATTGTTTTAATCCATCTAATTGCAATTCACTTATTAATTTTAGTCTGTATCACAGCAGGTGGCTCCTCCTCTGACGTGGGCCGCTGTCCTGCTGCTGCGGTTCTGTCTACCTGCTCTGTCGCGGATTCGCCGCAGCAAGCTCTCCACTCTTTACATTTGTGTCCACTGTTTTCCGTTTTGTTCTTTCCTATATATATATATATATAATTGTGTGTTCGGCGTGTGCGTGCGGTCTCGCACGCCTGGAGTAAATCCCTCTGGATGACCCGTGAGTGTTGCCTGCACTGTATGTGGTGTGGATCATGTGGACATAACACGCAGCATAGGACTTAATGTTGCACTAGGAGAACTGATCCACACCAGTTAACTTTTTAACCATTGGTTGATTGTTTCTTTTGGTATTGTACTTAGATATTCATTTTTATTGTGTATGGATTTTGTGATCATTGTTTTCTATAGACTTTGTGTTTAGTTATTAAGTTATTTTTGCATAAGTTCTGTTTTTTTTTTTTTTATTGTTTGGTTTATTGGGTTAACTGTGCATGAGCGGCAATTGAAGCACAGTCAACCTTGCTGGTGACCTCCTGGGCCCAGCAGAGTGTGGTGTTGGGGCAGTTTTGGTTTAGTTTTGTTTTCTTGCCCTCTTGCCTTGATTAATATCTGCCTCTCTCTCTCTTGGACAGGAGCTGCTGGGTTGGTGTGGCGAGTGACTGATCCCTGCGGTGGCGGTCCCCTCACTCCCTGTACAGTAGTGCACCTGGGTGTCAGTCGATGGTGTGTGGTTTTTTTTTTCTTCACGTGTGGTGTGTATCATCAGGACCCTTCTCCCCCTCTCAGTCATCCTTGCCTGGTGAGCCCTCAGCCCTGTACCTAGCACATGCACTTTATTGGCAACTCAACCAACCTGTTAAGGTACCCTGGAGGATTGTGCAATATTTTGCCACATAATATTATTATTATATTATTGCTTGCATCACCACTGAGATTTGTTCAGCCTTTTAACTTTTGACATATTGTTAATAAACTTCCTTTTGATACCTTATTTTGGAATCCCTCAGTCTCTGGTGCCTCTCGAACCTGGGTGACCTTGTTAATATGACCCTAGTGGTGGTTCCCTCTGATGTATTTCCTGGGGGTGAAATTCCCCTAGGTGGAGTTGTCGGGCACTTATTAACTAACAAAAATCAGTAAATAAATTCAACCCTCGTAGCATTGCCACACTAAGCTTTGTACGTCTTTATTTCAAAGGATGCTGGTGCAAGTGGAGCACAAGGCAGTCCATAAATGGGTTTGAGTTCCCACAACAGATGAATGCTATGATTACTTGAAATTCATTCAAGAGAGTAAGTTCAAAGCTAATTTTGCTACCCTACTGCTCCCCTACTGCTATTAAATTAAGTATCCTTAGTTTTCCACTCTTAAAAGCCATTTTTTAACCAAGGCAAAACTTTGACAAGTCACATCATGTCATAGAAAATGCAAGTTGACCAACGTGCAGCATTTTCACAATGCGTTGTTGGGTTCTGCTGAAAGTAATTGCATACTGGACTGCTTGGCGTCTCATGTTTTTTACATGGGAGTCATTTCCGTCTTTCATTTTCACGTTTGCATTGACTAATGTGGGTGTTGTTGAAATAATAGCTCAATATTGTCATCAAGTAGATACTTGCACTAGAAATTTGTAAAATGGAGGCCTATGTATTTGAAGCCAACACTTCATGATAAAATGTTCAAACCAACAGCGAGTTGTGTAAATATTTTATTTAGAATCTGTTTCTGCCATCAATGATAAAGGTGTGATTAGGCCTTAACAATCAAAGCCATTTGTTATACCTTGTAGTGCTCTGAAAGTGAATCTTTTTGTTCTTTCAGTTCGTGCTAAATTCAGCTTGCCAAATAGCATTGATGTAGACCTCAAAGACTCCTCAGGTATTGATGTGGATGCTGATATTTTTGATGAACTACTGAGATCTGCTACAGTATCTGTCAAAGTATTTACTGAGAACTCTGGTAAGACATGAAAGCATTACAATGATTTGGCATTTGTCAAATATTCTTTCTCATACAAAAAATTTGAGTTTTTTTTTTTAAATAAATAAAATTATATTTTGCGTTGTAGCTTAAGCACAACAGTATTGATTCTTTTTCAGATGACACTGAGAACAAATGTGCTGAATTGCATCACTAGAGATGTTGCCTTGTGTGAAATGAAATCTTAATTATGCCCCTAAATTTTATTCAGTGGCTCCCTTAGATGAGAATGAAGTAATTGAGGCCTCCTTCTGCTCTGAAGATGGGTCATTCTCATCAATAGATCTCTAAGCTCAGCAAGTTCAGCTTCAACAGAGATTACCGAAAGTACCAACGCATGGAGAAGACGACTGGTTGAAGGACCACCTGACAGTAAAAGATGTGAGTTAATTCAAGGTTGCAAATGGAATGTTGATCTATTTTCATAATTCATAGTAGGCTGACATGTGACATCTGTTGTAGATCGTCTATGTGGCTCTGCATCAAAAACCAGGGGGAGAAGATGTGTTAAGAGTACAACAAAACCAAAGGTCTCTCTGATCCAACAAGAAAGAAACTTGTTAACATTATAGTAGCAGATATGATTGAAAGTCATGGGTATGTAATCAATCATTGTTACTTAACTTTTACTTGTTTAGTACTTGCTTACCCTAATGTGCTTAAAACTTTTAATTTTATTTTTAACCCACAGTAGATGTGAATTTCTTTAACCTACATGTGAAATGGCATTATTCTTAGTTGACTGTGTTGCAGAAGGGTCCCTCCAGTCAATGTCTGCATTACCTATGCCCTTGGAATTGTCACCTCTTCCCCAATTTGAAAGATAAGGACTCACCAGCTGGTTACGTGAGTATTAATTGCAGACACCCCTACTTTTTACTTTGTGGGTCATGACCTGTTTGGATGTCCTAGTGTGAATGTCCTTTTGGATGGTCTGTAAAACAGACAATGTGTCTGTTCTCTTGTGTGACAGGAGCATTTCTATGATCCTCCAAGTGCACAGGGCTACCTGGCCTATTGTTTGAAAACCGTTCAGTGCAATACTGCAAGTGACACCAAGAGGAGCTCCAAGTCTGTTTATCAAGGTGGCCTGAGACTCCGAGGGAGACCTCAGCATCTGAACAGCTGTTTGGTAATGCATTGCATCACTAGAGATGTTGCCTTGTCAACAATGACGCATTCGTCAGACCAAGAAGTCGTCAAAGAGAAAATGAAGGCAACATTCAAGCATAGACAAAACATGCTACATAACACGGACCAGTCTTCACTCGTTTTGGATCACTTCCCACAATTCTTGGATACATCGGGCTTGGTAAGAAATGGAGACAGTCATGATCTAGGAATTGTTTGATTTGTTGAACTGCATTTTAATTTTTTCAGGACTTCATCATACTCTTTGGAGAAGACATCTCAGGAAAGTTCATTGCAAGATGGCCAAAATTCTACAAACCTAGGGCCATCACTCTCAGCAAAAGCCTTCACGAGAGTACTCATCTAGATGACCTTCTCTCTGCTCAGGAGGAGTCAAGTGATTATGGTGGGTGTCAGTGGATAAATACATTCACCAGTCTGTACATCTAGCATGCTCTGACTGTACAGCTGGTGGGTGTTATGACTCAGTTAGGATGGGACAGTGACTTGGCAGCCATTCTCCTGCTGGTTCATCTCTTGCCTCTAACCGCAAAGGGGAAGAGAAACAGGAAAATAAGTGCATCTGAGGCGGCTGACCGTGTGATCACGTTCATGAAGGTATGTTTTTGAATTGAATTAATGAATGTTTTGTTTCATTTTCTGTAAGTTCATCTCACAGTTTTCAAACAAACAAAAACAGGTAATTTTTAGTTGGCTGTCAATGTACGCTGTATTGTTATGAATTTAGTGTTTGTTTTTGTTTCTTTTTTTGTCAAATTGGTTATGTAAAATAATGCCCATATAAATAATTGGATTAGACAAATGTAAATGACCTCTTCACATAACCCCACAAAAATTGCTATGTAAAGCACATTTTTCTTCAACTATTTTGCCATTTTGGCATATTTCTATCTAAAGGAAACTTAAATATTCTTGGTCAGTCACTTGTGAAGGAACAAATATAATATTTTTTTCTAATACTGTATTTCAATCTTAGGTGGGGACAAGCATGGGGACATTCCTTGACAGAGTTGGATCTGCACAACCCTTCCTCCTCTGTGTTGGAGAAAAGGAGAGCAGTATACAGAAGTTTTACATCATTCTGGATCAGAAGCCCATTCCCTGTATGGCACAGACTGCCGTGGCTACCTTCGACAAACTCTTTAAAGTGCACTTTGTATTTGCCATGTCCTAACCCGAAACCCTCCGGAACTTTTACACATTCATCCAAACAACAGTCTATGGCACTGATCTGGTCACTGCAAAGAAGAGCCCCAGACTCAAAGAAATCAGAGTGAAAATTAACATTTGAATTTCAACATGCTAACCTATTACATTTGTAAGGTTCAGCACAGAAACTGTTCAGGTCTTTTCCAGCATTTAAAATTTAGTCATGCTTTATATCCAGGGAACAAATTGTGTTTGAAATGTGGGAAATGTGACTGTTCATCTGATTTTTACACATATTCTGGGTTCAAGAAACACTTGCTGAAAGCACATGGCAACAGTTGGGCCACAGACTCTGTTAATATGGACAGTGTTGATATGGATAATGTTGATAGTGTTGGTGTGCATACTGTTGACACACATGATGCTTGTGCCACTGACCCATTGCCTGGGTCTTCTGTTAGCCAACAAAATCTTCAAAAAAAAAATGTGGCAAAGCGAGCGGAGTAGAAAAGTTGCAGACAACGCCACCTGTGGGCTTTCACCCCAAGATATAAACAGGATTTAACAATTACCAGTTTTCAATTTGAAACAAAGGCACACAGTTCGAAAAATCCCACAGGACAGGAACGTGATTTCCAATTACAAAAATATTTTTATTAAACAATTATTTTAAAATGAGTAACAGACTAAATAAATCATAATAATAATAGTAATAATAATAAGGATAAGGAGCGATATGAGGAGCTACCAAAAGGAAAAGGGGACAGGGCTGAGGCTTACCACAACAGCGGTAACAAAAAGGGGAGGGATCCAAAACTACACCGCACCCGTGACACAGCAAACCAAAAAGTGAAAAAGGAACCACCACCAAGAGAACCGCTGCGCTCTAGACCCTCAGCACCTGTCAAAGGAAAAGAACACCATTAAACACATGAAATCAAGGCAACTCTCACACACACCATAACCAAAATGTCAGCCACCTCAAACTCAAAAGAAACTATTCTAAATCACAAATTATCAAAATAAGGGCAAAAAGGTTTCTAAACAATAAAGCAAATATAACCGAGAAACCCAATCAATAATAATTTGAAGAAAGAAATGACAAATGGAAAAGGAATAAACTCAGGTAATTAATTAAATGTCTGCCACTCTAAATTAATTAAAATCAGGCTCTAGAGGGGATGGCTCTGTGTCAAAGGGAGGGTCAAGACGCCCTCTCCTGGCTCACGTTGACAGTTTTTTTGTTGGTCCAGGCTGTACTGCCACAGCTTTGGGCCGCAGTTAATGGGGACAGATAAAGGCGTCAGATATGAGCCGAATCAGAGCGCCAAATTAAAACAATTGGAGTCCCAAGAGAGCCAAACCAAGGGGAGTAGATACACAGAGGGGAAGAGCCAAAACAGCAGTCAGGCCCACAGCGGCAAGTGACGGCCACGCACTGCAAAATAAACAAATTAACCTAATTAGAATCTGGGCATAAAACATTACAAAAAAATAACAAAAGCTGCAAATAAACATTTCCCACCGGAAGGCAGGATCAAGGTGTCACACAGCGGCGGGAAGAGGAAGCCTGCAGCCCAGACTCCACCAGCGATGGCTGTGAGAGAACAATAATCAATACACCTCACCAGACCATCGGCAATATAAAAAGGCAGACAACTAAGCGACCTTTGTTTTGAAACCCAATCTTCTACCCAGCAAGATGCTACCACACACGGCTGCCGGCTCCGTGAAGGAGGAAAGAGGAAGCGAAAGCAAGGTGAAGGGTCCGACTGGGTCTATTTATAGGGGATCGCTCGCCAATTGTCTGCCACACTGCCCCTCACGGTGGGGAGCGTAGTGCTGTCCTGCCACAAAACGTTAGTTAGTGGATATGTGTAGCTCTGTTATCGCCCAAGTACAAGCAGCTGGAGTGTCTGAAAATATTGTGCAGTGTTTAGCTTGTTCAATGGAGGAGGTTGTAAATGATGTCCATATTCAAGCGCAGAACGCTGTTCTTAAATGTCTCTCATCTGAGGTGGATGACCAAACCTTAAACAATGTTAAAGACTGTTTTGAGAATTTAGAAAATCCATTCTCGCTCTTAAATACAGAAACAAAAAGGCATTTTGAAAAAAGATGGAAAATCGTTGAACCTATAGAGCATATTCTTGGTGTGCGTTATGATACACGCCTAGATAAAACCACAGGTGCATAGACTCAAGTTCCTGTCAATGACGAATTCATGTACGTTCCAATTTTAGGAACTCTTGATTCAACGTTTACAAACCAAGAACTCAGTGCCTGCTTTCAGCAAGTAAAGTGTCATCAAGATGGCTTTTATAGAGACATCAACAATGATTCATACTTTAGAAATCACCCATTATTTTCAGAGCATGAATATGCACTCCAAATTCAGCTGTATTATGATGATTTTGAAACAGCAAATCCACTGGAGACACAGGGAATCCCGGTGACATTTTCTGACTCACCATTGAGGGGTTCAGTTGTTCAGGTCACTGGTGATAATTTGGCATTGCATGGCCTTTTTGGCATGGTTGAATCGTTCTCTGCAACTTACTGTTGCCAATTTTGTTTAACTGATAAAACAAAGTTACAGTCAACATTTAGTATTTTTTTGTACAAAAGAGCTCTATTCAGAAGATTGCAGTGTAATGGCACAAAATCCCACTCTTGTCCACTCATTTGGTATAAAAAAGAGACTGTCCTCCTAATGCAATGTTTTTTCATTGTTGAAACAACTATGCAGTCGATATTATGCATGGCCTTTTAGAGGGTGTTGTGCAGTATGAACTTAAACTTCTTTTCCAGTACTTGGTAAGGAATTCCATAAATTTGAACACCCTTTAAGTGAGGATACAGAGCTTTAACTATGGATACCTTGAGAGAAACAACAGACCTAGTGCAGTCGAAGTTGATGGTGCCAGCAATGACATCAATGACATTCTGTCACGTTGCCTCTTGTGCAATACACCTTTGATTTTTGGAGATCTAATTGACAGGGACAACAGTTACTGGCAGGTAATTCTTCTCTTAATTCAAATTGTCAACATTGTGTTCTCGCTAATAATCACAGATGGTATGACTTATTTTTTAAAGCATTTGATTTCTGACCATCATAAACTCTTTAAGTCTGTGTTTACAGATAAGAAGCTGATTCAGAAACATCATTTGATGATTCATTATCCCAGATGTATTAGGAAAATAGGGCCACTCATACATATGTGGTGTATGAGATTCGAAGGTAAACACAATTTCTTCAAAAAGTCTGTGAAGAACTTTAAGAACATTACTAAAACACTGGTAAAGAAACACCAGAAGCAGTTGGCCTTTTATTTGAAAAATTTTTGTTTCCAAAGGTTTCAGTTTGGCCCTCTTAAGGATTACCCAACAAGTGAACTAGACTGCAGTGAGGTCTTAAGGTCTTTTCCAAAACTGAATGTGCCTTGTGTGTCCACTACTTCATGGGTAAAAAAACCTTGGAACAGAATATCACATTGGAATATTTGTCTGTACGAGTACTGAAAATGAAATGCCTATATTCCAAAAAAATTGTCAACATCATAGTCAAAGATGATGAAACATTTCTTTTGACTTCTAAAGTTGTGACAGAATAGAGGTTGTGGATGATGTGTTTGCTGTTATCTGTGTCTCAGACCTGATATATTATCGGCCTTATGACAGGCAGTTTTCAGCTGAAAATTATGAAAGAACATATATTATGCCTTACTGCTGTTTTGTATGAGCTGTTCATTGTTTGTGGTCTGAAATATTGACTGTGAAATGGATTTAATACAAAGTTAAAATGTACTTTTCTGTGTAATGTCTTGAATATTGGATAGTTGGGTGTGGGTATTTTTACACTGAAACTGGTTGGTATTGACACTATGTAGTGTTACCATTATTCACCTTTCCAATACTACATCTTGTTGGCATTAACACCCTGTAGTGTCACTATTTTTAACCTTTCCAACACCAAATTTTGTTGGTATTAGCACCCTTTAGTGTCACAGTTATTAATCTCTCCAACACCATATTTTGTCAGGATAACACTATGCTAGTGTTATTTTTAACATTACATTTTAACACCAACACCAGTGTGATGTTAATATGACACCCAGTAGCATTAAATATTAACAATAATAGGTGTTAAGTCAACAAAGAATGGGTCTCAATCTTTTAACACTTTCAGAAATATAACTTCAACACCAGCTAGTGTGGACACATATAGACACTTTTGTGGTGTTAAAATTAACACTGTGGGTATTAAAGTAATACTGGCATTTTTATTGTGTAGCAGCTATTTGTATATTTGCCAGCATTTGGCTGGTGGCTGGTGCTAATTTCCATCCCTGGAGTGTAGCCAGCAGAGCCTCCTAAAATCCATTCCCTCTGTTATAAAGCCATTACAACAGCCTCTCTTACTGCCAACACTGCTCCTTCACAGCTTCTGTTGATTTTACTACCAGGACTAAATCTGCTGTTAACTTGATACCAGTGTTATTAGCTCTTATACTTAGCTCTGATGCTGTACAATTTACAGCAAGTACTTCTACAACATAAACTACCAGAAGTATTATTACTACTACCATGTAAGCAGTAGATGTCTATATTGAGACTGAGGTGACTTAACCTGATAATTAGAGTGAGTGTCCACATTATTATGGTGGACCTGTTTATGGTGGACCTGTTAACCATGAAACCATCTAAACTGTGTTGCTGCTAAACCTGCTCTAATGACTCAATAACAGACAGAAATGGCTTTAGCCATTAACAGCTTCCCTATGAATAAACTAAGTACTATCTTTTTACCTTCTCTGTATATCTGTACCTATTACTTTCTTTCTGCTGCTGCAACACAATATCCCCTCTGGGAATCAATAGTGGCTTATCTCATGAATCATTTTATTATGGGCATTATTGCATGGAGTAAATTATTAACAGCTTGTTCAGATAATCACTTTGTTTGTTAATGCAATGCATCATTTTATCAGGACGATTCTGGCAGCAGCAGCTGATCCGCACAGAGACACACAGACAGGTGAGCTGCAGGCTCTCAGGTGAGCTCTGATGTCATCAGCTACATTCAGCCTGCACAAAAATCACATTTGTTTCTCAAATCAGATCCCGAAGACAGACACACTGCACACTGTAATCTGCAACTAATCAGATTTAAAACTATAGGAGCTAGTAACTAAGTGCCACGCTCTATCGATTTGCCTCCAAACAATTGTTTTTGACTGAGCGATGTCACAGTAAAGTAGACCTTTAATTGTAGCATACCTGTTCTACCTCGACTTTAATTGTTTATTTAGTTGATCACTGGTTTTATCACCCAATATTTGCACTTGTTTTCATCTGTTTTAATTTCCTTATTTACACATGTTTTTAGTTACACCCCCTGTATAAAAGGTGCCCAGTAAATGAAAAGCTGACTATATTTATCATACTATTATGCACAGACAGTGCACATACGGTCTAACCCTCCCTTGCCCAAACCCTTTGGCAATGTTCTATCCAAATATCTGCTTCCTGTTGTTCAAAACGCAATACTTGATACCAACCAGTAAACTGCATTGAATTCTGCATTGAATTCTACTCTGACAAAAGAGTTCAGGCTGTGATATTAGTGAATGAGACCTGTAAACTCCTGACCTCTTGTGGCTGAAATCAGACTAACATCAGATGAAATACACATCAGATTTGTTGTATCATGGGAAATGATTACTGTTCAGTTATTACATGAACATAATGCAGTGTAGGAAAAACAGCTGGAGTGGAATATTGCCAGTAGACCCTCCTAAAGTCCTTTGACTCTCTTTTTGTAGTCAGTCCCCGGGTTTCTATTTCTGTTTTTTAAAGTTTTTTAACTGAAATGTTTCTACACATAAACTAATTTCAGATTGATGACACATGTCCCAGTATCACGGACAGGACATTATACACATCTTAATCTATTATTATGAGAATAACAGAAAATATTATATTATTAAAACCTTTTGAAAACGTTCTTTCCAAATATATGCTTCCTGTTGTTCACACACTAGTTGCACATTCTAACACTGGCCTGTACTTTCAACTGTCTTTACCAGAAAGAAAAATCTAATTCATATAAATCTAAAAAAATATATCTGAAATTTAAAAAAATCTAAGTTTAAAATTTTATCAAAAAACATATATTCTCTATTTTTAAAACATGTAAAATAAACTTTTCAAAACAACAACACGTCGTTAGCAACATGTGTAAAAATTAACCCACCATAAGCAAGACTTATCATTACTCAGTTACAGCAACAAGAGTAAGAGAAGTAAAGAGCTTCAGGAGGGTCTGCCCACCCTAATCCTATCCCTTTGGAAATGTTCCATCCAAACATGGTTCTTGTTGTTTAGATGATTATTAGCTATAAAACAATAGTTCATAATTTCTGGATATTGGTTTCAAGTACTCAGCAATAAAAATGAAATCAATTATTTGAAGAATTACATCAACAGTGAATGGGAGATTTGAAAATCTTCTTGAAGTCCTTTCCTTATTTTACACTCTCTTAATCAATATATATTTTAACATATATAAAATTAAATTTAAATAATGAATTAAAAGTCTTTCTTTTAGAAACATCCTAAAGATTTTATATATAAAGTTAAATTTGTGGGGCTTTTTGCCCTTTTTTTTAAATTAACAGAGAGATATGACAAACGGCTTGTCATTACTTTAACATCCTAAAGCTTTTAAAATTAATACATTTATTTGAAAAATTAGATGCTTGTTTTTTTGTTTGTTTGGGTTTTTTTTGACACAACTATGTAAAACTGCTCTGTAAACTCTTAAATTTGGGTTTCAACCTAATTTTAATTCAAAAACTGAGATTTAAATTAAAAAAAAAAAGACTACAGAGATTACAAAAGAGTATTTCTTGTTCTTTTTGAGTCATTAAATTAACCTAAACATAGCTTTGAAATTGAAAAAAAAAAAATACTGGAACATTTCCTGAGACCCTCCTAAAGCCTTTCCTTCTTTTACACTTTTCTCAAAATGTTCTATTTTTTCTTTTTGATGAAGCTTTTTAAAGAAAGACAAAAGATTCATAATCATCACTTACACTGTAAATTATTACCGTAAAAATACGGCCAAATTCTAACAGTAATGTACGGTTATTTCTAAATATGGTAAAATACTGTAAATTTATATACTTTTGAAGCCAAAACCAAGAACAGACATTAACAGTAGACTACTGTAAGATTTAACGGTAAAATACAGTACAATGGGAAATTATAACTGTAAAAATACAGGGTTTTTACGGCAATGTAACATTATTTTTAAATAGAGTTTATTACTGTTTGAGGAACAAAAAATAACGGCAAGTGTAGAATTTTACGACATACTACAGTATTTTTCTCTTTGTCAAGTCAAACTTGAGCAGTCTGGTCACAATCAAAATCGCGTTGCACCAGGTACCATCATCTGACATCCTGCTCCATGATCCTGCCGTGTGGCTCACTAGCAAGGTAAATGCAATCTTACAAGATATTTTCCTGTTGAATATACGTTTTATTTTGTTAAAATTACTGCTTCATGTTATTTGTTGTGAACTAGGCTAGGCTACATGTTGCAAGCAATGAACATCTGATTTAGCCTACCGTAGTCACTGAAATCCCACTGTTGATGTTAGCTTGCTCGGTCATTACATTTTCTGTATTTCTGTATTTGTTATCAAATCAGGGACTAGGCTATATTTTAACATTTTTCTGTGTGACTATTTCAGGTAAAAACGTTTTGAGGACATCGTATGGCTTTTCCAGGTAGGAGAAACTTCACATGCACTAAAGTTATATCGCTGATTCTGCTGTACTGTCAAGGCCTCTAGGTTGCATTGCAAAAATGATGACTTGCAACATTTGTTTTAAAACCTGCAGCAATACATTTGCACATGTCAGGCATATGCGAACTCATAGTTGTGTGCCTAATGCATCATTTAACTGTGGTGTCCCTGACTGCACAAGGGCTTTTTCTACATTTGCAGCCTTCCGTTCTCACACGTACCGCCATAAATATGGAATAAATTCAACTAGAATTGATAGTGCAGGTGATTTACCTTGTCATGTTGACTCATGTAGCACAAAGTGTGAGGATATGCGGAGTCTTCTTTCACATCTGAAAAGTCATATAACCGAAGGCAAGACAGTTTCATGCCCTTTTAGACTATGTGACAAAAAATTTACAGTGAAGTCTACATTCACTTCGCATGTGTCAAGAAAACATAAAGACTGCTCTATGGACAGTCTAGTCGCCCCAGCTGAAAATCCAAGCAGAGAGAGAGGGGGAGAGAGGGAGAGAAAGGGGGGGGTCGGTCAAAATTGAATCAGATCAAAAATGCCTTAATAGTGCCCTGATACCCACATTTGATATTGTCTCCTATAATTGTCTTCTGCATCAGTTTCTGGTGACAACGTTGCATCTGGACGGTGGATGATCAGCATTGAAAGTCATGTCATCTGTGAAGGCATCAGCACCAGCTTCATCTCAGGGCTTGGTGTGGTTTTCGCTACCTTCTACGTCTTCAACTTGGAATACCAAGAGGAAGCTGCAAGAACACTCGAGTAAATCCTCTGATAGTTTCAGATATTGTTTGGATATAGGTTTCTCCTTTTCCCAGCTCTGTTCAGTAATGTTGAGTTGTCTTTTATTTTAAGCTGTGCCATAAGCCATAATCAGTGGCTCTGTCTTTTGTTCCTATTATATATCAACTTTACGATTATAGTTGTTTCTTTTGATAACAAGTCAGTTGAAATTGGCAAGTATAATGCTGGTTTTGAATAACAATTTTGTCGTTTGACCTCCCACCTCTGTTTTAATTTCTTTCAAACATGGAAGCACTTCAAAGCACAGCCTGCTTCCTTATTGACGCCCATGTGAAGGCATGAGATTGTTCAGACTGGCCATGGCAATGCATGCCCCTCTCTCCCTGTTCTCCTGAAGTTTCACTTTTCTTGATTTTCTATCATATTTTGACAAATTTCAAAATGTCCTATGAGCTGTATTTGCTCAAAATAGCAACACAGGTGTTTGTGAGAGGTCAACAGAACACAGAAAATACAGTCAATGCACGTCTACATTAGGACTTCTCTTCTTCCTATGAAATTTGCATGCTTCATAGAGAGAAACTACAAAGGACTGCAGAACTATTCCAAAGTACTTAACTGAACTAATCTAGAATACCATAGAAATTGTATTTAGGGCATGTAGTCAGTAATCTGTAGTGGAATATATTTTAATAGGAACCCTCCCAACCCTGCTAATCTTGTATTCTATCTCTGTTATTACATTTTTAGGCGCTTCGTAGGTATCAATCCTGAGAGGGGAACAAAGACCAGCCTGGGGAAGGTGTTGTCCAAGAAGACAGGGAAGCTGGTCCAGAAAAAGGCAGCGACTGTGAGTCCTCATGTGGCCACCCTTATAAAGAACCTCATTGACTTTGAGTGGGGCTTCATGTAGTCCACAGCACATCTCCACAGGAGATCACAAAGGAATACAGCAGGCAGATGTTCATGTTGAATTTTAAGATAACACATCTTAGCATTTTGTTCTGTTCAGTTCACTTTTATCAGTTGTCTCAATGGGGAAATTCCTTCTCCACCATAGCCTTTGTTCACTTCATTCTTCTATTGCACATGATCTTAAGTGAAGGAATATTCTATGGATACTAAAGGCAGGTTGTATACAGATTGTTGGGATCCTGTTTACTGTAACATGATTGATTGTTCTTCATAGAATGCAGTTTAAAATAATTTTATTATTTGAAATTTCCTGGCGTTGGGATGCAGTTACTTTACTGTATGTAATTTTATACAGTGTGGCCTCCTCGTTACTTAAATTGTTCAGTGACTGAAAATGTTTGGCATTAATAAATGTTGTAAGACCATCTCTTGTCTGAGGCATCTCTATACAGCAATGTTACTGTAAAAATTCCATTCTACAGTACTTATGTGCATTTACAGTAAAACTGTTTATGGTAATCTCCCATAAACAGTTTACAGTAGGAACTGTAAAATAATGGTAACAAATTGCCTGTTAAATTACGGCAAACTACTGGCAGCTACAGTTGCCAGCATGATACTGTTATTCTACAGTGTACCTACTGTAATATGCAACAACAGTTTATTACCGTAAAAAATATTACAGTATCATACTGTAAAGTAAATATATTCTCTACAGTACACTACTGTAATATCTTTTACGGTAATAAACTGTTGTTGTAGATTACAGTAGGTACACTGTAGAATAACAGTATCATGCTGGCAACTGTAGCTGCCAGTATTTTACTGTAAATTAACAGGGAAATAAACTTGTTTATTTGTTCAGAATCCACACTTAACACCTACGTCCAAAAAATGTTAATATCTTATCTTTAAAATAAGTTATTTACAGCGTCAACATATCAATTGTCTATAAGATAAACTAATCAACACTAATCCAAATATGAAACTTACCATTAGTTAATTTCATTCTTATCCTTAAATTATTAATATCATAAACTTATCATGACTTGCGTACAATCTAAACGGCTGTGGCTCAGAGGTAAAGTGGGTCGTCCTCTAATGAGAAGGTCAGCGGTTCGATCCCCAGCTCCTCTGGACAACATGTCGAAGTATCCTTGGGCAAGATACTGAACCCCAAATTGCTCCTGATGCTGCGTCATCGGAGTGTGAGTGTGTGTGAATGATTACTGAGTAGCAGGTGGCACCTTGTATGGTAGCCTCGGCCACCAGTGTGTGAATGTGTGTGTGAATGGGTGAATGTGACATGTAGTGTTAAAGCACTTTGAGTGGTCAATAAGACTAGAAGAGCGCTATACAAGTATAGTCCATTTACCATTTACCATCAATTATCTATAACTGAAACTGATCAATACTTATCAATATTTAAAACTTCTTCTTCTTTCTTTTATTCTGATCTTAAACTTATCAGTATCTGAACTCATCATGACTACAACCTAAAAATGAAGTCTATATCTTATAATTATCAATATTTATCTATATTCTAATCTTATCAATGTCTTAAATGTATAACATCTTATCTTAAACATGTTACTACTTATCAATATCTTATCAACTTATCAAACTTATCAGTACATCTACATCATGTTTTTTTTTAAATTTTGTTTTATAAAGCAGGAAAATAAAGACCTGGCTAAACAGGCTGCACCTGTGAGCAGGGGTGGGGAAAAGAAAAGGTTTCTTTGATGTCTTCCAGTGCAAACATGGACGATTTGACACAGATTCACAAAGGTCAAAAATCAATTTTTTTTTTTTTTTTATCATTTAATCAGAAATCAAACAGAAACACAATCAAATGGAGTCTTGAGGTTCCTTTAAGATTCCCATCCTTACCTGAGCCAGAGGTGGACAGCTGGGGTCTGGAGGCCCGTATCAGGGGGTCCGATACCTCATATATCCGGAGTACCCCCCACAGGACTTCCCAAGGGACACGGTCAAATGCCTCCTCCAAGTCCACAAAGCAAACTCCCATGCACCCTCAAGGATCCTGCCAATGGTCCAGAGCTGGTCCACACTTCCACGACCGGGACGAAACTGCATTGCTCCTCCCGAATCCGGGGTTCGACTATTTGGCGGACCCTCCTCTCCAGTACCCCTGAATAGACCTTACCAGGGAGGAGGTTACTTTTAAAATATTTCTACTTTCTCACAGCTCATTTCGTCTATTCTTCAGTTTGACTCTGTTACATTTCCCACAACCACATTTTCTGTGCAGTATTCATGTGGCAGCATCTTCGAGGTCAAAATGATTCACTTAATTTTTGTGACAACCAAGGAAACATCCGGCTCTGCTTGTTTCAGTTTGTTTTTTACCATCAGCTCCTTTCTAAAACATGCTAAAACGTGCTTGTTTTCTTTTGTTTTTAATGTTGACAATTAACAGTAACTGGTACTGCTATAAAATCAAAAAGACATCACCTTTCAGCTCCCTCTGGGGGATTGTGAGGCAGTTCTACACCAGATGAGGAGATAAATAATCCCTATTCTGGGTCTACCCTGAGTCTCCTACCAGTTTGATGTGCCAAGAAAACCTCTAACAAGAGGCATCCAGGACTGTCAGGACCTATCCTGATCAGATGCCTGAACCACCAAATGCATTGCTTTGATTTCTGTAGCTGTCAAACAAGACTTATACCAAAGGTAAACATCACATATCTGTTAAAAAAACACACAGTAATACAACTGTGCTAAACTGAGATTTAAAATACACTTTTACACGTTTATCTTCATTGCAGTAATCATCACATATATCAAGGCAACCCTCATGCCAGTTTCAGATAAACTGGTGGTTTCAGTTAAAAAAAAACAAAACCACAATTTATAGCATTAAAACTGGTAATATGAAAATTAGATACTTGACTAACATCTTTTGAATAAATGATTAAATGAAACATTCAATGGGCAATATCATGGCAAAAACATCCTGTGATGCATAAATATATTTATGCATTATATTTTCTGTTCCAACAATTTCATATCATGCATCATTTTTTCTTGATAAAAATACTGTTATTTACATATACTTCCCATACATGCATGATTTTTTTTGTAATTAAAAGTGGCAAAGAAAAAATAATACTGTTATTTGCAAAGTGCTTCCCCTGAATGCATGAGAGTGCCACACATTTCATTTACCCAAAGTGGTGGTGAAATTTATGATGTCAGTTTACATGTTCAGTTATTTTTGCAGGCTTGTTTTGTCTTGTCAAATTCAGTTATGTTCTTACTGTTCGTTTATTAATAGTGATACTACAAATTTGAACTCCAGCCTCCCACCTTTAAAGAATTTGAGTAGAGATTTGAAATTTAAAAAAAAAAAAAAACTCAAAGGACTTTCAGATTGTTTGAAATTAATAACCCTTGTCTTTTAACTCTATCCTAATTATGCCATGTTAGGGTTAGACTGAAATATGATAAATAGAAAAAAGAATTAATGAATTTGAGCTAAAATTAAGTTAGCAAACAAACTTTACAAAATGACCATGGGAATATCAAATGAAAAAAAAAAACTGCAAAAAGCATTACATTTATTTAAAAATGGTTAAATGCTTATATCTTACTTATATTCTCCATGTTGAAATTGTACCGCTTAGATAATTCACTGGTCCGCGGTTGTTTTTGCAGTTGAAGCTTTAAGCTAGCAAGTATGGAACTTTGTCACCTGCTACCTAAAATTGGGTTAGCAAACAAACTTTACTAAAGGACCATGGGCATATCTAACGAAAAAAAAACAAACAAAAACATTACATTTATTTATAACTGTTATATACTTATATTCTCCAAGTTGAAATTATACCGCTTAGATCATTCAATGGTATGTGGCTGTTGTTTTATGCATTTGGAGCTTTAAGCCAGCAAGTATGGAACTTGGTCACCTGCTTGCTAAAATTAGGTTAGCAAATAAGCTTTACACAACCATATGAATATTTAATGAAAACAAAGTTGCAAAAATGATTGATTGAAATGATTTGAAATGGTTCATTCGTACAGTTTCCGGTGCAACTAAAGTCAGTCACTGGTCCATTGTGTCATTTTTGTTGGTGAATGTTCTAGCTAACCAGCTTGGAACTTTGTTAAATGCTAGCTAAAATTAGGTTAGCTAACAAGCTTTTCTCAACAAATAAAGGCATAACTAAAGAAAAGTTTCAATTTATTTATAACGGTACATATTCTTATCTTTTCCATGGGGAACAGTAAAACTGAGATCAGTTACTAGTCACTTGGGGTTGTCTCTGTGGTCTCTGGTTTTAGCTCGCTAGCTCAGTACTTCTCTCTCTGAAATCAAGAGTGAAATGATGCCGAATGTTAGAACCTCCAGTATAATCCCAGCGACATCAAAGCAAAAATAATGACGAGCTATTTATAGTTTTTTTGCATGTTGCTGTTGTGCTGCATTCAGACACCTTTCATAAGCTATTTAACCCTTTGAAACCCGAGCAACCTGGTATGCTTTCTTCCAAAAACATGGGAAAAAGGCAGTGAACAAGTTGGCCAGAAATGTCCCACAAATTGCAATAAATAAATAAAGAGATTAAGAGTTGATTAAGAAAATTAGTTTTAAAGGGGGGGTGGGGTGGGGGGGTCGTTAGAAACTTTCAAGAAAACAACCAGAGAAATGTCCCAAAAAATGGTATTTATAGTTATTATAAGATATTTACAATAATGTTTCAGGGAAAAAGCATTTTTTTAATGGTCTGTACTTTTTTTCTTGAGGGGTGAGGTATTTTCTTGTTTGTTTTTAAGTAATTTTCTGCCATTTTTTGGCTACATCTTGTTAAGTTGCTTGTTGCTGTCTCGTTTTTTGAGATAAATCAAACCAATTTGCTCAGGTTTAAAGGGTTGAGCAAAACTTGTACTAGAATCCCACAGATAGATCATGTTGTAATTGCTTGACAACAATTTGAGGTCATGTCATACATTAGTAGTGCACCCACATACTGCATTGCTGGGAAACATCCCCTTAATAATAACTTAATTCGTGATTCTTTAGTGTCTCTTTAAAGTTCCAGTTCTCACCTTGATCTGCATTGGATTCTTCATGTGCCTGATGACCAAAGGTACATACTGTTTCTCAAGTTCCCAGCCCACATCTGTCAAGGACTATCAATATATGCATCAACCACTATATTATTTAGGGGATTTGAATTTACTCTTTACAGGCAACCTGATAGAATCAGGACTGAAAAACATGTAGGACTATCGTAACCACACTCACTTATTCTTTTCCTTTCTCTTTCTCTCTCTCTCTCTCTCTCTCTCTCTCACACACACACACATATATACACACACAATTGAATCAACTAAAAAAAGAGTAAATACAACAATTTTGAAGCCATTGCTTCACCTTGAAGCAAATATAATGCATGATTTTATGTTGCAAGGACAACAGCATAAAAAACACAGATTTTTATATGTGTTTATGTTTGAGTCTGTGCATGTGTCTGTATTATAGCCACAACACACACACACACACACACACACACACACACACACACACACACACAAACTACACTGACACTCTTATCAACATACCCACACAGTTGCATATAGTGTTTATCATATTAACCTGCAGTAGACAATAAAACAGCAAAACTGGTAACCTGGAAATTTGTATTTAATTGTTTCAAATGCCAAACTGCTTGAACAGCTGAGTAATACGAAAAAAAACCCAAAAAAACCCAACAAACCAGGAGAACAGCATAAAAAGCTTTATTAAAAAAATGAATAATTTATACAGAAGCAGCAGCTGGATTAAAATATGGGGTTTGAATGGAAGTCTATTTTGCAAAAAAGTAACAATTTTGTGTACGCAGTGTATTGAGTGATGTCTGTAAAGCCCTCTGAGGCAAACCATGTTTTGTGATAATGGGCTCTATAAATAAAACTGACTTGACTTGACTATTGTTAGACATATTATAGGAACAGTGGTTAGACATGACAGATGTGTGCAAAGTACACACCTCTGCAAAATTTGACAGCAAAAGCATAATTACAGCCAATATAAATGAAAAAACAGAAACTGAAATAGATTTTTGCAGGTAGGAGGGCCTAAAGGGTTAACACTCAAATACTCAGATGGGCTTTATACAAGTCACCTGAGAAAAACTAATTGAAGTTTAGCAAAAGTGAAATACATTAAAATGATTTTTTTCAGTTATATTAGTGGAAGTAATGTAGGGCGGCGTGGCTGGCTGACAGCGAAGCAGGAACAAACATGGGACCCACAGCAGCACGGCTTAAATAATCAGGAGCACTGGCCAGGTGCCCCTACACTGTAAAAAGTAACCTATAGAAGTTACCCAATAAATCCGAGGTAACAATTTGCATCGACTTTTTTTGGGTAGATTTAATTCCATATATTGAGTATAAAATAACTGAAATAAAAAGCTATGAAATACTTAAATAAATTGGGTTAAATTTACCTCACATTTATGTATATATTCAACAGCTACTTACTCAATAAAATTGGGTAAAATTATCTTTTAATTGTAGGTAATACCTGATAATTACTAATAAAAGTTAATCAGTTAGTAACCAGTACTTATTCAGATAAGGTAAGATTTACCCCCAAAAAAAGACTTTCAGATGGCTATCTCAATGTTTTTAATCCATAGAATCATCACACAAACAACATAGAGTAAAGTTCAAGTAATGAACCTGTTTTATACAGTAACTCACTAAACTAACTAACTACTAACAGCTTGATGGGGTGAGGGATGTCCAATCACAAAGATTTTCTTGTATCCAAACTCTTACTTGTGTCTCTTCAGCTTTACACAACAGTGCTGACCACATCTTCACTCCAGGTGCATTTATACAACAAATAACTGAACCGCCTTGTTTACATGCAGCAATGATCCACAAAATGATCAAAAAACACAGAATAAAGTGCAATAATAACAGCTTCACACATTTCAAGAAATGAACCCGATTTTTAACTCACTAAGCTAACAGCTTAAAATGTTGTTTCTGGATAATTGACTAATGCACACATGCAAGGTTGTTCCTGTACATGTACAGTATCGAACATCTGGATAAGGATAGAACAGATGAACACCAACATGCTTGCTCTCACTCTCAGAGGTAGGATGAGAAAAAAAAAGAAACAAACAAATGGGGATGGGAAGACGAGGGTATAGAGGGAGAGATCAAATTTCTTTAGGCTACACTCAGTGGTATTGACCAGACTGGCCACTTTCTATCGGTGTCCCTTTTCTGTCAATCTGGGGAAATCAGAGAGCAATGGAGTGGGCTGAGAGAGGCTGTGACATACTTATGTATGTATCCATCTGTACATTTATATTTATATATTTGTGTGTGTCTGTGTGTCTGTGTGTCTGTGTGTGTGTGTGTGTATGTGTGTGTGTGTGTGTGTGTGTGTGTGTGTGTGTGTGTGTGTGTGGAGCAGAGGGGGGAAGAGTAGAAAAATAAAAAAAAACTACACTCCATCACAACTCCATCTAGCTATGTCCGGACAAAACATCCTCTTGGAACAAGAGAGGAAATGTGTGTCTATTGCATGAGCTTATTTTTGAGGCTGTGGACCTTCTTCAGTAGCTTTGCTCCATCAAGTTCAAAAAAAAAAAAAAGCTTTTGAAAAGCTTCAAATGTGTTATTCAGCTGCTTTGGATATTCGAGGTTGAGGGCATATATCAGTCCTATCAGCAGTACACATGCCTTTGTTCGGCTTCCACATCCTTCCATCACTTGGTTCCCAATCACAATAGATACATCTGATGGATCCTCCTCAGCCATGATATTGTGCATCACGATCACCTTCATCGTTTTGTCTGTGTAGTCCTCACATTCCTACATGTTAAAAAGAAAGAAACAAAAAGCATACACATTTTTAATTTAAGTATATTATTTAAGATGCTGTTCCAGTTGTGGTGGAAATTTTAAAGGAGTCCTATTTACCAGATCACATTTAAGGATGGAACAACATCTAAGGAGAACAACACAGAGGATCATAACAAGAGGCAACAGTCAATTGACATTGAGGACTGAGCAATGATTCACAACAAGGTGAAGCAGAACAAGATTCAACAAAAACATGTAAAAGTGATCACTCGCTAATGCACACACAAAAACGCGTGGCGTCAATGAACAACACAGCTTAATGGTGCAAGCCAAGCGCTGCCATAGCTGCAACGAAGAATTACACATTACACATACATGAATCCAGAGAGAACACATTACACGAGGCACTGTGGAGTGTCCGACGAGGGACAACGAGGGACAATGGATCGCAGAGCTACGTGGCAAGTGTTTGATCATCTGAAGACTTACAGTGCAAAAACGAATTGCAGTTAAATCACCATTTACTATTGTATGTAATAGAAAGTATTGTCCTGACAAAGTTGTGATGAAAGTGATGTATGATCAAGTGTAACCTATTCTTAATTATGTGTTGAATGAAGCAAAATTTCTTCACTGGTAATTGAATAGTTGATCAAAAATGATCAAAAGGGGGGAGTTGTGGTGGAAATTTTAAAGGAGTCCTTTTCTGTGAAAGTCTGGTAGAATGATTAGTGTTAACCAATTGTACCCTGGTATGGTGAACCTTCTGTTTGAGGTGAAGGTAACAGGGTGAACTCTGTACAACCTTATTCCTAACTGATCTAGGTTGTAAATTCCTATTGGTAAAACAACAACTGTGTTTACTACAAACATCACCTAGGGGGTAGATATCTGTTAACTTTTGCATCCTGATTGTTTTATTGCCTAGGAGAGCTCATCTCACCTCTAGTAATGATGTAACCAGAGGTATAGGATGGACTATAAGAATGGGCTGCAACCATTGCTCAGTTGGCACAACCATGGGGCTGCTTGACTGCCGTGTGGGTCTGTGTTGTGTCCCTTCTCTATACCTCTCTATAGAGAATAAAATCATTGCGCATGATGTTTCTTTGGTCTTGTTTTTTGACTCTCCCAGGCAGGCTAAATTTTCCACAACACAATACATTTCAGTTTATCTTGCAGAGTAAAGGAGTGCAGAAGGGAGTGGACAGAAGACGAGAGGAGAGGAGAGAGGAGAGAGGAGAGGAGAGAGGAGAGAGGAGAGGAGAATAGAGGAAGACATGAGGATCCCTTGAGTTAATCAATCATGTGTTATCAATATGACATACCTGGCAGTCATGGAAAAGATCTTCTTGTCTTTCACTGAGGTAGCCAATGAGGCAGCAGACAACGGCATCCCTTTTTTTCTCAATGCTCTGTGTCTGTACGGAGATACAATTTAGTGAAAAGACGGTTAATGTAACTCAGTGATTTACATACACTAAGACCGAATTCCTTAAAAACAAACATTTTTTAACATTTCAAAGATTGATGTTAAACTGTAGTTCGTTAAGTTGGTAAGGAGGTCAACTTTGTGCACAGCAAAGCAATTGTTTACAAATTATTTCACTTTTAATTCACTCAAATCAATTATTACATATTTGTGGAAAAAAGTAAAATAACATACGTCATTTACAGAGTCCAGCAGAGGGCGTATCTTGGAACCAGCAGCTCCTCCTTTAGCACGCATAAGCTGCAAAAGACCTGGTGTGTACTCAAGTTTCAGCATGAATGTCTCCTCCAAGGGAACTGTCGTTATACGTATGAACGCTTCCTTGATCTAGTGAGAAAGTAAAAGGACAAAAAAGGAAATTTTAAATGACAGACCAGATCTCAAAGAAATCACATGAATGTTTCTTGGTGAATGATCAGACATTCTCACCTGAGCCTCACTGAATAATGCTGGCCACCTTTCTTTAAACACACTCACAGAGGGGCTGAGGGTCACCACTTTGACTCTTCGGCTTGTGAAGGTTTTACTCATTTTATCTGCGATTATCTTGATTATCCTATGTTAGTGTTTTTTCCGACCAGCTGATGCATTGTAAATTTTGGCTTTATATCGTAGCCTACTCTTGAACTGGTGTATCATTTTGAGATGGGACTTCTCATGGGCGGTGAAAATACACTGATTAATTGTCCCTCATTGACAACAGTGACAACAGTGCATCTCGGTGCAGCGTGATGCGCCCCGGTGTCTCTCAGTGGGAGAGAGCAGAGACCTTTCTACTGCACATATTATACTTAATGGCCATTTGTGGCTTACCATACAACCTCACTTAAAAAAAAAACTGAACTATCCCCTTTACAGTCTGTGTGTTGCCTATTCAAACCTCCGCCCATTCAATAGCATTAGAAAAAGCCGGTGTTGACTAGTTCCTAACCTTAAAACCAACAGTCAGACAGTCATGCATGCTGACTAATCTTATAAAAACCACACCGCGAACACATTTCATTGCAAACCTTACTTACCGGCAGTTCTAGGTTTTATATTGGGATGAGTTATGTTTGTTTCTCCATGCAGCGATTTGTCTGGACAGTAAAACAGCCATGGTGCCGCCAGGGACAGATTCAAAGTTTCGTTTCAAGTAATGGCACGTAACACAGACTCACGCCGAATACAAGTGAAGTGGAATATCTCATCATTTCATAAATTACCATTTGCATTCACACTATACACAGCAATAGCCCTATGTAAATAGCTTACCTTCACTTCTGCGGTTGGACCATAGATGGGTTGAATGGCAGGCGGAGTGAGAGGAAGATGGCAGCGTTCCCTGTCCCGCTCACTCAAAAACGCGGTCTGACGCATGCGCACTTTGGAGCACAGCACTCTTGGCTTTGGGGTATATTTTACCCTATTTTTCCATGTAACAGTTGTTACTGTTAATGAATAGGTAGTATGTGTAAAATTTTCTCATTACTTTATAATTCTTTGGCTGACTACAATAATCAAGTCAATTTTATACGGTTTGCATAGATTATATTTACCACTCTCCAAAATCACTTTTTACAGTGTAATTAGGCAGTCGGCTCCATGTGGAGGCCATGGACATGCCCAGAGGACCACACTCTCTACAACCCCAGGCCCCGACTCCGGGGTTGTCGATGACCGAGTAGTTTAGCTGATGCCTGTTGAACTTCTGTGAAAAGAAACATACTGGCCTGTCTACACCATCAACATCATCAGCCTGCAGCAGCACAGCTCCCGCCCCAACACAGCTGGCATCCACCTCCAATTTAAAAGCTCTGTCCCACCGTGGAGCTGACAACACAGGAGCAACACAAATCAGAGTCTTAACACAATCGAATGTCTTCCGACACTAAAACTAAACATACTTCACCCTGGACTTCAACAAGTTCGTGAGCGTGGCAACAACAGTTGAGAAGTTCCTACAAAAACACCAATAATACCCCACCAGCTGCTGTCGTTTAGGTCCATCCAAATGACTGAGCAAGCCATCCAGATTTTGCAGAGTCTGTGAGTTTTTAAGGCGACCGTAAAGCACAGCATCATCTGGAGTTGACACATCCTCCTCCCTGCCACCGCATGAGGGGACACCGGCACAGCCAAGCAAACTGGACGAACGCTGGACCCCTGGCTCTCCTGGTTGACTGCCCGCTGTTCCCGAGGGTAGTATGGCTTCAACAAATTAACATGACAAAGCTGAGTAGGCGACCTACGATTGGGAGTAGCTATCACATAGTTCTGATCAGACACCTTCTTCACGACAGAATATGGACCTGAAAACTTCACTTGGAATGGAGATGAAACGAGGGGCAACAGGGCAAGTACCTGATCTCCGGGGAGAAAAACACGCTTCTCAACCTTGCGATCATACAGCTTTTTCGTCTTTCCCTGTGCAGAGACTAAATTGTCCTTGGCCACCTCCTGTGCTCGGTACAGCTTGTACCGGGAACCATTAACATAATCAAGGAGATTCTGGGGTGGCTGAGCCTCTGCCCAGTTGTCCTGCAAAAGAGCCAGGGGACCCCGCACCGTATGACCGAACACAAGGTCATTGGGACTAAACCCAGTGCTCTCCTGCACCACCTCCCTGGCCGCCAACAACAACCACGATAACCCCTCCTCCCAGTCTCTGTTCATTTGGGTACAGTATGCACGCAACATAGATTTAAGCATTTGGTGAAAATGCTCCAGAGCCCCTTGGATCTGTGCGTGGTACACAGACGCCTGATTGTGAGCTATGTGCAGTTGTTTTAACACCTGTGCAAATAAACAAGAGGAAAAGTTAGATCCCTGGTCTGACTGAATGACCCTAGGCACGCCAAAGATCGAAATTAACTGGGACAAAGCCCGCACCACAGACCTGGTGGTGATAGAGCGCAAAGAGTACGCAGCCAGGTACCTCGTGCTCAAGCACATCACCATCAACAGATAACTAGTGCCAGACATTGAAGGAGGCAATGGCCTGACACAATCAATAATAAGGTGTTCAAAAGGCTGGCCGATAGCTGGAATTGGACACAAGGGTGCCGGCTTTAGGCTCTGGTTCAGTTTGCTTGTTAGCTAACATGTATGGCATGACTTAATGTAGGCAGACACATCACACTTAAGCCTAGGCCACAAAAAATACCTCAAGATGCGGTCATACATCTTCCTGACACCCAAATGGCCAGACTCGTCGTGGGAAACCTGCAACACCTCAGTGCGAAATCTGGAAGGCACCACAACTTTGTAAATGGGTTCACCAACAAAATCCTCCCCAAGAGGCACCCACTTCCTCATTAACACATCATTCTGAATGAAGTAGCACTTAGCATGATTTTTAACCTCACCAAACGTCTGTGCCACCTCCAACATAGCCTTCAGAGAACTATCAGCCTGCTGCTCCGTCACCAGCTGACTGTGTGAAACAGACCAAGGAACATCAATACAAGACACATCCTGCTGTGAAGCATCATCCTCCTGTTCAGAGAAGGTCAAATCAATCAATTTTGCTTGCTTCATGGCACGCGTAACCGCACACGCCGTAAACGCCTCTGGGAACTCCACCGCATTCCCGTCAGGCTTACTGCTTACCAGGGGAGTTGGGGCTATGATAAGCGGAGAGGCAGCACCATCAGCACACCCCTTACTGACCATGGGCATCTGAGTAGTGCTAACCATGGGCGGAGCCTCAGCCCACATTCGACCCCCCGCAATATCATTACCCAAAATCATCTCAATGCCACCCAAGGGCAGAGCTGAACGCACAGCAACAGCCACTTCCCCCTGAAACAGATCACAGGACATCCCTTTATCCTGAGGAACCCACAAAGTCTGCAGCCCCATTCCCTGCACTAGAGTGAGTGCACCAGTGTCAGACTCCTGTGAAAATGGCAAGGTAGATGCTAAAATAAAAAAATCAAAAGCACCAGTGTCCCGCAAAATTTTCACACGCACCTTCTGTCCCCCCACCAAAGATGCAAAACCCTCCCTGATGAAAGGCCTGTAAGACTCAAATCCTGGATTACAAACCTGTGGTTGTAACTCACAACCTGATATCTCTGGCACCTGCTCAGCAACTGGCACAGCACACATAACGGGCTTGGGGTTTAACAGGAGCTCCAGACTGCCTGGACCTAGACTTGAAAGAATAGCAGTGGCTTTTAATATGCCCCTGCTTATTACAATAATGGTAAACCTTATCCAACTCACGAGCCACGGTCAGGCCTCTTCTCCGCCATCCCATACTTAACTAACCGACCTGCCCCTGCACCTGCAGCCACAACGGTCTCCCCGTGTCCACTGCCACCCCGCGCTCACCACCATGGGTCAAAGCGTACTCATCAGCCAAGGCAGGGACCTCAGCTGCCTTCACCCTGTTTTCACTGATATATATAGCCACATGCTCAGGTATGGAAATTTTAAAATGCTCCAACACTATAAAATTTCGCAGATCGCCATAGCTGCCAACCTCAGCTGCTGTACACAAACTGCGCGGCCAACTCACGCCCAAACTCCAAATGTGACCTGTCACCTCTTTTCCCCCCTCCTAAACCTCTGGAGGTAAGCTTCAGGCACAAGCTCATACGCTTTGAGCACAGCAGATTTAACCACAGCATACTGCACACTGTCACTGCCACTCAAACAAGCATACGCCTCCTGAGACCACCCCATTAACACACACTGCAACATTAAAGTACAGGTAGACTGTGACCACCCACGCACCTCAGCCAGCCACTCAAACAGCGAGAAAAAGGTTTCGGGGTGTCTCATCAAATCTCGGAACAAGCCTTAGATTGCTCAAGTCATCCTGCTTTGTTGAACTACATGAAACAGAGGGATTATCAGCAAAAAGAAAATCAGCATCCACCTTGCCTTCCCTTACAAGATTCAACTTCTGCTTTTGCAGCTCAGTTTTCGCCTGCCCAGTATCCTGTCTCAATTTCTCCACCGACAGCACCTTTTCAGTCTCCATACCCTGACGCATCCTTTCCACCGCTACCTCTTTTTCAACTAAGCCTCCAATTTAAAACGTAATAAAAGCAACCCTTTCTGCTGCTGGAAAGTCTAACCCGCACCTGGGCTCGGTAACAAGGGCAGAGATGAGCCCTTGGCACCAGCAGCAACAGGACCAGCTTCACCAGCCAACAAAACTTTTATTTTAAACAAATGCGCCTTCTAGTTAGCTTTAACACCGTCCCTAACTCTCTTATTCCCCACTTCGACCTTATAAAAATCAGCTATTTTAATGAGTTCATCTCCTGAGCATCCATCCAAAAAACCTTCGGTGGGCGCTGCCATGAATGCCTGCACAATTTCATCCATTGCGCACAACACACCCAGCAACAACAGAATGCACAGTGTTAATAACCAGCGTGTGTAAAGGCAACTGCAGCCTCAAAACGGAACGTCCCCGCTATCTGACTACCTAGCCAAACATCTGACTAAATAACTCCCCCCTAGTCTTCATGAGGCGTAGCGGTGGGTACTTACGCACTGAAGACCGCTGGTCCGAGAGAGGCGACCAGAAACTGGCAACCACCCGAAAACCATGGCCGTGCTCCCGAGCGATTTTAGGGGAAACGGGAAAGGGAAGCTCTAGCCACCCTACCCCAACACTACCAGCCCCCCAGGGCGAATCCCAAAGGAGAGACGCCGCTAAAGCCTATCCGGGGAATCACTCCGTCAGGTACAACGCACACGCACAGATCAACACTTACCTTCCATTGTCGCCGCTAACAGCCACGGTCAAAGCGGAAAAAACCCCAAAACAAGACAATTACAGCCTCGCCAGCCCGAAACACCAAAAAACAATAAACGAAAACATTACAGAGTTATCAAACTGAAGCCAAAACACACCTTCCAAAGCGTAACCAAGCTCACTATATAAGGCGAACTACGTCACCACAAACAGAGGAAATCTCCACAATCGCAATGGCACCGGAGCGTAATCAGGCTTCCCCCCACGGGCAACCAATTACCTCAACTAACACGTGCTCCAATGCAAACAAAGCGCTCAACCGGGCTATCAAACTTAAACAAACAACAAATGATATGATATATATGTATGCATGAAAGTAATAAAAAAAAAAAAGAAAGAAATGATCTTACCAAAAACCCAGTTGGGCTCCAAGTTCGGACGAGCCCCCAACTTGTTACGGCCGGCTCGCACACCGCAACAAATAACAAGGATGAGCGCAGGTGTAAAGCAAACAACCAATATTTATTAATATAAATGAGGCAAAAGATGGTGGGATGTGGACATGAATATCAGTAGTGAGTGCGGGTGTATGGATGCGATGATCATGTGTGGTGCGTTGTAGAGTGGAAAAGTAACGTAGGGTGGCGTGGCTGGAAAAATCATTTCACATTTAAAATATTCCACATCATGTCAATATTCAAACTTATCATTAAGATTTCAAATATCTTTCATCAATTTTCAAATATTCAACTTCTTCATATCATTCACACTTTACAAAATATTCACCGTTTTTGGGGCATTTTTCCTCATTCATTTATATGGGCAGAATGTTCAAACTAGACAAAATATTATAATTCAAATATTTTTCATAGTTTTTGAAATATTCAACCTTGTCTGAAACTTTGTCAAAGTGCCAAAATCAATATTTAAAATTGATCCTTAGGGCAGAGAATGCTCACAGCTAGAGTGAGGGACTTCACCATCTTCTAACAAATTCAAGCAAGCATGGCAGTGTGGCGTCAACTTTTCAGCAAGCTTAAACATATTCTACAAGATTGGAATCATTCAAAATTTTAATGACATTCATCATAATTTAACCTGTTCAACTTTTTTTAGGTATTCATACTACATACTACACGTTCAAGTCATTCAAGCAAGCATTTCAGCGAAGCGTAAGCTATTCAGCATGAGCATTGCAGCGTAGCGTTGGCTGAGCATTCACACCCGCAGTTTCTTCAGAAATTGCATTCTCTTGTTGGGTGTAAATGCTTCGCATTCAAAATCTATGTTCTTCTAAATTCTATATCATTATTTTTCTTTAGACCACTTTTTTCGGCGCTTCATAACTTCAACATAATTCAACCTACAAAATCCATTCAAACTTCAAAATATTCAGCTCAATTAGGACAATGTGGCTGCCGTTCAACTTCTCTATATCATTCACACTTTCCAAAATATTTACCATTTTTCAGGCATTTTTCCCCATTCATTCAAATGGGCAGAATGTTCAAACTTGCCAAAAGTTTGAAGCATTTTCAAAACCCTTCTCCTCCTTCATACACTCAATTTACCTTTACAATTTTCCACATCATGTCATGATTCAAACTTATCTTTCAGATTTCAAATATCTTTCATAGTTTTTGAAATATTCAAACTTGTTGGAACTTTGTCAACAACATTGATCCTTCTGGCAGAGAATGCTCACAGCTAGAGTGAGGGACACCAACTGACAGAGTGCAGACAGCCTCCCAAACATTTCTCTTTAGCTTCCCATGTCATCTACAGCTGTTGCTAGTCACACACCATCTTTGGTGAAGATATAGTAAAAATTGTGGTCTTTCTTATAGTGTGACTTTGGAACCAATTAGATTTACACAGCTCCTACTGTTGGCCAGAAAGGAAAAAGAAATCCACCAACCCCCCCATATAACTTAATATCAAAATGATTCAAGAAATCTCTACAGAGCAGCAGTTCATGCCTCTATTTAACCTGTGCTCAGTCTCCCATGTTTTACTTTTCAGACACAAAATTTACACAGTTATGTTCCTCTTGCTGTATATAACAGTATATGTCTGAAGTGTCCTGGAGGTATTGTCATCGACTGAGGGCCACTTGTTTGAGAGTGGATGTTCACCTTAAATCTCTGACATTAACAGGCAGATCCAGTACCTCACCCAGCAGTGACTGTTACCACGGTAACCTGTGGGGCAAGATGATCATGTTGCTTCTTGACTGCTTCAGACTTTCTCTCCTCTGGGAGGTTTGCACTTCGTACCAGCTGCTCGTTATTCTGTTGGCACTGCCAGCAGAGATCTGTACACGGCCTGCAGCTTCTGATGTGCGGGAGGAGCTGGTTCCACAGTGCTTTGAAGCTTGATTTACAAACACGCCCCCCTTAAAAAACAGATATTACTTATGTTTAAGTATACTTTAATTGCTAATGGTGTTTCACATTACTGGTCATTAGAATAATTCGACTCTTGTATAGAAATCAATTTTTACGCATACCAAGCTCCTTGGCAGACTTCATGTAGAGACACCACACTGTCTTGGACACAGGGGTTGGCAACAGCTTCACATGCCAATACCTATGCCCAGGATGTCGGCCAGGCAGCATAATGGCCTTGTCTTCTGCATAGTTTTTTTATAAATTACGCAGCTCAGTCGATCTGTTCACGGCAGATGAACCTGGTTGGCCGTGGCTGTGAGCCCTTCTTCCTTGGCCATGGTCTTACTCCATTCTCATCAAAGTGTTTGATTATGTCAGTCAGAGTGTCTTTGCCAATTCTGAAAAATTAAAACAAAGAAAATACTTGTTTCAGATGATGGTTCATGCTAACAGGCATCTTATCACCTGACTGTGGATGTATGCATCCAAACTGCCCTCAGGTAGTTGCTAAATCATTAGCATCACAGTCAATACTTTATTCATGTACCCAAAGATGTGTTATTCTTGCATCCAAAGGCGTTATTCATCCATGGGTGTGTTATTCACACATTATTTTAGCACATTATCAGGTTGGTGTGTTATTCAAATTAATAGCAGATGCTCACAGTTTTGATGTGCATATCATTTGCATTTTAAAACTACAATACTGAGCTAGCTAACTAGCTAGGTAACTTGAACATTAATGAAACTCAGAGTGGATTATTAAAAGATAGCTTCTACCATGAAAAACATTTGTATTTGTAATCCCTGTATGTGACCTCAAATGAACACTAATGTAACGTAGATAACTTGGACATTAATGAAAACTCAACCCATAAGAATCTGAAAAGTATCCCTGCAGACTTCATTGCCTCTGATCAAATAACAAGTTCGGGGGGGCTTCCTTTTCGTCGCACGCTTCTAGGTGGATGTAGTCATCTCAGAAGTAACTACTGTATGCCTGTTCGCCTCAAGGTGTCCAATTATTCTCATGTCCTACCACTTTGTTTTTGTGACTACACGACTGTGTCCCAATGAGAGAGTTCTCTTCAAATGTTACAGTAGATATAGTTTCTGATATCTTACGCTTCAGCTCCTCCACTGCGAGGCCAAGGGACTCTTCATCGTCTCTCCAGTGTAATGCAGTCACTCTCACTGATTTCTTAAGTTTCATCTTCTACTTCAGGTTCAGAATCAGAAGTGAGATCGGCGTCGTCATGACCAGAAGCATCTGGCTTCTTGGAGATGTACTGCCAAAGATTTGCGCTGTAACAGCCCAGATTTAGTTCTTCTGCAGTGTATTTTTCCTGCTCCATCTTCATTCAATGATGAAAACACACACAGCTTCCAGAAGTAGCAGTAACAGTTAGTAGCCTATTTTAAATGCAGGGGCGGCTGCTTAAGAAGCCATGTGGTTCCTCTTTAATGTGCAGCTGATTGGCCGAAAAAAGGAACAAAAGCATGTGAATAGCCAAAGAAAGCCAGTATGCTGCTTGGCTGCATACTGACTTTCCACACCCCCAACTAGGAACTGGCTTTTCCTCTAAAACAACCCAATTTCATATACAATGTTTATGGTTTTAAGGCCCACAGTACTGTTATTTTAAGCATGGAATGGCTTCTTCATGATTTCAACATGCATATTCTGCAAAAAAAATGAAAATCACTCATTTAAAAAAAAAGAAGATTTTTCCTTGTTTGCATGACTTGTGCTGGGCCGACTTGTTGCTGGTTGTCTGGTGGCAGGTCACATTTTGTGAAATAATCAACCATGACACATGTGTACTATTTATTACTCCCCTTTTTCATATATACATTTATAATATATATTTAGTTTAGTCTCTTTATCTTTGATGTACTTTGCCTGTCAGCCATCCCAGTTACTTACAACACACACACACACACACACAAACACACACACACTGCACAATTGCCTTTCAACACCCTCAACATACAATGCAATGTACCAATTTGTTTTTACCCGTTCGATTGATTAGTCTTGTCTTCTCCTGCTGTGTCCAATTTTGCACTGTCCTTTTTGTCTCACACATATTGTCATCCCTATCATGTCTCTCACCTGTCATGTGTTGCATCACGCAATAAAAGAAAAAAAAAAAATCAGCCTGGCAAGGTTGTGACTAAAAGGTGGTATAATAGAGATCACAGATGAAGCTGCATCAGATGTGAATACTAATCAGAGTGGAAAATGACAGCGGGATGGACTTGTCTCTTTAAAGCCTTCTGTCTCCTACAAAGCCACGTTTCACAAAAAAATCCATATATGACAGATGTTGTTGTTTTAAAGGGATATTACACATTGCAAAATTGCACACCAGTATGCACTGTGTCTCTCTCAGTGTGTAAACTTTTCGTATTCGCTGAAAAAAGTCAGATTTTTTAAATCTCATAAAAAATAAATAAATAAATAAATAAAATAAAAAGAAAATAATATAAAGGATTTCTTGACGTTTGCAATGATCCATATCTTTATATTGTGATGAACATTGACTGGGCATTACAATGTAGGTGACTGTGTTGTTGCCTGTTCACAATACTGTCAACGTCAGTAGATCACTTACAGAGTTTTCTGGTTTAAGGTGTGATGTGTTCCATATACTGTATGGTTGTTCATCTGATGTCTAGTGGGTCTGGGATGTGTCCATGCTTTCATACAGCCTGTGACTGACACATACAGTCCAAAGTGTTTTCATGTGTGGCGCAAGCTGTGTTTATGTATGATCTGCTGAGATTAACTTGTGATACCATCTACCATTGATTCAAGTTGTATCAATGGTTTTTCTTTCTTATCACAACAATATGCTTCACTGTGCATTAATGCGCATTTATAGGAACTGGACATGACTGCAACTCTCATTTTTGAGCAATTTGGATGGTTTATGACCAGATCACTCGTAATCTTGAACAACAGACATTTTCAGGGGCATTAGATTATGTTTCCATGGTATGGCAGTATGACAACATTTTGTGATACCTCAATTCGCTCATATTTTGGATGCATTCAGGTTTTATGATTGTGAAGCATTTACTTTTGTGAATGTAACAAGACAACTGGGAATCGTGCTCTAATCAAATCAATATATGTACGTGGGTCTAACTGCATGCTTTATCAAGGTAGAGCGTTTTAATGTGGTATCTATTTCATCATTTGTCTTTAGGACATGGTTGCTAAGAAGGAAGACCATATTCGTATAAATTATTTTTTCAAGTTTAGCTATTTTCAACATTGCATCCACCTGTAATGTTGTTGGTTAGACAATCTTGACAGAACCCCTGTTATACAGAGTACACAGTCAGGCTGAATACAAATTTTGGTCACAGCACCAATTTTCTTTATAACGTCAGACCAAAACTTTTTTTGGACAGTAATACATTGCCATAACATATGTAGATATGACCCTTTGCTAGACTTCTAACAGATCTTATCCCAACCCTCCAGATCTTATTGGGAGTCGAGTTTGTTTAAGTGAGACATTTTGGAAACAGACTGAGCTCTTCTCCAGATCTTATTCCATTCCTCGCTTTTTATATTGCATATGAAGTCTGAGGCCCAAACCCTTTTCAGAGCTGGAAAGTTTGATGATATTTTAAATTTAACTTCTTTATAGATGTTTTTTGTTTTTAACTGAAAAATATCTCTAGCAAGTAAACATTTATCCCAGTAGGAGGCTTTGGGTGGTTCTTTTGCCTGGTTTCTAAAAGCAGTAACTATACCTCTAACCTGAGGATAATTCTAACAAGGTATTTGTTAAGGGAAAATTTCTGAATTGATATCTACATAAGATTTTAACCCCTTATTGCTGTAAAGATCACCTACTTTATCAATATTATCCCCATATAATTGATGTCTTCTAATGGGTTTATCCCCTATTGTTATAGATGGATTATCGAAGATTGGTATCCATGGGGACTGTGCCACCAATTCTTTTGTATAACTATGTAGCTTCTTCTAAGTGTAATACACAAAATTTAAGCATGGGTGGGAAAAGTCTTTATGGCTGTGTTAAATAAAAAGACAATGTGTTATCTGATTGGGTGTGATATATTGCTCTTCAATACTGACCCAGAATAATTTGGGAAAGAGCAGAAATAATTACCTGTGTAATCTGATTTTTCCACTTGATTCTCTATCCGACAAGTGACCGATGCCACAGCTACAGCTGTGCCAGGCCCCACATTGTTGTACAACAACTGCAGCCAAATCGTTTTGCTATGAAAACTAATGTGCAGCTATTCCTATTTGGCAAAACAACAAACGTTAGGTGGTTTTTGCACTGAAGGTGTTAGTGCCAAATGGAATGCAAGCTGCAAATGGAAAAGATAAAATTTAAAATGCCAAATGAGAAAGTGCAAATGCAATAAATAAAGTTATTTTTATAAATATACTATATATATATATATATATATATATATATATATATATATATATATATATATATATATATATATATATATATACTATATATATATATATATATATTAGGGCTGTCAAACGATTAAAAATTTTAATCAGATTAATCACAGTTTAAAAATTAATTAATCATGATTAATCACCATTCAAACTATATCCAAAATACGCCATGTTTTTTGTATATTGTTGTGGGAATGTAAAAATAAATGACAAAAAGCAGATATATATACATTTAACATACGTATGTTTATTTATTTATAACTAATCCAGTATGGTAGGATGGTGTTATTGTTATTAACACATAAGTAAAACCACAGGAGGAACAGAACAGAGCTTGAACTGTTTGCAACAGTTTGAAAGGGTTTGAAACAATACTCAACTGAACAGTCACTTAATGTAGTTTTTAATCATCTGAATCTAGCCTACACTAGGCACTATGGTTCATCCATAAACATTTTTCAGTTCACAGAACACACTTTAGATTCATCAATCAGCTTAACAGAAACTATATGCTCTCAGGCAAAGACAAATAAGAGTTCCATTACTTTTTGATGCAGAGCATCAATGTAAATAAGATTAAGACAAATGTTCTTTCTGTAACAGACAATAAAGTTTTCTTTTTTATCAGACCAAAAGAACATGGCTAACACAACATGGCCTACACATACATGTGGTCCTCTTATCTATTTATCCTTCAGCCAGTTGCTGAGGCAAATCAACTTGTCCACATTTTCTGAGAGCAAGGCTGACCTCTTCTTGTTCACAGTGTGACCTGCAACAGAGAACAGCCTCTCACATGGGACTGAGCATGCAGGAGTGGCCAGATATTTGCGAGCCAGCGGGGCCAGCTTGCCATGGGCTCCTGCATGAGATGCCCACCACTGCAAGGGACAGTCCTTCATGCTAGTGGTGGGCTCTGCCCTGTACCTTTGTATGGCTCTGTCAGGCTGTACCACTTCCTCTGATTCAGAATCTGAGTCCATCTGCAGGAGAAGTCTCATTTTCTTCTTGGGTGGCCCATCTTCAGAAGTGTGTGGAGGTCTTCTGGGTGATTCTTCACGCAGCATGCCAGCAAGTGTGGTCCACACTGCTTCTCTCTCTGTCTTAGGCACACTCTTTAAGTCTTTAAAACGTGGATCCAGGGCTGTTGCAATCTTGAGCCATGCATTGTTGGTGTGTTCCTGGCAAGAGGCTAGGTCTTCGTGAACTTTTCTTTAAATCTCACCACATATGCAGGGTCCTCATCAGAGACTTCCATACACAACGCAAGTGGCAGAGGGCAGGTAGTACCACAGAGCAGGAGACGTAGGCCTCCCCACCCAGAATCCCTGTTAAATATCTGCAGTGGAATAAACACACACACACACACACACACACACACACACACCCACAGACACACACAGAGGGACACACAGAGAGAGAGAGAGAGAGAGAGAGAGAGAGAGAGAGAGAGAAAAGGAAAGACAAGTAAATTACTTGAACACAAGTTGTTACATTTAATAACAGATTAACCTTTAATATTCATTTGATAAATTTAATTTCAGCCTACAATGAATGGCCACACTATGATGACGGGCTTACCGGCAGGGCTCTAGAAGGGTCTCCAGTCTCTGGAGTTTGTCCCATTCTGGTGGCGTCAGCATAACAAGTTTATGCTTTTGTTTATCCAGGGTGGCTGTTATTGCTGCTTGATTGTGGATCAAGCGCTTGACCATTTCCAATGTGGAATTCCACAGCGTTGGAACGTCCTGTATAAGTGGCTCCTGCTTCGGTCCGAGTGACAGTTGCTCTGCATTCAGCTATGTTTGCTGGGCTTTGCTTGAAATGGCCCACAATTTTGCGACACTTGGCCAACGCACTGACAAATCCGCTGTCAGCGAGACTCACAGTGATGCTTCTCTGTAAGATGTGAGCGATACAGGGCATGTGATCGAATGGTAGAATACGAGTTGCAGCGATCATATTGCGTGCACTGTCAGTCCTTACTGTTGTAACCTTTTCTTCAATTCCCCACTTGCGTACTACAGTTTGGAACTGTTCTGCACATGCCTCCGCAAAGTGACGTTCTTCTGTTTTCATTATAGTTAGTGCAAAGGACGTCAATTCCCATGCTTCAGTGATTCGATGTGCAGTTACTCCCAGGTAATTGTCATTACTCACTGACGTCCAGTGGTCTCCTGTCAGGGCGACATATTCTGCTTGAGCTAAAACCTCTTCTTTTTTCTTTTTTTCGGTTTCATACAGTTCGTGGATTCTAGTCATTATCGTGCCTTTTGTTGGTGGCTTGTGGGACGTGTCAAGGGACGAAACTTTCAAAACATCAGCGAAGCCCTTGTCTTCAACGATGCTAACCGAGGAGGACTTGCTTAATGGCCTGCGTTCATTCAGGGTGGTCTGACGCAAGCCAGGTGTTGCACTGGAAGCCCCAACAAATGCATGTGTAGCAGCATAGAGGTGTTTATCCACTGTCATTTGCCGCTGCTGGTAATGAGCGCTGCTGGTGGCCGTGATGAGGTGGGCTGATATAAAAGCGGCCTTCCTCCCACCAGTTCTTCCTTTTGCGCCTCCCTCCGTCATCACCGGCGCGTCACTTCCGTGCCAGAGGTCGCTTGGCCGACAGGTATGGCTGCACGCTGCTTCTCCTCGCAGGTTGTTTGTGTCTGTTTGTGTGCTTATGGCATTGGTGTTGTGTTGTAGGGCGATTGCCTGTGCGCTGCTGCGTGCCTCGTGTAGGTGCTGCTGCATTTGTTGGCCGTGGCAAGTGTCTTCTCTCTCTCTGCGGTATGGTTGATGCTATTAATTGGCTAATGCTAGTGTGGTCACAGGTAAACGCTGGTCGCTGCCCGGAGTCCTCTCTCTCCCTCCCTCCTCTCGTGTGTGTCTGTGTGTGTGCCGGCTGTGACCGAAAAGGTATGTGTGTCTCGTAGTGCGCAGCGCATCATGTTCAGTCATTTAGCCATGCTAGTATTTTTTCTTGGCTAGGTGTCAATGTAACCAGCTGATCGGGGCCGCTGCTGTTTTTGTCCCCGCTGCTGCTCGTCTCCAACGCTTCTGCTTTGCCCTGCTGCTGCTTGGCTTCCAGGGCACGGCGTGAAGGCTTAATTGCTTGTTCAAAGGTCCTGTGCGTGACGGCTGCTCGGCCACACGCCACAGGCGAAGCACAATTTTAAATATTGTATGTACAAGTGAGTGTGTAAACGAGCGGGTTACGTTCTGTTACTTTTGGATTAGTTGTATGGGTTAATTTGTATTTTTTTTCTTTTGATTAATCCTGATTTTGGCTACTGATGTAATTAATTTGTTAATTAGGTTAAATTGAAAGATTTTCTATATGTAATTCGGTCATTGTTGGGTTTGGGTTTTCTTTTCTTTTCTTTAGCTTTCCTTTTGTTTATTATTGGTTATATTTGTTTAAGTTCTGCTTGGGCAGTTATTGATTGATATATTTTGTTAAGTTTAAGCTTGCGACCTGCCCCTTTAATTATAATTTTTGTTAGATTCTGATTTATTATTTCTTTGTTTTTATTTGTTCTTTTGTTTCTGTGGTAACCCCACTAATTTGTTTAATTTCCCTTGTTTTCAGTTGCTGAAGGCCCGTGGTGGCGGTGCTGGTGTTGGTGGTGGTCTCCCCTGTCTGCTGTGTCCCTGGGAGTGGGTTTCTTCACTGAGAGTGTGTCTGTCACATGTGCCTGGTGATGTAAGTTGATTCCCTTTATTTTATTTATTTTTTTTTGGTGGATCCCTCCCCTGCACTAGCTCTCGTTCATCCACTAGGCCTCAGCCCCGATTAAGTTTTTCTCCCTCCCCCCTTACTGTGTGAATAGTTGACCAGTGCTTATAACAAGAATTATTTAATAAAATGTGTTTTAATTTTTGGAACCACATCTCCTGCTTTTTGAGTTAACGAACCTGTGTGCCTTAAGTTATAAAATTAATTCTCTGGGTGAAATTCCCAGGGTGGCGTTGTCGAGCCCCTTTTTTTTTGGTAATATTATTCTTATATTCACTCACCCCCTCCTCGCCACACATGCTTAGGGTTGAGATGATACTTTAAGCTTGAACAGCTTCGGTGAAACTGAAACTCCTTATTGCAGTGTGTGCAAATTACTATTTGTTTATAGTTCCATCTTTGTTCTTTTGAAACTCAAATTCCCCATTCAGAGGGCCAACCTGTTCTTGCTCCATTGTTGAGGGATGCGGTGAGTTGAGTGAGTGGAAGTATGGGATTCATGGAGCGGGTCATCTGCGCATGCGTTAAATGCGTCAAATATTTTAACGCAGTTAATTAAAAAAATTAATTGCTGCCAAATAATAATCTCAAGATACGCTGGTGACACTTATTTCTTTTATAAACATCTTCTCATTTTCACTCTGATATTTAGAAGATGCTCATTTTTTTCTGTAAGTCTTAATAATAAAATAAACACAACTTGTTTTGTTTAGACTATAGAGAAGGGTGTATTTGATCACAAAAACAATGTAGCATTTAAGATGTTAGCATCTATAAAACAGTGTTTAATGTCTGTCTTAGTTTGAGCAGTTCAAATTCCTAAGGATAGTTGCACAGAACTTTACTTGTTCATAAGGAACACAGTACAGTGTTGCAGTGTTGTGGTCAATAAGTCGACATCAGTGCAGCTCGCTTTCAGGTTTACTCACTTCCACTCCCTGATGGTTTGGGACACTTGGTGGGACACACAGTGTGAGAGTACAAACTGAGTGTGAGTGGGTAGAGAGAGTGTGTATGAGGTGGTTTGGGAACGGCCCTGAATGATCGATCAGTCACACTATTTACGCATGTATGTCTGTGCATATGGAAAAAAAAGAGTTACCCTCTTTATTTCTCTGAAAAGAGGACTTGCACCTCTGGTCTGCAGCAGAAACTGTCTGGTGCCAGCTGGCATTAAATGTCTAACGTCTGCTCTAGTCAAACTACTTGAATTAACATTATTACTTAATGCAGCATGAGATATTTCACACTGTATTTTGCATTTTAATTAGCAAAGTTCCTGTTTGTGTTTAAACTTTTAACATTTCAGAAGTATGTCATCTGAGAAGTGTGTCTTGTTTTGTTAAATGTTTAATGTAAAGGTTGGATATGTGATGGTTGGAGCCCTGTTACTGAGAAGAAACATGAGGCGAATGAAGCAGCACCAAACCTTAACTTATATTACAGCCCACTTAAAACTTATCTTTTTATTTATTAATTTTTTATCAGCTCACAAACAGTCAGACATTTTAATATAACACCAGGGAGAGCTCACCTGCAGCTCACCTGCCTCTGTGCCGCAGATCACCTGGACAAGCTGTGGCTTATTCCAGCCCACTCTCATTCCAAAGTCGTCACATACCGCTAATTTTGCAGTGATTTCAGCATACAGTGTTGTTCATAGTGTTTTTATATGGCCAGACAAAACCTGCAGCAGCATCATACACAGACGAGCAGTGGCAGTTGAGGACGCATGAGGACGGTACCAGTCACATCCGCATAATACACTGCTGGACAGCATCAGGTAGAAACACTGCTGGCAACAACATATTATAAAGAACACAAAGGTTCCTATAGAGCAAGCAGTAGGGGTGGTGGATTGATCCAACGAATTGCGGATTTCTTTGTGGGAGTCCAGTGTTCACTTCCTGCCTGAATGTGATGGGGTTGTTTTTCACTTTAGAATGTCCCTCTTTTGCCTAATCTTAACCATCTGTGCTAACATGTGCTTTTGTTGCTTAAACATAACCAGATGTAGCACCCTCTCACAATATGCTTATGTTGATATCACAATAGCAGCACCTCAGTACATCAGCAGCAGATACAGGATACTTGGAATGTAATATGTAGATGCAAAAGTCCACTACAAAGTGGCAATATGTGACGACTTGGGACATCTTCCTTATAGAACCTGATGTCAATCTTGTACGATACTCTTTGAATTGAATATAGAACATCTCTAAAAATTTCAAAATATAATACTAACCACCTCAAACCTCAATTAATTGATCAGCAGTCAGATGCTACCATACTGCCACTATAGCAGTTCGCAGGTTACCACATCATCAGTTCAGGTGTGTTTCAGTTCCACACTTTAACTGTTTATCAGCTGCCCACTTTTTGCAGAAAATGCCAACGCTGCATGTGTCATACCAGCAACACTGTGAGGAGTTGTAATGACAAGTGCATTGCTGACTGAGATGGGTAAAAACAAAGATAGGTACAGCAGTGCCTTGACATGTCTTGTCAACACTAAAAAGAACATATAGCCAAAAACACACACAATGATAATGAGCTGTAAAAACATCAGTACAGCTACATTAAAAAATACATAAATGCTCCCAGTTGGACAAAGGAAATGGAGGACAAGCAGTGGAAACAAAGGGGAAACCTTTAGACACAATAAAATGTACAGTACAACCGCTAAACTTTTTTTATTATTATTTAAACCTCTAAACTTAGAATAACCAAAAAAAAATTAGAACTAAGAAATGATGGATAAAAATGCATGCTGTAAAAAGAGTTTGAGATTTAAAAGAGGTGGTGGGTCCACATCAGTAGAAGATAATGGAGATGTGATAATGCAGCAAGTCACCTCTACAAGCTGAAATAAAGCAGAGGATCAGCTGAATACAAAGCTGCAATATAAACTAAGACTGATTGTCATGTGCTTGTGTCCTGTGGTGTGACATCACGCTGATGTTGCACCCTGTACTGTAAGATCACTTTCGGCGGCGCAGTGAGATGCGCTGCAGTTTCCTGGCTTTCCCCCTGGCATCAATGGGCCGCATCTCAGTCACCTTTGACCTGACCAGTCGGTGGGAGCCAGCAGAGTTGCTGGCTCTCTTGCAGTAAGGTTGAGGGCCTGCAGGGACAGCACATTTTAAGTTAGTATGGAGTCACATACGTACTTTGAGCTTTGCATTGTGTGTCTGTGTGTAAATTGTGATATATCAAGTCTCATTTGAACTGTGACAGCTTTTTATAACTTGTTTAGCCTTCTAAAAAAATACAAAATCTCTTATACCTCATGTACATGTCATGCATCTTGGGTGGATCATCTAGGTTCCATATAATCCGACTGTGATTCCATATATTCAAAATGGAATTCCATATATTCAAACTTTTTTTCTATATATTCGAGGGGTCTCTCCATATATTCCAACTGTCATTCTATGTAATAATATCCTGAACAACAGTACTGCTCATTATTCATATAGCCTAAATCTACTACATTTCTATTTACACTCGGTTTATTCATTTTGCATTACTGCAAACCTCTTTTGCCACAAAAAGTTGTATTAGTTTATAATTTTTGTTATATTTTACCCCTATATTTTAGCCTCTATATATTTTATGTCTTCGAGTTCCATTTTTTCACATATTTATTCACATATTTCATTAGTAATGGCTGCTTCTCTGTGATTGTTGTGCACATGACAATAAAAAAAACTTGAAAACTGAAACACCTTTCATTCAAAATTTGTCTACGGGAGAACCACAGAAGTATTATTACAAAATGCAATTGTAAATGTTAAATCTTAATTTGGTCAGTAACTAGTCACGACTGTTTATGTGCCAAATAGTGTGTGATAATTCCCACAGCAGGACTCGATATGAAAAACATGTTGTGATGCGCACCATTCTGCTGCTGCTGCTTCTCTGTGTGGCCAACAGGCTTCTTCTTGTCTGTGTCATTTGGGCCTGATCCCAATTCTGCAGCTCCATCTCCATTTCCATTTCTTTCTCCTTTCTCTGGAGGCTTTTTCTCCTCCTGCTGCCCTCTGTCCTCCCCCTCCTCCTGTTCCTCCACATCTGTTTTCGGATCCTGCTGTCCTGTTTTGGGTAAGTCAGCAGTTCTCTTGGACTCTTCCTCCCCCTCAGTGTCCTTTTCTTCCTGGCTGCCGTCTTCCGTCTCCCTCTTTTCCTCTATGTCTACCAGCGCATGCACGCACGCACGCACGCACGCACGCACACGCACACGCACACGCACACACAGACACGCACACAGAGCATTAATATTGTAGACGCTGACACATTCTGATGCTTTGTCCCTATGCTTGTCTTGATGCCTTTGTCTCTGTGAAAGCATTGCTGTGATGCATATGTTTTATTGATTATATTCAGGCTGATGACAAACCAGTGGGGCATCTGCATGCAGCCTTCTTGCTGTAGCTGCTGCATAGCTAACATGCATTTCTTCAACGGAAACTGCTGTTGACTGGTCAGCTTGGGCAGCTTGTGTTTTAGTGTCCATGCTGTCAATGCTAGTGGTGAGTGGTGAGTGAAGTTGTTTTATGAAGACAGAGAATTGATGCGGTGTCTAAGCCACTTTATAACTAGAGGTTAAAACTCTGTCCACTCCTATGTCTAACATTTTTGCTGTCTGGCTATCTGATCTAACTGCGCATTAAACAAGCACACAATAACTTTCAAATTGAGGCTGTTACAGAGTTTACTTCCAGTTTTTAAGGAATGTTCTACAGTATCATGTAAAAAGAACATGGTAAATGATTTAGAGACTTTCAGTGACTAGTCAAGTGACAGCAGCATCAGCCTCTCAGCACTTGTAGACCCAAATGACAACCAACACCAGGACTTCAACAAACGCACATGATGGCACTGACAGTTAGGATTAGGCAATAAGGGCATGCATGGTTAGGATCAGAGGAAGGAGGCACATGGCAGGGCCGGCTCTAGCCATTTCGGTGCCCTAGGTGAGATTGTGATTTGCAGGCAGGGTCAGGTCCAGGTCAAATGATGAGAAACAACAGGGATGCTGAGTTTATTATATCTGTCTTCATGTGTCCATTTGTTATTTTCAAGGTAGAACATGAAGACAGGGAACTAACTGGCACAGCAAAGTATTATCTTTCTTTTTTTGTGTGTGTGTGACCAGCACCCCCCTCCAGCATGTGGCGCTCTACATTATTGCCTATATGGCCTATGCCAAGGGCCATCCCTGGCACATAGTATGGTGTAAAAGAAAAAAAATCATAGTCAGACGGGAAGTGAACACCTTTTGGAAGATTTTATACTAAGATGACAAACACATTGTGCCTGTATTTGTCCATTTTAATATCACGCTATAATAATGTCTTCACTATCTATCATATAATATTTCCTTTACAAACTTGTGGTGCATATTTTGTAAGCCACCATAACACACCTTCAGTGCCTTAGAGGAGAACCAGTGCTACCAACATGTGATACACATTGCAGGGTGTCTGCTCAGACCTAACATGTGTGGAGCTAGTTCTAAGATTTGAATTTTAAATTGCTGATCCCAAGCAAATACTGGAAAGAGCCATGTCGAGATAAACTTATTTGAGTGACATAGGTACTGAGAGGTCAGCATGTCTACCTTTGGCTGCCTGGTCCTTCCACGTCTCCCTGTTGTGATGAATCTCTTGGTTCCATGTGACCTTGAAGATCTTGAAGTCCACTGTGGTCAGAGAGCAGCTGCCTTCCGAGCCTGTACTCTTCACACTGGAATGCTTCCCATCGCTACCGCAGATACTGTTGACACTGTGGTGACGTGCATGTGCCCACACAAACGCACACAAACAGACACTCAGTCATACATGTGCACATGTACGCCACCTGTTAAAATGGTGGAATAATAGAGGCTCAGCAGAGCTAGCATCTTATGTCAGTCTGAGTGACACATTTCATATTGCACTCAATGCTGTGATCAGCAATATTATAAGAGAATATGGGCATGCTGACATACAACAGCATGGTCATACAGAACTGCTGATAAATTGCACGCACTGGATGGAGAAAGGATTAATGTAGCTCACCAAATAAACATAAAGGGAAAAAAAATCCTTAATATCTGTTTTTACTTAAAAGCTGCACGATTAAACATCTTTACCTTAACATTGGGTGTCCTGACAAAGCCAATTGTTAAATCACATAAGTTGGTCACTCATTTTGAGAATTCTCTCCTGCAGTTCCCTCTGCTCTACATTTTTAAGCAGCACAAGATCTATTGTTTTATGGGGAGCTGGTGGAGACCAAATTGAGTTAAAATGAAAGTGAATACTGGACTTACAATCAGAAGATGGACATGACCAAATGAATGATAATATTGCTGTGTGTCAAAGACATTCACTGTAATTTTAAAGGTGCATAAGGCCATATTTAGAGGAACAGCCCTACTAAAAAGTCTTTCTTTTGCATTTAAAAAAAAATCTGCATTCATATGATAACATTATGACAACAACTAAAAAAGCTGGATGCATGTCAGGCCAGTAGTTGGTGATGTAACTCTGTAATGAGACATCATAAAAGAACACCATGCGCATGTATGTGGCTGCGACGTCACCGTTCTTACAGGAGATCCACACATTGCCAGTTTACACGGCGACAGAAGGGGTGGCGTTTTCACAGGATAACACTATGGGACTGGGTTTCAAAAAGTTAGCATTTTCAGGCCCCCTAAACATGTCATGTGAACAAAAGGCCAAACCACGACAAAAGTTTACTGTTTAATGTTTAGCTAAGCTAAGGTCAAGAGATCACTGTAATATCTTTGCTTAAATATGCCACAAGTGCATTAATGTGTTATTAATATCATTTAAAAAAAACTTGGCATTTGTATGGCCTGAAAGGCTACCAATTCAATAATGTTTTTAACACAAACACTAAGACATTTATCTAAACTAATTGGTGAGCAAAGCATCTTTTGATGCATGATGGAGAGCCTGGATTACACTGTCTGTTTTTGTTAAATGACAAGACTGAAAAGATCCATTTGTTTTATTTCAAGTGTTTTGAATTTGCACTAAATTGCGCCCTCTAAAGTGAGGAATAAACCGAACCATGACTTCTTAGTACTGATACACCCCAAGTAGTATAACACAAAAGATTTAGTTGGTTTGACTCTGTGTTTACCAATAACATAGTTCTATCATTTACCTGACCAAAATGACACTGTGATGCAGCATCATCATAGAGAGATCTAACATATCAGATGAGTCAAGGCTTGTCTCTTTTTGACAGGATGATGTCAGTGTTACCTTACATACTATCGGGAGTGTCATGTTGAATTCAAGGGTCTTTTGTATGTCACCTAGAGCGTCTGAGACTGGCCAGTCCAGAGCGAGATGCCTCCTTAATAAGTGGGGTCACAATCTTCTCGATCATTTCTGACAACACGGTGAATGTCGGCTCCACGATGAAGTCAATGAATCCTGCAGGAAACAGTAGCCATGCCCGATTAACATTCAGAAATCTCACACAAACACACAATATGTCATTTCTGCCTCTAGAGGTGTCTCCATCTTAAGAATTACAAAAGTCAGACATTAAAGATGTTGTGAAGAAGAGTAGGATCATGGGACTTGTTGTCTTTAAAGTTAATGACACCATTATTGATGAAAATCTGTCTGATATGACTTGAATGGCAAGAATGAGCACTATGAAAATGGATTAAAGGGGAACTCTGCCATTTTTTAAACATTTGTACATGTTAATGCTATGGTCTAACACAGTCAAAAAATATAAGTACACAAACAAATCCATCACAAATTTCAAAACACACAAATGTTTTTTTCCTGAGACCAATAGTTTTGCAGAAAACTTTGACTCTTACTCAAGAAAATTTACGATTGAATATATGTACTAGTATGTACTCTTTGACATTATATAATTCACAGTATCATCTACTGTTTCACATGTTTCCTGAAGTTAGAGCAACTAGAGGGGAAGGGGACCAAATGAACCACAGTGAAATTACAGATTTCTCTGCGTTTCAACAATATTAAAAACATTTTGGATGGTTCAAGTAGACAGCTGTTGTGCTTTTTGGTCTGTTGTGAGGCCGGTTGGATGTAATGTCAAATTCATGGAAACAACAATGGAGACATTTTACGCTAGTGAAATGAACCTTCAGTTCTGTGGCAAAAAGCTCTGGTGGACATTCTTGCGGTCAGCATTCCAATTTCACACTTCCTCTAAACCTGTGTTGTGTGATCAAGCTGCATATTTTAGAATGTCCTTTTATTGGGATCAGACAAAGGTTCCCCTTTGTGGTAATGATGCTGTTTCATCTTCATATGCCACACCTGTCTGGTGGATAGATTATACTGCACTTATCCCAACTGTTCTTGTCTCTCAAATTTTCTCTGTCCAAAATTTGAGAGACAAATATATTGAGTGCAGTGAGTGAGTTTGTTCAGTGTAAATTTGTTATTTTTGTGAGGTTTTATTTGTGTACCTTACCAATCTGGGACTGGGCCACCATGGTGGATTTGCGGTCACAGAGAGGAGAGAACGGTAGACCCAACTCTGCTTCTTTATCACCCTGAAAACAAATTCAGCATGACATGGCACAGTCAGCATGAGGTCATTTGGACAGGTTCACCCACACATAATTTCATTTCATAAGCTTTCTGTTTTATATCAATATTATTTATAGCAGTAATAAATGTATCATTGGTTAGAATAGAACAAGACATGGCTATATATGGATTGCTCCAGATAAAACCCAGTTGAAACTGCAAATTACCACTTTTGCATATGACATGACTGTATATAGAACTGTGTGAGTTGAATGGTCAGAAGCTTACGTCTTTTGAAAATTACAGAATAGGTCATTTGCCAGTGGCTCCAAAAACTTTAGTTACATAGGCAAAAACACCTGATTTCTTCCTTTGCTTCTGTCATAATTACTATGGCCAATTAAGGCCACCGCTAAACAAACTTAAATTTGGGTCATTATAAACTGCTTGAGTAGATGACCTATTCTTTGTTTTTTGCGGGGAGGATGGTCTGGTCAGCAAGTTACAATATAGCTCAAGTTAAAGCCAGCTGGTGAGCCAGTGTTGTGATAAGAGTAAGCCTTAAGTAACACAAACACAGTTAGCTTTATGGTTGCTTTAAAGTGCTTGTATAATGCTTTTCTTGTTGTTTGAACACGCAAAGTGTTTTCACACTATAAGTCACATTCACACACTGGTGGCTGAGGCTACCATACAAGGTGCTACCTGCTACTCAGCTTTCATCCATTCACATGCACTCTGGTGTTCCTTGTCCAAGGACACTTTGACTGGAGAAGCTGGGGACCACCAACATTTCATTTAGAGGGCAACCCGCTCCAGATCTGAGCCACAGCCCCATATTTCACTATGTAAAGCCAATAAGACTGTAAAACCAATAAACGCTTCCGTTGGTGGATGATGTAATGTGGTTTGACCCGTGGGAAACAATGGCAACTGTCTGGATCTCGTGTTACAGTTAAATGGTAAGCTAAAACATGTTTTTAGCCATATCTTGAGGTGAGAAATATGCAACACTGTCACAGAATCTTCGCGCCCATTTCCTTTTTGCAAACTCACGCTATTACTGCTAAACAGGGCGTTAAAATATTTTTTTGAGAAAGGCAGTGCGGTAACATTATCTTGATTCATATTTAATCAGGAATGCCCAGTTTTAGTGTTTGATAGGTTTTCGGAAGAGAAAGGTGCTGTTAAGTCTTTTCTTCCAGTTCTATACTTTTGCAAAAGGACTATAGTTGGAGTAACAGCCTGACAGCAGTAAAACTGCTCAAATGAAGTTCTACTGGCACTCTGGCTGTTGCTGCGGGAGGAGGAGGGATATACCGGCACTGGTAAGATGGATGGAAGTTTACCACAGTTTATCTGCACACACTGTTTTGATACAAAGTTGATTGAAAATTGGTGAAAAATCCGTTTAACAGGCCACGGGCCACTAAAGAAGGAAGAAAGGGAGATGTTTTTTTTGGTTACTACCTGTCTGAAGAACTCCTCCAGCAGAGATGTAGTCCAACGATGATGGAGGTCCCAACGTTTGGCGGGGTGGCTGATATCAGCTGTGTGCAGCAGCAGGGATAAGGCCTTTGCTTTGTCAATCCTGAAAAAACGGTATAGTCAGTCTATGCTGAAATGCAAACTTTTATTTGGGACTCATCACTGGGACCCTCTACAGTGAGTCTGTAGGACCCACAGGTGATCCACTGGGTGGGTCTCAGGGAAACTAAGTGGATGTTCTCAGCTGATACCATCTTGCAGCGTATCATGTAGACACGAAAGATGGCTTTTGGAGTTTGGATCTTACTCTGCAACTAATGACTTCGGAATAAAAACTAGCTGGAATTTTCACTCATATTGTGGAAAAAGTCAGTGTAAGTTGACTCAGGCTGTATTCAGCTAAAATAATACCAAGACATAGATATTCAATTGGGACACCACAGTAGAGTCTAACTGTTGTGATATCTGAAATAATTATGAAGGTGTTAAAGCTAACTTTGCCTCATGAAGGACCTGAGGCTGGCTTATAAAGTGGCTGAATGCCCACAGAACTGACAGTGACTCAGAGGTGACTCACGCCTCAGGCTGCTGCAGAAAGCTTTTCATGGCTTTGATCTGCTGGAAGTGGCACGACATGTCTGTGGCCAGCACCATCTCCACCACCAGGGCCCGCAGCTCTCTGAAACAGTTAGTGACAGGGAAATATCTCAACAACCATTGGATGGATGGCCATGAACACTGATGTTTCCCTCACAGTGAATGAAATGAAGCGCAGCTAAATTTGGTCCAGAAAATCATCATCTTTCCTACACAATTTACATTTCAACAATTTTAACAGCAACAGCCTGCAAGTCAGCAAAAATCCACCCAAATTTATTTGGCAAATAAACAGGGATGTCTGGGTGGTGGTAGCACAAATGAACATTTACTACAGTTCACTTACAATTATTGCCTAACATTGTGATGATGCAAAGCTGAAAACATGGACTGTATAAAGTAATGGACATAGCCATTGTTATGTCAGTCTATTGGTTTGTGGACTGCCGTTTTGAAACCTTGATAATAAAAAAAAACAACAAAAACGACGACGACCAAAATGCTGAAATTTGGTCTTTACCATGTTTTTGTTTTTTTTGTTTTTTTTTTGGAGCCAGAAGTGACAACCACACAGACCAGAGGGGAGAAATGAAACCAAAAGTGCCAGACGAAAAGTGGAAGAAGAGTCGGTATCATGGTAAGGCTGGCCTTATTAAGAGCAGGAGCTGTTCTCTACCAAGCCTTCTTCTGTCTGGTGTCTTATCGCAGGATAGTGAAGTGGATGAGATGTGATTTTGGCTCACTCAGCAACAGGAGATCTGGGAATGCAAATCTTCACAGAGACGTGGTCATCTCCTGACATCCCGCATCAGGCTGTTGCACTGGATGGACTGACCTTGCTGGGGCCATTTGGACAAATGGAGCTTTGTAGGATCAGCCCTGTCAACTCCAGCAGTTTGAGGTTACTTATGTCTAACTTTAAGAATTAATAAAATGTAAAGGTGAGTTATACAGAGACCAAAACCATTTTTTTTGTACCAGGCTGTCAACACGCTTATTTCTGTAGGGTAAAGGCTGTAGAGGCATTTTAATTTGGGGGTCTATTGGGATTGACTCACTCCTGGACCTAGCCTCAAGTGGACATTAGAGGAACTGCAGCTCATGGCACTTCCATGTCAGTTTCATTTTTCAGAGGCTGCTGCTTGGTTGAAACTTGGAAGCCTATCAGTATGTCCAGAAGAACTGGTAAATGTTTATATGTGCTGATTCACACAACAAAATTACTCTGTAAATCCTGCGCTTCATGTGGAGTGTCCCCAAATTTTCTTACAATATTTTGAGAGCAAGTATTATCAGATTTAGATAAATAAAATTAATGACACATCAAAATCAGCTGTCTTCTCTCACCTCCATTCGTCTTTGGAAAGATTCGACAGAATGTTCATGTCATCATCACTGTGTAGAAGGCGATAGGCAGCACTGATGTGGTAGTTCTCGAGAACAGCTCGGTCATTGTACAACATGGCTGTGTCTGACCTAAAAAATGCCAACACAATCATAATAATAATAATATTAATAATAATAACAGTAATAAGAATTACAAAAGATGTTATCGTATTACTCATTTTTGTAAATGTGCTTGATTGATCAATTGAATGATTGATTGAATAATTGATTGATTAATGTGCAGAATGAGCAGCACTTAAGTATTTACCATCTACATGTCTCCTCACCCATAGAAGCTTATTGACTGCAATGATACAAATGATGCCTTAGGCAAGTTAACCTGGTCTGAATATGGAAGTTATTGGTGGTCCCTGTATGTTCATAGTCATGGATGGCAGCTGCAAAAATTATGGCAAAGATCTCCAACTCTGTTAGCCAGTGCTGTGAAAGAGAGCGAGAGAGAGCGAGAGAGAGAGAGAAAGCGAGAGAGAGAGAGCAAAAATTAGAAACTCAAAAAAAAAAAAAAAAGGTCACTGAAACATGCTGCTTCAGTCATTCCATAGACCTGATCACTGTGACATTGGTCGAGCTAACAACAGCAATCATTTCTGGGTAGACAACTGGCAATTGTTTTGCTGATATGTAAAATCCACAAACTTGCACACCAGTTTGAGAGTTAACCAGAGTTAACCACAATTATCCAACCCATGCCACTTGTTTTAGGGGGTTTGTTGCTTTGCGAGCATCTTTGATAAACCACATCTATCAGCATCTATCAACAATGCACTGCTATGAACGGGGCCGCAGCAAAATTGTGTTTTAGCCATCTAAAAATATCAGTATTATTGTAATTGTACACTATGTTTGAATATTTGCTTCACTTTACCTTACACAGTAACTGATAGAGGTTAGCTGTCACTGTTCTGCTGAGTAAAATAAATGTTTTGGTCAACAGAGTCTGGCAGCTTTGAGATCACAGTTTCCTTTCCCTGTTTGAAAAGGCTGTCTGACAGCAAAGTAAAGCAGTGAAAATATTCTTGATATAGCGCATACTTAAACTGATATTTTTTTTTTTGGTGGCCGTTTTGAAGCCAGCTAATTTGGGTTTAGACCATAAGCGACACAGCAACAACATGCCCAGCTACACTGGGCGAGTGTCATAATTGTGCTTGTGTGTACCTGCTACTTACCACAAAGCACCTTCACTGAATGTTAGCTAAAGTTTGTATTTAATTATAAAAATATCTACGTTTATGATCAGTGTCTGAGCCCCATTTTAACATCAAATTTCACCATATCATCCCTGTGTGCACCGAGAGACACAGACAGCTAGCCTACTGCCAGCTAATTCCCAAGATATAATAGAGTAGAAGTAGTAGAGTAGTAAAGTATGTGTGTGTGTTTGGATATTTGAAGCTTCAATGCAATCACCAGAAATAAAAGCTAATATTACGTTATAAACAAACCACGGTTTTGGTATGGACGCATGACATAACGTCACCACCACAACGAGGCTGTAAAGCTGTATTTGGCGTGATGATATTCTGTAGTCTCATTAAACCACTTGTTAGCAGCTGTCTTTTTTCAATTAAAAGCCTCAAAGTTCACAGTAGTGTATTTACTGATGTATTTCATATTGCTTAACAAAACGTGAAAGTCTCTGAAGCTAGTGTTAACCACAGACCTTATTTCAGGATTAACCAAAAACCCATTGACTCTGATACACAGGAACCACAGGTGGTGAAGTGCAAACTGATTTCAAGGGGCACTCCATTTCCTTGACTTTGAGTTGTGAGGTATGAAAAGTTCTGTGTGCTGAGTGACTTATAGGATTCACTGAGAAAATCTGCCTTCACTTGTGAAAAAAATGTCCCAGTTTGCATGAAGCATTATCCCAATACATGACTAACCACCATGCCAGTGTTGAGGAGCAGGTAATGGATGGTCTGAGTGACATCAGCAGCATGTATCAGGTTGTGGTAGGGATTCTTGTGTTTGCTGTAGCCCACCTCCAACGACTCCAAAAATGAAATGAGAGCAGAAATAGGGACCTGCAGAGGAGGACACACAATGGTGAAGCATGAACAGAAAGACTCCTGCATTAATGTCAACCAACTACCAGCTTGAAGAATAACCCCAGATTATTCCAAATTTTGTGGGACAAGACTATGAATTCATTTGCAAACTGCAAACCCAGAATGTTGACAGCAGAAGGATACCTAGAGCATACTATGTTGATGTGGAAGTCCACTGCGAGGCAGCAACATGTGACGATTTGGGTTAAGAACATGTTGGTCATGCTAGTAGCAGCTAATGTAGCCTGAACCCAATAGCACATACAACTTTTTTGACAGATGCAGTAATACTTCCGAAGACCTGTGAACAGAATCTGCTGTGTAAAAATCAGTGGAAAATCCCTTTAATGTTTGTATTATCTTATATTAATTGCAGATTGTAACAGAGCAGAGAGATGGAATGCTCAATTGGAAACCAAGGTGAGAGTACAGTGCACACGTCTGTAAGCTGATTGGTGCGCATACCTTGAAACGATTTATCAAGTCATATCTGGTGAGCAGCTCGTAGATGACAAATTTCAGAGCATGGTCTCCACTCGCATCATTCAGTGCAAACACATCAAAGGACCATGTGTCCACGTGCTACAACAGATCCAGACAAACAAGTTTGATCAGCACATGAATATCAATACACCTGTTCATATTTGCATTGCTACATTTTTTTGTTATTTAAAAGATAAGAAAACATAGAAAACACCCATTACATGTTGCCTCACTCTCACACCCCTGCTCCAACACTCTTAGAAATAAAGGTTGTATAAGGGTTCATCCTAAAGGGCTGAGGTTCTATCCAGAACTGTTTGCTTCTGAGGAACCCTTTATTTAAAAAAAAAAAAATTTAAAAAAAGAATTCTTTGTATGACCCCCTGTTTAGACCTGGAGTGGGGTTATTGAGTAATCTGATCTCAACTGGACAGTTCTACATATAGGTTTTGATGCATTTCCTATCTGATCCCATAAACCACACAAAATAACAATGATAATAAATAAATAAATTAAAAATTAAAAGCATGAACCAGCTTTTATGAAACTGCATGCTCTTCTTCCTTTGTGATGATCTCTCACTCAACTGCTCCTTTGTTGCCTCTCTCTTTCCAACATGTACAACATGACACACCCACTGATGTCATAGTTTGTGCTTCGGTTTAAGGAAAACTTACCATTTTTTAGTTTCACATGAAAACCAATTTTCCAGTTCCCAGTATATTTTTGGTCAAAATGCTTTAAACAGTACAAAATTAGATGTGGGAACCAGAACTGAACTTATTCCATGTTGGTGGAAAGGGTTGTAAGAGGCTTCTGTAAGAGAATTGAAGAAGCCTCTCAGATAAGAGGTGAAACATCTTCAAGAAATTCAAGCAAGGCAAGGTGCCTATGATAAAGCACTTAGAATCAGAATTAGCCTAGCAGCAAACCTTATCTACAGAATACACACTGCTCAAAAAATAAAGGGAACATACAGTATAATCATCACAGTGTAACTCCATGTCAATCACACTTCCGGGATGTCAACCTGTCCAGTTAGAAAGCAATAATAATTTTGAATCAGTTTCACGTGCTGTTGTGCAAATGGGACAGACATCAGGTGGAAAGGAGAGGCAATTAGCAAAATAACCCCTATTAAGGAATGGTTTTGCAGGTGGTTGCCACAGACCATTTCCCTCTCCTTATCCTTTCTAGCTGATTCTTGGCTAGTTTTGCATTTTTCCAGTGCACTCGCCACTAGTGGTAATATGAGGCAGTATCTGCAGACCACAGAAGTTGCTCAGGTAGTGCAGCTCCTCCAGAATGGCACATCCATATGCACCGTGGCCAGATGGTTTGGGTTGTCCCTCAGCACAGGGTCAAGAGCGTGGAGGAGATACCAGGAGACAGGCCAGTACACCAGGAGAGGTGGAGAGGGCCGTAGGAGGGCAACAACCCAGCACCAAGACCGCTATCTGCTTCTTTGTGCAAGGAGGAACAGGAGGAGCACTGCCAGAGCCCTACAAAATGACCTACAGCAGGCCATTCGTGCGCAACTGTCAAAATCAGACTCCATGAATCAGGGGCCGACGTCCACAAGTGGGGCCTGTGCTCACAGCCTGGCACTGTGCAGCCCAAACGGCATTTGCCAGAGAACACCAGAATTGGCAGCTTTTCCATTGGCGCCCTGTTCTCTTCACAGATGAGAGCAGGTTCACACTGAACACATGTGACAGATGTGAGACAGTCTGCAGACGTCGTGGAGAACATTCTGCTGCCTGGAACATCCTCCAGCATGACCGCTTTGGGGGTGGGTCACTGATGGTCTGTGGAGGCATATCCATGAAGGGCCGCACAGACCTCCACGTGCTAGCCAGAGGTACCCTGACTGCTGTTAGGTATCGGGATGAGATCCTCAGACCCATGTCAGACCATATGGTGGTGCAATGGGCCCTGGGTTCCTTCTGGTGCATGACAATGCCTGGCCTCATGTGGCTGGAGTGTCAGCAGTTCCTGGATGACGAAGGCATTGATACTACTGACTAGAGCCTGTGCGTTCCCCAGACCTGAATCCAATGGAGCACATCTGAGACATCATTTATCGTGGCATCCACCACTGCCACGTAACGCCACAGACTGTCCAGGAGCTGACTGATGCCCTGATCCAGGTCTGGGAGGAGATCCCCCAAGAGACCATCCATCAGGAGCATGCCCAGATGTAGGTAGTGCATACAGGCACGCGGAGGCCATACACACTACTGAGCCACATTATGAGTTGTCTTGAGGAAATTCACAGAAGTTGGATTAGCCTGTGATCTCATTTTTCCCCTTTGATTTTGAGTATGATTCTGAATCCAGTCCTCATTGGGTTAATGATTTGGGTTTCCATTGATCGTTCGTACATTATTTTGTTCACAATGTTGGGCGGCACGTTGGCGTCGTGGTTAGCACTGTTGCTTCACAGCAAGAGGGTTGGAACGGGGTTTGGTCCGTGGGCGGGGGCCCTTCTGTGCAGAGTTTGCATGTTCTCCCTGTATCTTCGTGGGTTCTGGGGTCTCCAGCTTCCTCCCACAGTCCAAAGACTTGCAGCTCAGGTTAATTGGTGACTCTAAATTGCCCTTAGGTGTGACTGTGAGCGTGAAAGGTTGTCTGTCTATATGTGTCAGCCCTGCGATAGTATGCCGACCAGTCCAGGGTGTGCCCTGCCTTCCGCCCGATGACAGCTGGGATTGGCTCCAGCGCCCCCGCAACCCTTACGAGGTCAAGCAGTTACAATGAATTACACTATGTTATCAATAAAGATTTTGAAATGGAATATTTCATTCATCGAGATCTGGGATGTGTGATTTAAGTGTTCCCTTTATTTTTCGCAGTGCCTTGTATTTTAAAAATGCATAGAATTTGCATGTTGTGGTGTGATCCCTGAACTATTGCCTCAATTTGCAAATGAATCTAGTACAAGGTTTTCACCATACACAGATAGACATTCAAATATTAATACCTTGAGCACAGTGATGACATCTGGGGGATACGTAAGACCAGCCATGTTGGAGGTTCGTCTGTACATCCTGAAATATACTCATGGACATAAACCACAGCACAAAACAAGCCAAAACACACTGAATGCTACACTGACTAGTGTTTTTTTCTTTTTCCTTTTGTTTTTTAAAATTGCCGATCATATGTTCTTATCAACTTACAGAGAAAAGAAGATGCAGTTCTTCTAGTTTCTACATTCACTATAGGTTATCAGTTGGCAGTGAGTCTAGCTGGTGACACCACAACCTAGGGATAATAATATCAGCCCGTTCTCATTCAGAGCTCATCAAATACCACTGCTTCGACAGAGCTTCTGATATACAGTCGCAACACCAAAAGGCACGTTTGTGTGCACATGATATCCCTGGATAGCAGCAGTTGAAAATAGGGTTGCGAACCAAACAGGTTGTGTTTTTAATATATGCCCCTGGACCACCAGAGGGCTCCTGCATCATCAGACGTGGCCAGATGGAATCAATGTAAGGAGCATGAAGGTGAATATGCTTGTAGAGGATTACCATTCAGTCATATGTTCATTCAATGACTTTTGCATTGCACGTCACTGTTCCAGCAGCGGAGGGATCCTCAGTTAAAACATAAGTTAGAAAGCATTTTAAAAACAATGACTTGCATCATGGCAGACATTTTAGCCAAAATTCTAGATGGACGCCAGTTACATAAAATTAGGTGAATAAACTATAGTGTTTCTGAAGAGTCTGTGTTTTCTGAAACATGCTGTTTTTTTTTACATAGTATCTATCAAAGCCCAGGAGAAATATTAGAAGGAGGGTGATGCACAAGTGCACTAATTATGTGCAAGTATGTTTCCACAGGAAACTCAAGTATGATTACAAGTGGTCGCTTGTCCAGCTTGTATAGAGATGTAGTGTATTCTGTTGCCAAATTGAGACTCTTGTGACTATTTTTATTCATGTACAGTCAGTCACCTGATGACCGATAACAGAATGAAATGCCAACTACCCCACTGTGTGAACAGCTGTCATGAAACACCAAATAAGTAGTCAAGCATCAGTTAGTTTTCTGTTGTTGCAGGTCAGTGTGGATGTTGAACTGAATATGAACTTATGTGAATGAAACCCTATCATAAATGTAAACACTTATGTGTGCACTTCAGACTGTTAACAATGTCACACTGGCTCCACTTCCAAGCTTATCATTGAATAATTACACAGTAGGTTTAAACCAGAAACATTTTAACAGCGCAGACCCAACAAACCAAACCTCTCCACAAAGATGCCCGCCTGCACGGCATGGACGATGCTGCGGAAGCGTGGCTTATCTTCGTTACGGCGCAGACCTCTCTGCCGGGTGAAAGTGGAAGCCAGCCAGTCCCGAACCTCTGATGGCACTGAGTCCGACTGGATGTTACTCAGCTCATCCTCTGGATCCACCAGCCGCCTGCAGGGCGGCACACATTCACAAAACAACACAAACTTAAATGATGTACAACTTCAACATACTATTTATGACTTCGCAGTTGCTCTATTAATGTTTATTGAACACACACTCTCTCTCTCCACAGCTGGTAATTGATGACTTTACTTTTTCAGAAAAGTAGATGGTTTCTGTCTGTTGTAAGCTAGCAATGTTTCATTCTAACATTCTAAAAATGCAATGCAACCAATGCAATGTTTTAAGCAGCAAGTTTTCTTTTAGTTCCCAGAATGTTCTCCTTAAAGTTAGGATAACAATTTCATTTATTTATATATATATATATATACTATATATATATATATATATATATACTATATATATATATATATATATATATATATATATATTTGTTAACATACCATATTACATTGCATTTCCATAAAAAAACATGTTCTAAATGTTACTTTGAAAATGTCCTTTTTTTGTTGTCATGTAACATTATGACAATGTTTTACATTCTATGACCTGTCACCTCTTAACATCAACAAAACATCTTCAGAATGTTCCAAAACGTGACATCTTAGTCAGCATTTAACCTTGTAGGAACATTATTTAAAATAACTAACATCCTGAAAACATTCTTTGAGCATTAGATTAAAATGTTCTTTAAATAATATTAATGTAATGTTCTTTAAAACATTATTCCAACTTTTAGATAATGTTTGCCAATGTTGTGGGAGCAAAAAAATTAAACTTAATTCAAAGTAGATAGCCGTTATTGTATTACACCTGTCTTTTAGTATGGAATTGTCAACTATTGGAATTGACGTGGCATTCACATGACACTTTTCACATGACTTTAGGTTTTTCAAAGAGTAATTGAGCATGCAGTATTTAAGTGTTCAAAACCCTACCAGCAGTATTGCTAAGTAATGACAACAGTACAGCCAGTTACTCGGTCCACTTCTCTCCAGGTCTTTTTCAAAACTGTGAATGATTTGTTTTTTCTACTTTTATACATTTTGTAGCTCTACGGGATCTGTGAACTTTGATTATATCATAAATCATCATGTGGTCATAAATATATTGTCATTAATGCTGATTAAAGCTGCACAGCCCAAAGCTTTAGGTCAACAATCGTTTCTTAAACAACTGTTTATTCATTTTTTATTTTTTTCCAGTCTCCCTTGCTCTTCTGTGTCCCAAATGTACACATTCATGGGGAGGGTTATGGTATCCCAGTCCTGCAAGTGTTTGCTCAGTATCATTACTATCCTTTGAAGAGGACCTACTATGCTTTTCTTATTTTCTGTCATACATAAAAAGTTACATTGTCAGATGTTAAATATTTGATGTGGCCAGAGTTTCATATCGCGATGTAAACATCATTCTGAATACTCTGTTTCCAACTGTTATTTTTACATTTGCATTGACAAGCTGATGTCAGTTCATGAGGGATTTCTTGATATGGTCATGTGCACCAGACAGGCTACTGCAAGTGTTTACATTACATACACTGCTACATGTAGCTACATGTTAATATCGGGAAAACATGTTATCTGGTTGCAAATGTTAATTTTTCCCTAATTTCAGATGATATTGTGAAGATTTTGGTTTAGATGCTTTTATTGGTGATTTTTCACAGTAGATTGTGCTGCTGGTCTCTGGTATTGTCATTTCCCCACTTCAATGATGGTGCAGAATCACGCAAAGTGCAGATGTGGAAGACCCCCGACATGCTGACCAATTAAAGCAGGCTTTTTTGGGAGGACAGCTTAAACGACAGGCACTACAATGGAACATTTCAGGCAGAAGGTGAATACAGGTGATCCAGCAAAAAACTATATTTTTTGAACATATTCAGGTTAGTGTTGTTACTAGTACCAATACTAGTACCCTTAAAAGTGATACAGAAACTGACTATAGCTGATAGCTGCGGTGGTAGTGAGCCAATCACACGGTCATTAGCTGCAAAGAATTCATGAGTTTGAAATGATCTGTCTAGATGTTGTCATGTGTGAAAAGACCCAAAATGAACACTCTAAGCAGACTACTTGATGACAATTTTTGTATAGGAATGATTTAATCCCAAATTTAAGTACTTATATTGTATTGAAAAGTCTTAATATAGTAGCACTTCTCACACCACTGCTCAAAAGACAATTAATCAGTAAATCAATTCGGACAGGTAGAAGCATTATTCAGCCTTTTTTCAACAAGTATCCACTTGTTGTAAAACAAAAATGAGCTTTTGGTATGACACAGTGCATGCATAAGTCTGGTGTGATAAAAGCAGTACTGAGCTGAAATCTCTTGCCTGGTTTCCTCAATGTACAGAGATTCAAGGACTGAGGCAGCATACTCCAGGTTTTTCTTCAGATCCACCACAGACGCCTCCCCCCTCTCCAGCTGCTTTACAAGACATCGCAACCTGCAACACAGAACCGTCACACCAACACCTGCCCGGGCATACATAGGCATAGAATTAGAGGTCAGGGTAAGAGGAGAAAATATACCAGACACACAGCAGCATTACAACTTACTCACTCATTCATGATGTGAAGATTTTGACGGCTGATGACACTCTTGTGTAGTTGTTAACCTTTAAATTAAAAAGCATCCTTTAAAATTGAACTCATTTCTACAGTCTGTTTCAGGGGCCACCTTCCAAGCAAAATTTGGGATTATTAAAACAAACACCCTGTGAAGACATGGCATTAAGATGCATCTCAGGTGATCTGATCAGAAGTGGACAGCATGAAATGCAGGTGTTAAAAGCCACAAAGACACTTTTCTGATCTGATCACTTAAACCAGTGGTTCTCAAACTTTTTTCAGTGATGTACCCCCTTAGAAATATATTTTTAGTCAAGTACCCCCTGACATGGGCAAAACATTTTTGGAAGAAAAAAGAGGTACAGTGCTGTAAAATCAATGTCTGATTTATTAAAGCCAAACAACTTATGTCAGTGAACCTGACAAATACATTCATATTGCAAACATTGCATGTAGAAACAAAAAAGAAAAACAGAAGACGGTGACCACCAGGAAGGTGGTCACCGTCAAAACTCAAATATGCAAAACGCTGCTAATTTATATTGGTCTCTGTAATGGTACAAAATAAAAAATATACATAAATAACAAAAATGTGTTCACAGAAATACATCTATAACTTAATTATAAATAAATAATATTTTGTTTAAAAAATAAATTAACTTAATAAATAAAGATTTGCTCACAAAACATAATTAACGTTACCTCTTTTAGGATCAAAAAAAGAAGACTGCACTTTAATCACTTTGCATTGAACATTTGATTTGATTTGAACAGCATGTAACGCAGTGATTTATGAACAGGAAAAAAATGTACTCAGTACATTTTAGTGGGAAATATGGGCTTGCACCTCACTGAGGATCTTTGTCATTCTTGGTGGCAGGGAGGCAACTGCAGTGATCAAGCTCTTCTCCAGGCACAGTCTGTTTCTTTGCTTTGTTTTGATCAGCATCATTGCTGAGAAGGAGGCCTCACATAAATATGTGGATGCAAAGGGTAGCAGCTGCTCCAAAGCTTTCTGTCCCAGCTCAGGGTGCTCCTGCCTCACACACACCCAAAACTGTGTGAGAGTGGATGCACCAAACTTCATCTGCAGGCCACGGTCAGATGCTACTTCCATCAGTTTTTCCTGATGAGTGACAGGAAGCTTGCTTCTGTTTGCTTCATACAAGAGAAATGGGTTTCTCACCCAATCCAGCTGTGCAGATTTCTCATCCATGTCAGCAAAGTAGGAGTGAAAACCACTGATCAAGTTAGCCAAATGTCCCACTATGACTAACTTCACCAGAGCTGTCGCCACATCCTCATTGGAGAGAAAAGCATCCAGTTGAGGAAAGCAGGTGAAATCCTCCTGATCACATGCCCTTTTCCACATCTCTGCTTTCTTCAGGAAACCACCCACCTTGTCATACAGGTTCAGGATGCTGGTGTCCTTGCCCTGCAGGGACATATTCAGTTCATTCAGTTTCCTGAATATATCTGCCAGATAGCAAAGCTTTGCAAGCCAGTCCGTGTTCTCAAACAAGGTGGCATGGGGAGATCCGTGCTCTGTCAGGAAGGTGTGCACTTCAGCTCGCAACTCAAACAGCCTGTTCAGTATTCTTCCACGAGACAGCCAGCGCACTTCAGTATGCAGGAGCAGTTCTGTGTGTTCAGCTCCCGTATTTTCACAGAGGCTGCGGAACAAACGTGCGTTAAGTGGCCTTGACTTGATGAAGTTTATAACTTTAATGCTGTCGTTCAAAACATCGTGCAACACAGGGCTCATTTTCTTGGACGCTAGCGCTTCCCTGTGTATCACACAGTGCGTCCACTTGATGTCGGGGTTTTCTTTTTTAATCCGCGCTATGAGCCCTTTCGCGCTGCCCGTTATTGATGCAGCCGCATCTGTGCAGACGCTGCTGCAGGATTTCCCGCTGATAGCGTTTTCGGTGAAAAACATGTTAACGACATTAAAAATGTCCTCTCCGGTTGTTCGCCCCTCCATTTCTTTGCAGAATAGAATGTGTTCACAGATGTCGTCCGTGTCAACGTATCTTACAAATGCAACAAGTTGCGCATTTCCACTCACATCTGTGGATTCATCCAGCTGCAGTGAAAATGAGTCGCCAAGTTTCCCCACAACTTATTCGACAATGTCCGTGCCCATGTTATCTATTCTGCGGCAAACGGTGTCATTAGACAGAGGCACAGTTTTTAATGTATCCGCTGATTTTTTGTCCAGCATAGTTTCGGCCAATACAACAGCGGCGGGGAGCAGTAGGTCTTCCGCTATGGTGAACGGTTTTTTGGCTTTAGCAACGAGCAAAGACACCGCGTAAGAAGCCTCCAGGGCTTTGGCTGATGTAGTGGAGGCTTTTCGCATTGTGGCTTGGGATGACTTGAAGTCAGAAAGTTTTCTCCTGAAGAACTCTGGTGGCTTACCAACGTGACATCCATGTTTTGTGGTGAGATGCCGCTGGAGATGTGCCGGCTTCATGCTAGCGTTGGCTAATTTCTCCCCGCAAAAAAAAACACCGTGCCTGTGGTGGGTCAGAGCTCGTGGACGTAAATCCCATTAAAACATACTCTTCCATGTACTTTCTGTACTTCGTCGGCTCTGGTTTTGCCTTCTTTTTCACTTGTTTATCCGTACTTTCAGCAGCATTGCTGCTGCGCTTTAGCCACGTCTCCATAGTAACAGTGTTATCCGGTAACGACAGGTCGTTGACGAGTGCGCTGGGTCAGTGGGTCAAACTAACTTGGTGGGGGGGGGCAGTTTTATTTTAAAGGATATTGAAACTAAATATTGAATATAAAATTCAGTGCATGAACACACATTTATATTTTATCGTACTTTTTACAAAATAATTTTCCCCCAGTACCTCCACGTACCCCCAGGGGTACTCGTACCCCCATTTGAGAACCACTGACTTAAACCACTTGCTGAGGTGGTCTGCCACACATTTGAGCATGTCTATTGTAGTATGAATGCTAACACTGTCATGATCCGTCTCCGTCGAGAAATATGTCATCAGTGCAAGACATGGTGGTTATTATGAAGACAGCACGTTTTTTAACTTACCTATTTCATGTTGTGTTGGACAAAGTGTTGCCCTTGTTTTGCCCGACAGGAGATGTGTCGAATTCCACTAAACACTGAATATCTCCAGCTGTACTGACACACCTGCAAGCATGAGTAGCGAGCAGCTACAAAAGCAGCTAGGAAAAGTGCGGATGTAATAACTGTGTGCGGAACTGAAATGAAATCTGAACACAACTGGTCAGCTGAAGACGCATGTTTCGGATTGGGTATGAACGGTGATGTTTCTCTGCTGTCTACTTGGGTTTGGATCACCAAAATGCATGCCAGTACCAGGTTTAAACAGCGTCAGTCTTGCCAAATGTCCAAATGATGCATCTCCCACCTCACTGCAGATGAAAATACTGAGATGTTTTAAAACTTCCAGAACTTGGCGGATTCAATAATCAGACCCAAACAGCCAGGATCCAAGGACCAATGTGTATCTTCATCTGTCAGCTACAGACTTGCATGAAATTTGCTATGGATACTCTAGAAATGATGCCTTTGTACATCGTGATTGTTTGAGTTTCTGTAAGTGTTGTTCGTGTGTGTGTGTGTGTGTCAGACCTGATAGCAGTCTTTTCCATGGCACCAAGGCCGTCAGGCAGCGGCAGCTCATCAGCCAGGATTTCCTCAGCGCTGCGTGGGTCAACCAGAATCCCTTTGTGTTCAGTGATGCCAAGGCCAGCTGTGACAGCAGTACAGAGTGCATTCTGGGACTGTGAGCCTAAAAAAATTTCAAACCAACATCTTTTGCCTGCTTTTCTTTGTATCTTTAACCATACCACCACGTAACATCTCTATTGCACACCTCAGGATAGTGAGTTGAAATACAACACCAATTCCAAATATTTTGGGATTCTTTGTAAAACTGTAAAAAAAATAAAAAATAAAAAAAATGCAATGATTGGAAAATTCTTTTCAACTATATTCAGTCAAATACAGTCCATAGACAGCACATTTATTCTTAAAGCTGATATATATATATATATAAACATTTTTTGCAAATAATGCATTTATTCAGAATTTCATGCTTGCGAAAACATTTGCAAAGCGGACAATGTGTTATTATTTATATTTTACACAGCATCCTGGTGTTGTAGGGAAAAAAAATAACTTTGGTGAACTCACGTGCAAAGCCTGCGAGTCGATGGCGGTTGCTTTCCCCCGCCTCATTGGCAACTGTATATTGAAGAATCAGCATATTTTAATTTTACATTGTCATTAGTAATACAAGTCAGACATTTAAATGCCTCATACAGCCATGAACCTCAATGCATCAAGCAACCTGAGCAGAGGTGAAATCAGCTACAGTGCATGTTAACACCCACATGAGTGTGCAGGACTGTGTGAAGCTACACTCTGTAAATGTGCCTGTTGGCAACTCCAAACACTAACCAAAAACAAATATAAAAGGTTTCATGTACTTAATTTATTAACCTTGCTGGTCTCCAACCAAATTAAGACAAATTAAGTAACTAAAATTACGTCGCACATGCAACATACAGCAACAATGTTGGGAGGATTACTTTGAAAGCATATTCCACCACAAATTACTTAATACAAAATAATCTTTGGGCACCCAAGCTCACTTGGCAGAGCAAGCACCCCATGTACAAAGGCTTTGTCCTTGCTGCAGCAGCTGTTGGTTTTTAATCCAACCTGTGACCCTTTGCTGCATGCCTTCCCCTCTCTCCCCCCCTTTCACACTCATACTGTCTGACAAGACGGAACTGGAATTGAACCCAAATGCACGACACCAGGTATCAAAAAGTCAAAAACACTTTATTTTTAAAGGCAGCAGCAAAGTTTTCACAAAGGCAGAAGCAAAACTCAAAATCACTTGGAAGAGGAAACAAAGTATCAACAAAAAATCACTCAAATGAGGTACAAGAAAAAAAGAGTTCAACAAAGTATCAAATGAAAATAGGTTTCAAACCTGAACAATGCAATTGAGCAAGGAACAACAAAAACTTGACTTGGGCATAGGTAAGGCGATGGTTCACTGGCAGACTGGACGAGACAAACTGGCACAGAACAAAGGGAGACGCAGACTATATATACACAAGGTAAGGGGAAACAGGTGGAGACAATCAGGACAGGGCCGACAATCACACTGGCGGGAAAACACACAAAGGGAGGACATGGGTGACCTGAAATGAGAGGAGAGTTAGGATTTCAAAATAAAACAGGAAATCACAAGACAAAAAAAAACATCTTAACATAATTTCCTTGACATGACAGTGTCCTATCCAATAAAAAAGGCAAAAAAATAATCAAATTCAAAATTGTCTTGCTGAGCTCTTTGGTCTGGGTCTAATATTTTCATGCAAAAAAACACAACTGGCAGTTTATCTCCTTTGTCATTGTCTTGCTACAGCTGCAATGCACAAACGTTTTTTTCCTTATATCTGTTTTTGAGGAATGCCTCATATGGATTTCACACTGTGTCCTGTGAGCAAGCGAGTGTCACTATTAGTCCAAACTGAATCTGTTAAATATGCACTACTGTTATGTCATGTAAACAAACCACATAAACCCAAATATCAACTGTGTTCAGCTTGAGACATAACCAGTTACAAAATGAGTGAGTGCTTGCTGTCTTTTCATGTTTGTTTTTTAAATAGAAAACACAGGTTTTACACTGTGATATTTACTGAAAATGGCAAACAATAAGCCAACACCAGGTACCTTGTCAAGAGCATTTGAAATTTACCAGAGATGTTCAGGTCCCTGGCGATCTCCCTCTAGCCAGCTGACACCTTATTTAGATTTTTGTAGTAAAATAAGGAGGTATCATACTGACAGCTCCTCATTTCAACTTTTTGAATCCATCCATGATCCATTCCAGAGCTTTCAAAGTGAGTAACAGGAATAAATAGAAACAGACGACTGACAAAAGTTCAGCTTGAATGGCAGTGCTGCAGCACCAGTGTTGCCAGATGCACAATAATTATTATTTTTATAATAATTTTGCCCTTTGTATGACAATTAATAATTCCAAAATTGCTGTAATGTACGATAATTTGACCATTGTGACACTAAAAATAAGCACTTAAGTTTATACGTCTCATTTTAATATATATATTTATTACCTGGCTTCTACATCTGTGTTAACATGACATCTCACATGATGTCCTACTAGGTCAGCATGCTGGAAAAAAAAAAAAAAAAAAACTGACATCAGCTGTGGGCTGAGCCCTGTAGACTGAGAAATGTAAGGCAGTTGGTATGGGTAGATTTGTAGATGTGTCAAAAAGTTATTTAAATACTTGTTTACTAAAGATAGAAATTTAACCCATTCGTTCTTGTGATTGTGATTGGCGTATGATATTTTTTCTCAAAATACAACAGTTAGCCTCTTGTACAATAGTTTAACATTTAAAATCTGGCAACACTGTAAGGCGCTTACACCCAGTTGAAACATTTTCTTAGAAAATAATACAATTAGACTGACACCCACTTGCATTTAATTCAGTTAGGTCACGATGTTAGAACAAATAAAAGTAAAAAGTAATCCCTGCAAGTAATCTATTTTTTAAGACAGTGGATTTTTAAGAATACAATTGATATAAACTGTAATTTTAACTGAACAAAGTTACTAACATTTTGTATTTTAGATGTGTAACTTAATTATATGTGTTCAGTTAATTCCCATCCTTGTACATAAATAGGTACAAGAGAGTGAGTAAATATGTTCCATACATGGATAAATATAGAACAATGTGCAACCCAGGAGGACACCTGACCCTTTCTGTTTTTAATGGAAGCCACTCAGAAAGAGCAGAGGATTACTGAATGTGTGTGTCTCTGTGTGTGTGTGTGTGTGTGTGTGTGTGTGCGTGTGTGTGTGTGTGTGTGTGTGTGTGTGCGTGCGTGTGTGCGTGGTTGGAATCAGGCAGAGGAGGAGGATATAAAGAACAGCCACTTCATTAGTGATAGTGACTCCCTGAGCTCAGCTGCCTAACAACTGACAACACACACACATTTATTTGCACCAGTCAATATTATGTCAGTCATGTCCCAATCTCTTCCTGTTACCATAGAGACAGCAGTCAGTAAACACACACACACACACACACACTGTAAAATTACATGACCTTCTGTTCTATTAATGTGAATAAAAACATGTTACTGATTCTGCATTATATTTTTTGTATTATCAAAGTCTATTAGCATTAGCATTATTATCATCCTATATTGTGTATATATTGCATTCTAATTGTGTGTCTCATCAAACAAAAGGACAGCTTTGGTTTAAATGTACTTACTGTAACCAGGAAAGCTTGGCTGAAAGATTGGCTGTTTTACTGGCACTCTTTGGATCATTAAATTTGCTTGCACAGCAGTCACATTTAAGTATTAACATGTGCAGGGCATTATCAGAGAATGCTCAGATGGGTCATTTTGTAAGACAATGACTAAGTCCCATTTAGTATCAGTATGGTGGCATTTATTTAGGGATTATTGCCGCTTTCCACATTCTCAAAGGTCAAATAGCACAGACAGCTGCAGCAGAGAAAAACATTTCTAATGTAACATTTGGGGAAAGCAAGTGCAAAACAGCTGTCTGTGTTTTTTGTATGCATTCCTTCTATTGTCAGCCTTGTGGCTATTTCCCACTTATTTTGAAGTCATCAAAAAACTTTACTTTTGCAATGCTTTTGGCATGAAATCCTGGCACAAAAAGCCACTTTTTTGCATCTGCATGATAAAACACTCACCGCCTCTCCTTCTCTCATCAGAGTCCTTTACTCAGATTGACAAATAGAAAAGGAGCCACCTGCTTAAATGATAACGTATTTTGCTGAATTTCACTGAATCCAAGGATATTACAGTTCCTGATATCCTGGAAACTGATGCGAGAAAGAAGTTTATTAGCCAACGCCCACACAAGGGATGCTAGTTTAGCTGGTGCCCATTTTCTCCATCTTTCCTCAATATTTGATGTTTACATTTGAAAAAAAGCAGCTAGCTAGCTAGAAGTTGTCAGAAGGAGAGTTTACAGCCTGGTAAGTTTCCTGGTAAATTTAATTATCCTGATGGGAGACTCACAGCCACACCAAAGCAAAATAGACATGAAGGCCTAAATTTAGCACAAATTTAATGGAGCTGACAGAAACGCCAGTGGACCCTTTTGCATCATGATGACATTAATGAGGTCTAACACTGATGTTGAGTGATAAGGCCTGGTTCACAGTTGACATCTCAAAAGTGTTGGATGGGTTTGAGGTCTCTGTGTTGGCCAGTCAAGATCTTCAAAACCTTATTGGGGAAGTAATTTCTGTATGGAGCTGGCTTTGAGTACAGGGACACTGTCATGTTGAAACAAGAAAGGGCAAACACAAACTGATATCACAAAGTTAGAAGACCATTGCTTTCTACAATATTAGAAAGACCTGTCTCGTCCACATGGAACGCGGCAAAACAGTGTCAGGTTGAACAACTGCTGGTAACAATGTAATTTAATGAGCAAGTGGGAGGGGCAGTGGATTGGTCCAACAACCCCAAACTTACAAGTGGGAGTCTGATGATTCTTCTTGTGAGTGTGATGGGGGTTTTTCTATACCTTAACATAAGCTTCCCTCACCTAATTCCAACCATCCATGACTTTGTTAGCTAATCCTCATCATCTGTGCCAGCATGTGTGTTTGTTGACATTGTGACATTGGTTGTGATGGGCTGTTTGTGCCTAAACATAACCATGGCCACTATGTGCTTGTATTGATTTGTATCACAGTAGCAGCATCTGAACATGAAGAGCAGACAAAGAGGGATACCTAGAGCATGATATGTAGATGCGGAAGTCCACTGCAAAGCAGGAATATGTTATAACTTGGGATGGGAACATGTGTCAACAAAAGCACATGGTGGGATTACATGACAGGTGGTTATGTTTAAGCAACAAAAGCACACAGCAACCAACACCAGGACATCACCAATAGCACATGCTGGCACATATGGTTTGGTTTAGGAAAAAGGGACACTTGGTAAGGTGTAGAAAAAAAAACAAACTCACCGGAATCTTGCATGAAGGTCCAGGGTTTGTTGAATCCATCATCCCTCCTTCCTGCCCACTAAGGAAATTGGTGTTCCTTATACTACGTCCTTCATGCAGTGTTTCAAGCTGACCCTGTCCAGTGCAATATCATACGAAGTTCTGTCCAACAACATTCTACTGTATACTGATGCAGACCTTCCAAATATCATGCTGTCACGGCAGTTGCCATACAGCATTATGGCGGCGGCAAAAGTTGGCTTTTGGCTGCAGGATCTCTCACCAAAAGCACTGCAAAAGTGGCTGTATTTGATGACTTCAGAATGAGAACAGGCTGGAAATTCCATTGGAACCAAGGAGCCAAAACCAGCAGAAAGTTTTAAGGGGTCCCAGAATATAGGCTGATTCACATTCATAATAACATAACATAATATTTAAAGGAGTTGTGTTATGGATTTGGATAACTACACTTTAGACTGGATCATGTAGAAATAATAATGATTGTGTTAAAGCTGTCAGCCATCTGCTAGAAACATTTACTGAACTTGACAAATGCATGGCACGTGTATTGCCTTGGTTTGGTATTTTGGGAGATCTTAAGCTTCTTCACCCTTGGTGTGCTTAATGTGGCTTTGCTCTGGGTGTCTGGAGGTTAAGATAAGAAGAAGACCTTGCAGATGTCCCCGACTCCCATGTTAAGTAGTCTGGAACCATGGTTACACATCACTGTTTTGCTTTCTCCCAGGTGTAATAATTATACATGACTGTGTATGATGTGGGGCACACGGTACAAAGCTGAGTACCAACATCTTCTCTAACCAGATTGGTGTTATAATAAACATATATATTTCCACATTCAAATAAGGGTAACATCAAGTTATGCTTTTGTCAATCTAAATGTAGACTGACCAGGGGTACAAGTTCTCCACATAATGAGCATTGGAGTACATGTTACAGACAGGGGAGAATGTACCCGGAGAGTAAGCACCTGTTATGCAAATACAATAAACCCTGAGTAAAGAATGCCACCTGTTCAGCAACACAGCAGTACCAAACAAAACCTCTCTTTCACACACCCATAATCAAGCACACACACACACACACACAGACACACACATAGAAATCCTACCACTCTGTAGCAAAGAGTCTCTTACCTATGGTGAAGCTGAAGCCATCAATGCTGAAAGTGGCACTCCGACACTTTTTAAATCCCTGTTTTTTAGACGTGGCTTCTGTCATCGTGGCTCTTGATGTGCTCGTCTCTGCTCTCTGTTGTGTCAGCAGCTGAGTGTGGAGAGCAGAGCACAGTTTCCCAGGAGAAGAGTGAGCCCAGAGGCTGGTCCCCTCTGAGTGCCTGTATCCCTGGTAGTGCTGAAGTCCCGCTGGAGGCTGGTGGTGCTGCCGAGCTTTCAGCAGTCGTGTTCAGGAGGAATGCTGTCACCCCCTCCTCCTCCTCCTGCCTGCTTTTCATCCCTCAAGGCCACTGTGATCCTGCAGGAGCACTCACAATAGCAGCTCTTTCACTCTGTCGCTCTCCTTTTTCTCTCTCCATCCCTCACAGCTGACTCAGCAGGAGACGTATTTCTTTTTCCCCTGTGGTCTGCTATATGGCTAACTTCACTCACATCTATGTTAAAGCGAGTTGATTAGTCTCCTCCTCCTTCACAACCTGCTTGTTTATACCCCCTCTCTACGTCCCCGCCTCCCTCCTTTTGTGTCTTCTCAGAACTGTAATCCACCTGTCCGTCTCCTTTCATTTTCGTGTGTCTCGTATGGCAGCTTTGAACCGTGTCAGTCTTTATGTTCAAAGGTTCTTACACAGATTGAACACTTCTCCTTAACTTGTTTGTGCCTATAATTTTGTTTCATGTGGACTTGTACAGTGCCTGTTCAAAACATGCCTGCCCAGAACCGGCTGATTGCTTGGTCCTTGCTACTGTGGCTTTCTCAAGAACTGCTCATATAAACACCTTTGCCCTTGACACTGCGCTACTTTGGGTCCTGAGCAACACACCTGGGCCCCAAATAGCTAGATATTTGTTTTGATGTTTGAAAATAAAGACAAAATAAAATTTGTTGTTCTAACTCATTGTGCCTGAAATAATGTTAAAAAAAACTGGAAACATGCAACTAAACAGTGTATTACTTTCTTTCTTTTTGATTTTGTATCATTGCAGACAATAAGCTCTGTAGTAAACAAACTTTTATGATACTTGCATGTTTTATTCAGCAAGATAATCTTCACAAATTAACTCTACTTCCAGGATTTTTAAAGCCTACATGTAATCGCCAGTAAAAATCTAACGTTAGGCTATGAATGGACTACAACACAGTGACGTTGCCACTGTTACAAGGCGGTTTGGCTTGATGATGTTCTATAGTCTTATCAGCCACTTGGACTGGAAATTGTCTTTTTTAAGACACATACATGCTTCTAAGTATTTGATGGCGCTGAACAAAACCGGAAAGTCTCTGGTCCTTGTGTTAACCACAGACCTTATTTGAGGCCCCTAACAAAAAACCCATTCTAAAAACCCATTGACTTTGAGACGAGGGGACCAGAGGTGCTGGTGGTAAGTCATTTCCCGGTTTTGTCCGTGATGCATATACCATCTAACACCATCTTACATTAAATCTGCAGATTCTAATGCATTCTGAAAAGAACAGCGTAATCAGTGGGATTCATGGAACAGATGACTTCATCAGCTATACTGATGTCAATGTGTAATGGCATTGGTTATCTATCTTTGTGTATCCAAATGTTGCACCCAAGAATCACTTCAGACTAAGGGTAGACATATATCCAAGCATCAAAGATTTATCCAGAAATATATATTTAAAAAAAACAATCACTGGCTGTTCTTCAGTTGCTCTCTCTCTGTTCAATGGCCAACTGATCAGGCCCAAATCAATATCAATATATCAAAAGTTATTTACACATTCTTTTAAAATTCTAAGACTGCACTCAATTACAATTATACATGCTATTTACAGATCATTAAATTATTTCAAGGATTATGCTAAACTAAACTGTAAATGCTACAGATTAAAATAATAATTTCCTACATGTTCCTTTTACTATTTAAGCATATTGTTATGCTAAATACAATGTATCAACTTTCTATTTACAATGAAACAATTTCTGCCCTCTCCTCTCATGCCTAGGTCCTGACCTGGATTTTAATCGTTGCTATGGCAACAGGTCTTAGCTACTGGGGCTAATCTTACCCCAATCGCTAAACAATCAGTCACAACATTATAATTTGAGACTTTGAAACCGAATTGATTACATCTAACAATTGTTACAATTCTCCAAACCTTAACTAGTGTTTTGTTACAGGCCAAATTGTCGAAATAAAATAAATAAAAGTTAAAATTCCCAAAGATGCGCAACCCGTTAGTGATTGTAACATTAACCGATACCAAACATAACTTAACATTAAAGCGTAATATCCTTATTTATCATTAAAAACGTAAATATATATTCAAAATAACATAAAAACAAGTGGGTAAATAAATGATAAATATGCTATGTGCCCCAGAAACACCCTTAATCCTTTGTTGCTAATTTAAACTGTAGATAAAGTTAGTCTTGTCCAGCACTGCAGCTGCACTGCTGTCCATGGAGAGAACATGCCATAGGTAAAATTTTGGAAATAATGCTGGATGTGATACATTAGTCAGTACACAACTCTCTAACGAAACATAGAAATATGCACTCTGAAAGATGGTGCTCAGAAATTGGTACATGATATCATTAATATCAGGCACAGACATTTATTTTTTGGTAGATAAGCAATTTTCAGCAAGTGAACTTTTCTGTCATATGGCTTAGTGGCAGTCTTTGTCCACCAGACAGTTTTTAATGAGGAGAAGCTGACCCATCAACATTATGGCCTTTCACTGTTTAATCCTATGGTTAAATAAATAAAATGGTATATACAACATTACACACAACATTACAGTGCAATACAAATATGAAAAAGGTTTCTCAGCACTAAAAATAAGGTACAGAAAAATACAACTTTCTTCTGCCCAACACAATCTCACCTTAAATACATAGAATTAAAGAAAATTGTAGCTGGATGGGAGGTCTAAGCACACTGTTTTAAGATTAATCAATTTGGAAAGCACAATGGACCTGCACAAACCCAAGGAACAACCATCTGGAGCACTTTCATTCCAGTATCTTGTCCAGGAATATTTGATGTTGACTGAAGGAGTCTGCGATCAAACTGCCGACCTTCCAATAACTAAGTTTAGCTAAGTAACTAAGTTAGTATACAGTTAGTATTTTGGGGGTATGTTTGGTTATAATCAGGTTGCTGGCAGATGAAATCGTTTTCAAAGGTTAAATTATAAATACAAGAGGTCTTTGAGAATTATTGCAGTTGAAGTTCATATATTTACCAATATTTCAGATAACCCTGAAAGGTGAGTTGGGACATGTTTGTACAGTAGGCTACATGCACTAAAACAAATATAGCTGACAGGCAGTGCATATTTCAGAAGATGCATTTGTCCCATATTGCAGAATGTGTGGACCTTCTGGGAATTTTTGGCTGTTTTTAGAGCTGCTGTGTCAATGCTTTCTGCAAAAAAGACATTTTCCAGGTCCTACCGGAATGTGACTGGATGGCCTCAGATGAGAACGCGCTCAGATAGAACTGTTGGCACTACATCAGCGGACGGCCGGAAGGTGCCAGTTGCGTCCACATGCAATGCACACGGGCAGCATCAGTTGAGAATGCAGCCAGACAGAACCGGTCGCATGCACATGAAAAGCTGAAGGAAAGCGTCAGGCAATAAAGCTGCCAGTAACCACATAATATAAGATGCATGACTGTGCTCACAGGGTGGATGGGTCCCACAAACAGCTGATTTTTGTGCAGGAGTCTAGGTCTTGCTTCCCATGTGGATGTGTTTTTCTTTTTTTTTTTTTTTTCATGTATCTCTTTTGCTTACATCTGACCATCTGTCACTTTGTCGCCTAATCCTAACCAAGGTGACAGTCCTTGTTGATTGTCATGTGCTGTTGTGTGAACATCAGGACTATGCTGCTTTATCCCACCATGTGCATTTGTTGACATCACAGCAACGGCATCCTGGAGCATAAAAAGCTGATGCAGAAGGATACCTAAGATGTCATAAATTGACACAGAGGGTCACTGACAGAGCGGCACCATGTGATGAGTTGGGTTGAGAATGTGCTGGCAATTCTTGATTCCCTCGGGAACCTTTTCCAACCGGTCTTGAAATAAATCTGGTAAAAAATTCTGTTATAGGGTTTTAAATCTTTGTTCAAAATTGAACTTTGGCGAAATTCAATGTTGCCTCACTGATGAAACCCACTTGATTATAAGTCACCGATGAGTATAAGTAATGCATGCTAAATGCTATAAAGGCAGGTGTGGTGCTGTGTGCAAATAGTCTGGGACATAGCCAAAACTGAAGAGATGACACCAAAAAAAGGCTGTAAGAAGATGAAAATGATGTAGACCCACTGTTAAATAAACTTAAACACAGTACATGAGATTTCAGGGAAATGTATTTAAGTGTTAAAAGTAAAAGTAAACATGCAAAAAGGTTTAAATAAATTTAATAAATGAAAGCAATTAATAATAATTAACAATTAGAAGAAAAAGCAGCAAGTCATTATACATACAGGGCATATGACAAGCTAGGAACATGGCATGTTTTTTTTGTTTTTTTTTGTATTAAGAATTAATTAAACAACTATAAAAAATAGTTTCCAGTTCATCTTCTAATAAATTGGCTTATTGTTTCAGCTGCACTTGTATACATTCATATGTTTTGTGCGCAAATATCTTAATTTGTAAAGTAATCATTTAATAACATTAGTGGAGTAAAAAGTACAATATTTCCCTCTGAAGTGTAGTGGAGTAGAGGTAGAAAGTGGCATATAATTAAAATACTCAAGTAACAAGAGTTCTTCATATTTGTACTTATGTACAGTACTTGAGTAAATGTACTTAGTTACATTACAGCTCTTGTCAACTGAGGGACACACAGCAACTGAAATTACAGTCATTGGGATCAATAGACCGAGTATAGTATTATTTATCTAGCCCTAAAATTTAATAATCCAATCATTATAATTACTCTGAAACATGATCTAAATTTGATTCAGTTATATTCATGCATTTTTTTTTAATGTTTCTCACACTTTGTGAACTGTGAAGACAAGACAAGATAAGTTTTTCTCTTATCTTGATAAGATTTCAATTTTAAACTTTATTAATCAGTGACTTCTTTTGATCCCACTTGGGGCAATTAGGGACCACTCTAACATTGTTTTTCTTTTTTTACCTTAAAGAAGAACAGAAAAATCGAAACATTAGTATATCCTGAAAATCAATATGTGTCTTTTGTGAGACAAGACTGTCAAGAGTCTTGAGCAGAAATGAAGTTGTACAGTATGCTCTGCTCTGAGCTTATTGGTGGAACAGGCTAAATGACTTCATATGTCTTAATTTCTTTGATCAAGTAACAGGTCTGTGTCAAAGAAGTTGACAAGCTGTACTAACATTTAGTGTAAAAATCCATCAGGATTTACAAAAAGAAAAAACAACCAACGCTGACATGCTGTTGGTGGTGGTCAGTACAGTGTTAGTTGCAGTAGTGGAGGGACAGTCAGAGGCAGGAAGTGGAGTCTCTTCTGCTCTGTCAAAGACTGCCTCTAGGTGTCTCTGGAAATCAAATATATTTGTGTCCTCTGTTTATTGTGTCTGTCTGTGAAGTAAATTGAATTTGGCTATTTCCTTTTCAGAAAAGCGCATGACCATCCTGTGATTTTGTCATTCACTCCACTGAGCTTCTGTCAGTGTGAGTATCTGATCCCAACTGATCTTTGCTGAGACAATTTGAAGCAAAATGTATCCAGTCCGTTGGCTCTTTGCAGTACTCCTGACAGCTGGTGCCACTGAGCTTTGCTGTGGCGGACCTCTGCATGCCCAGTGCAGTGTAGAATGGTATGATTCAAGTCTTTACTTTGATTAAATGTGTGTGAGGTTTAGTTTTCATCGCAAAAAGTACTTAAAATTGCATAACTGTTACTGTATCTGTACTATATTAATTAATTCATTATTTATTAAATTGTATCTAGAAACAGATGAACATTTATTAAATGTACTAAGTATGAACTTTCTCTAAGTATTCCTGTTGTGCTTCATGTAATTGCAATGACTTTGTACTCCAGTGGCCAGGATGGAACAGGTAGTTTCTCTGCCAGAGTGTTGAGTTTATATTTAACCCTTTAACACTTGGTTCCATATCAGTTTTCTTGTGTTACATTCAGAGGCCTTTCAAAAACTATCTGACCCTTTCAAACTTGAGCAAATTGATTTGATTTGTTTTAAAAACATTAGGAAAAAAGATAAATTACCCATAAAATTGCAAGAAATTATTAAAAGGTAATGAATCCATTAACTAACAATGTAATATAATATATGTACACATATACATGTTTTGATTTAATGAACTGTTTCCAGGTCATTTTCTTGTTTGTTTTTGGTTTTGACATTTAAAAAAAAATATATTAGTAGTCATTACTGATTTCTTTTGATTTTTTGGGCCACATGTTAAATTGCTTGTTTCCTTCCTCCAATGTTTTTGAAAGAAATCTGCTCAAAGTTCAGAGGGTTAATACTACTGTGGCTCACTGCTAGTAAATTCTGCCTTTGACAAGTTTGAAATGTTGAGTGTTTGATGTGTTTGTGTTTGTGTGTGTGTGAGTGCGTGTGTGTGTTAGAGGTTGGGGCTCAGGTACCTGTGATATTCAACAAATATTGTGTGGGTGTGAACGTGATCACTGTAATTCCACTTCTCCATGTAGCTTTATACACATTACTCTGTTATATAATGCTTGTTGTTGATGCATGATGGAAGCTGGTGCCTCCAAAAGGCATCTGAGGTCATTTGTAGCACATGAGTATTATCACAAAATCTCCTCTCATGAGCAAAATACATCAGTCACAAAACACACAAATTATTTATTATTATAATTGATTATTCTCATGCGTGCAGATGTTACACTCTAATTATGTTAGAGTGAGATAAGCTCCTCTGTGACACCCTCTTAACAAAAACAACATTGTAATCTTCACGTCTGCTTGTGTATTACGCAGCATTAGATTTAAGTCATGTACATTTGGTTCTTTGTCAACTCAAAACATTCACAGCCAAAACAAAAGCTTGCATTTTGGACTATGTTTGGAGACAACATGAAATCATATGATCGTCTTATTAGCTGTAATTAATTTATCTGGCTGGTTGAATCACTGAGTAGGATGCTGCAATGTGATTTCTTCTGAAAATCGAAAGTCCTGTCAGTTGAGCTAAAGCCGTCAACAGGCAGTATTCATTAAAGCACTGATTTCACTTTTAAACACTTTTTATTTGTCTCAGACCATCCTGACATGATTTTTTTAGATGTCCTGCTGAAAGAGAAGAAAGAGAAAAAACAGGCTCCTTTGTGAATGGAAATAATAGAATTATGCAGCTTTTCTGCATCTGCATGAATCTGATCTTATTTATGAAAATTAGAAATAGAATTATGTTGAGCACAAAAAAGTAAATACAATTGTCTATAAAATTCTGCAGTAGAAGCACTTTTATAACAGCAGCCTTTCAAAGGCCTCAGAAAAACAAGATGCTACCTCATAGTGAAAGAACAGCACTCACAGCTAATGCCCACTAGATGGCACCTTTTCCTTTATAATGGCACCTTTAGTGTTTCCAGACTCTCAGTGAAGTCAAATGGATCTGAGTGCGCATTCATTGACTCTGCTCTCCTGCAGGTACTTTGCGATCCCGTGCCAAGACGTTTATGAATCTCTGGTCTCACAGATTAAGAAGTGGAGAACCATGGCTGGCTGCAGCATGGGGGGACAGAGGTGCCTGTACACGGTGTGTGTGTGTGTGTGAGAGAGAGAGAAATTAATCTTATTGACTTTTTGGGTTTACATTTATGTTGATAGTTGCATTTTATATATATATAGAACTTTCTCTTCCATTATTCCCACTGATTACACTGTTCTGTTCAGAATGGATGATAATCTGCAGATTACATGTAAAATGATGTTAGATGGTATATGCATCACAGACAAAACCTGGAAATGAGTTAGCCTTTCAGCAGCTCCAGTCCAGTCATCTCAAAGTCAATGGGTTTTTAGTTAGAAGCCTCAAATAAGGTCTGTCGTTAACACAAGGGCAAGAGACTTTCTGGTTTTGTTCAGCGGCATCAAATACTTCAGTATATACTCCACTGTGAACTATGAAGCATGTATGTGTCTTAAAAAAGACAGTTTCCAACAAGTGGCTGATAGAGACTATAGAATGTCATCAAGCCAAACTGTCTCGTAACTGCGGCGACATCACTGTAGTGTAGTCCATTCATAACCTAGCGTTAAGGTTTGTTTACCAAAGAGTTTATTTTCTGCTATGATCTTAAATCCAATGAAAAATCCTTAAGGCTGTCCCGAGGCCACGAGGACTAAGTTAGCTTTCGAGTTAGACTACAAAAAAATACCATCCCTAGTCACTCTATATCAAGGGCTCAGATGAAGTGATTGAGAGGAGTGAAACTACTATTGAAACGCAGCAAGAGGCCTGATTTTAGTTGTCCCCAAATTAGAATTTTGAAAATATCGTTTCATCCCTCTATATTAAGACAATTCTGTGAACAGCTATGAACAATCCATTCTCTCAAGATGTTTTTTGGAATACAATTTGTTTTACAATGAGGGGCATTGGATTGGTCTTCATCAATATATATTGTAAAAAATTCCATAAACTTCTTGCGTGTCACGCATTGTTTAGACTGTGTTGAGTCACTAGAACTTTTTTCTGACCAAAATTTTGGCGACACCTCATGAAGGTGCAGCTCAAATCACTAATATTGAAAGCTTTACTCCCCCCACCCCTTATGTGTGTGTGTGTGTGTGTGTGTGTATGTGTGTTTGTTTCTCTCACTTCATAAAACTGTCACAGACTGCAATTGAGCTGACAGGGGGACAGCTGACTAACTTAAATTAATAAATGTTTGAACCCAGCAGTAGTAAACTTGTTTAGGTTTCCAGCCCTGCTGGTGGCTCTATGGCAAAATCAGTCTGTAAGTCAGCCCACAATCTTGGTCCAGACTCTGAAACAAAAACTAATGGATGGATTTCAATGAAATTTTGTGCATACATTCATGTTTCAGATAATCAGTCCAGCTGACTTTAGTGATTCTACTGACTTTTCTTCTGTTTCTGTCTTCCTTTGTTGTTTGTTGTTAATAATTGTAATAATTTTAAATGGTGCACACACACACACACACACACACACATATATGTATATATACATACACACACACACACACACACACACACACACACACATATATATATATATATATATACACTGTATAGATAGATAAATAGACTGTTTTGAATCAGAAGAAGTTATTTAAGTTATTTAGAATATAGAACATGGTGTAAATGTTGGTGTAATATTTGTATTTTCAGTGACTGATGTCAGAAAGGAGTCACTTAAGGTGAGAGTCTTAACAAGGCCTGCTCATTTGAGGGGTTTTAGTAAAGCCAACGGAAACTATAATTTCTGTGTTCCTTGTAAGGATGGGTTTGATTAATAACAACAATGAAATCATCAGTGATGTTTTATGGCTTTAAATAAAAGCCATTTTGTTCTGTTCCCTCTGCAGCTGCAATCAGCCTCTGTACACTTCATAGCAGCCAAACACACCACTCCCTTTAAGAAGTATGTGGACAACATAAACTTCAGGCTGGCCTCCTATCACTTCTTCACTTGCTGTCACGTTTCGGTAGGCTTTCACTTTCCTCTAATTCATTATATGACAGTTTCTGGAGAAGCAGACTAGCTAAATGTCCATTGTCATTCAACCACCGACTGCAAATGAAAATAATGGTTCTCTCAGAGTGTCTGTCCTTTCTGTTCCACCCTCTCTTCTCTCTCCTTATATGCCCTCTTCCTCTCTTTATTTCATTTACAGTGCATTTCCTTTCAGTCTCAACCTCTGTACTGTAATGTTCAGACATGTGATTGGCAAAGGTCCAAAAAGCTGGAAAACAAAGTTAGTGTCTGCACCCACTGAGGCAACACACAAAATACCACCATGCGCTGGTCATATACCACCCTCATCGTACATTGTATCACTTTTTGTTCGTCTAACTGGTGGAGCTTGAAAGAGGGATCACTACTTATCTAACACCACCAGCCCGTCCTCATTCTGAAGCCACCATTGAATAACACCACTTCTGCAGTGATTTTGGCATAGGATCCCAACATCAAAAGCCACCCTTTGCAGCTGTCTGATACACCACTGGGCATCTTCAGATGAGAATGTGGCCGGACTGCTACCAATAATGATGTAACGTAAAAAAAAGAGTGAGGGTGCCTTAGGGCAGGCAGGAGGTGCAGTAAATGGATTCAGCAAACCCTGGACTTTCATGTGGGAGTCTGGTGTTTGCTCTCTATGTAGATGTGATGTTTTTTTCCCACACCTTACCATGTGCCTTCTTCCCCTAATGCAAATTATTGTCTGTCACTGTGTGTTGGCATATGACTGAGATAGGACAATAACATTGGTAACACTTTCTATGAAGACCAAATCTTTAATGCATTATGAAGGCATTCATAGTGAATTATAATGTATTCATAATGCTTTATGAAAACAATCAGAAACACATATAATGCTTACTGATGCACTATATCAATAGTCATAAACCATTATAGATTTGACTTATATTGATTAATAAGTGGCAAGGGTCTTATGGATGCTCTTGACTTGCTACAAACTAGAAGTTATTATAATATTATTATAATATTATAATTATATTATAATTAAAAAGACTGAATTTTGACCCTGTGTCAGAGAGCTTTTAGCCACAGAGTTAGATTTCACAAAGACTGGTGATCTTGCAGTGTCAGAGGTGGACAGAAACTGTTGCAGCCCTTGAAATCTGCAGTGAGTATGCTTTATGCTGTAGCTAGCTAGCTAGTTAACCACTGTCCCCATACCAAACAACAGTTTTACCGGTCCTGGTATCTGTCCTTATTCATGTTACTGTCTCTTTCGGTCTGATTCTGTGAAGCCTTGTCTTTACTTTTGTTGTTGGAACTCTGTCTGTAGGCCATGTCCATCTCTGAGACCTGGTATGCCATTAAAGACCATGGCACCAACTACTGCAACCTCTACAACCTCATGGAAGGTGAGATCAGACAAGGGTGTGACGATGAAACAATTGTCAATATTTCATTTTAAAACAAATAAAATATTACTATCTAAAATATAAACAAGATAACTTAACCCCTTCATTGTTGATGATGTTGTTTGGTGTTGGTCAATCATCTGTGGATAGTTGCTAAACTCTGAGGATAACGGAAAGTGATCCTGCTGGTCTTTGCAACAATGGCATCAACAATAATATCACATGAAGAACCAAGGTTTGGGGTTGAAAAGTTGAAAACGTATCACTTTAAATACTGATTAGCTCCTTTATAAAATTTGTTACCCAAGAACTCCACATTAAGTACAACCCCAATTACAGAAAAGGTGAGACACTAAGGAAAACATAACAAACAACAGAATGCAATGATTTGCAAATTCTTTTTGAACTACGTTCTATTGAATACGGATATTTCATGTTCAAACTGATAAACTGCATTTTTTTTTTTTTGTAAATATACTTTCATCTGTATATGATGCCTGCAAAAGTTCCAAATTAGTTTGGATAGGAGCATGTACAACAAAATATCTAACAGGCTAAATCATAACTTATGATACATGGGTGTGCTTCACCAACACTGGGTCTAAATCACAAGCATGTATGTTTTATTATGACAAGGTGTTTACCACTGTGTCACATCACCTTTTCTTTTAGCAAAACTTAGTACTTTGTCTACAAGTGTTTGGGAACTGAGGACACTAGTTGTTGAAGTTTTTTGAAATGGAAATACTTTCCCCATTGTTGCTTACGTCTAGCACTACTATACTTCAGTGTCTCAACAGTCTTGTCTCCATTGTCGTATTCTGTACACCATATATTTTAAATGGGATACAGGTCCAGAATGCAGACAACCAACCAAATCTAGCTTGACATTGTATTTCTTGAATAAGCAGGGATGTCCCTGAAAAAGAAGTCATCTGGATGGCAGCATATGTTGCCCAAAAACCTGCATGTTTTTGTTAGCGAAGCGCTTTACACAATATTAACCAGTTTTTAAACATGCAGTATATGCACATTCTTGCACAGCTCTGCCAGTTCTTGTCTTCATCTGTGTACAGATGCTCCTCATACCTGTGTCTCCTGTTATTTATTTAACAGGAAGTGGTCTAACTGAAGTTGAAGGTTATAGAGAGATCACCAGTGACTTCCTCTGCACCCAACGGTCCACTGCTAACTGCACTGTCTACTGACTGAATATTGGTGGTGACCACAGACCATTATGGTACATCAAGAGTAATCACTTACAATTTAGAATTTTTGATCGGCTCCTTCTTTTTGAATGGCTGAGGAAGAAACATGACAGTATCTGTTTGCTACTATTGTATTTGATGGTTCAGTGTCTGTTTTCCTTATGCAACAAATTGATTAAAACATTACTGCATTACTACATTCAGTGTAGTAAAAACAGTTTTAATGAATTTTCAGTAAATACAAGTTCAGCAACACCAAACACTATTCCAGCAATCACATGAAATCTGCCTAAATAGCTAACAGATAGGAGTACATACACACAGTGTAATTATGGGGACTTGTGCCCTGTCTATACATATACAGGTATTTTATTTTATTTAATTATTTTCAAAGGCTTTTAAGAATTTGTTTTGGACAGGACAGACTATTAGAGTAAGTGGAGGGAGGGAGAGAGGAAGACATGCAACAAATGGCCAGGGCTGGACTCAAACTTGTGGCCGCTGCGACAAGGACATAACCTTTGTAGATGGGCACAAACTCTACCAGGTGAGCTACTGGACATCCCACGTACACAGATGTTTTTGTGCACAGATACTTTCCTTGATGTTCTGGGCCCCTCATTCACATGCAATTGGGATTTTAGGTAAATTGAATGGAATTTCTTTTAAAACGCTTTTTAAGGTGGGGATTCCTCAGAACTCTGGTTACTGTTGACCTGTGTGGATGTTTGAGGAACAATGATCTAATCTTCTAAAATGGTGCATGCTTAATGTTGCTTTGTGTTACTTAAAGTCATCCAGAACTGCACAAAAAACCTGCAAGCACTTGCTGATTTCTAGCCTTTTAATATAATGAGAAAGCTAATCTGCATTCACACCTAGATGAAATGACTCTGCAGTAGTCACAGGTGTTTATTGGCTCTGTAAGATGCAATGACACGCCAACACTAAATACTGTCCATCTCCTTCAGCAACATCCTACAGCACCAATCCAAATTAGTCTGCACTGTTTGAAAGACAGACTGCATAAGTAAGAGATATAAAGAGAAGTAACCACCATTACCACCATGATGTTCTCACAGATCTCTGTCCATGCTGCTTATTGCTGTTCACCTCTTCTCCAGGCTGTCAGTGATGTCTAACATGACACACACACACACACACACACACACACACACACGCACACACACACACACACACACACACCAAAAAGCTCCACCAAGAACACACACAGAACATACTCATCTTCATATTCATATTCATCAGCCTATTACCTATTTTTTTTTTTCGGGTTTTATCGGTATATAAAAGATTCACATGCTAATTTTGGTCGAACATCTGGAGAGGAGTCTCACAGTTTTTAGCAAAAATAGGTACTAAAAAATGTTTTTTTTTTGATAATCATATTGACATCGTAGCACCTGACACCAAATTTTCATTGTTTGTGTCATGCACTGACATGAAAATATTTAAATATTTATTTTTGATTTAGTAATTCCTACCCCCTTTTTTCAATTTTATTAAAAAGAAGTTAATTTTTTAAAACATATGGTGTTGCTTCAATTGTAAATCAAATCTTTCCCACATTGTAAAATGACTGAAAAAAAGACATTTTCAGGCCATTTATGTGGAGATTTGAGTTGACATTGTGAGGAAGGCCCCAGAAAAGGGAGTCAACATGGCCTCCTGAAAGTCATGGTACAATATAATCTGTGCTATTGGTTTCTTTAAGGGCCTGGCTCTTGTTAAAAGGATTGCAACATAGTAAATGATATATTGTGCAAGTGTAAACAGCCAAAAATGAGCACATTACCTTGAGGCAACATGGTCACATGGAGGTTTAACAATCAAATCGAAGTGGAATTTAGTTCTGCGTACATGAAGAACAAGGCCCAGCTTCACCGTTTAGAAATGATTATCAATCTTCCTGGTTCATGACCACCAGCTCACCATGGATTATTGTCATGGCTGAGCTGTGGTTCTGTCTGTCTGCTAACAGCCAAATAAAGACTGAAACATCATTTTGGCTCTGAAGTCACCAGGTGAAAGTTTGATGATGTCCTCTGTCTTCCTTGTTTGTTCTGGGCCCTTGGTAAAAACAAGAGTGAAAAAGAAAACAGCACACACCAACAGAGAGCCACTTGGTGTGAATATAGCTGTGGATACCGCTCAGAGGTGAGTCGCAGTCTGACGAGGGGCATCATTCTTTCTGACACCTAAACCAGTTTTCGCTCTTAAAAATGATGGTGGAGTGAGGAGCCACCAAGAGAAAATACACCCATAGCTGCGTGTGGATTGCAGGCCAGCTTTTATTAAGGGGAGCAATATGCTCAGCTGGGCTTTGCCATCCATCACTAAGACTTGCTTCCCCCCGCCACACACACACACTCACACACACACACACACATACACTCTGTGGCAGAGGCACGTGGACTTTGGTGCCTCTTCTTTCAGGGCTGAGCTACTGACTGGCAGGCACCTGTAACATCCCAACCTTCACTGTGTCATAACAGAATGGCTGCAAGGCCATAATTATGCAATGCAAAAAATATCTCTCTCTCTCTCTCTCTCTCTCTCTCTATATATATATATATATATATATATATATATATATATTAATAAAATAGCATAATAATTTAGGTATACTATTAATAGTCATTGCAATGCCATGTAATCCCCTGTATTGTTTATGTACTAACCTCACTGCACTAAGGTCGACACATAATGGCAGATGATGCTGTTTTTGTATCTTTACTACAATTTGTATTTACTGCTGTATGTCATGTTTATGTTTATTTCTGTATCTTTTTGGGGAGAATATTAACTGTAAAAAATAAACTAGAATTACCAACATGCAGTAGTATGCTTCCGAGCACCACTCAAGTTGCACTCACAGTTTCAATCCATGTCTGTGAAAACATGAATGCTTCACACACATCTTCCCCTTGGCAGCACAGAAGCTCTCTACAATATGAACAATAATACGAATAAAGCCGATCAAAAACTCAAAGTCATCTGTCAGCTGATACTAATTTAATATGCCAAACTGAAATCCCTCAACCCTCCTTGCAATAGGGGGCATTCAGAAACACTCACTCTCACACACTGTCTTAGCGCACAAACTGGACCGTGGTTAAATTTGGAGTGCTGTTAGAATGTATTGTTTGGTTATCCAGAGCTTTATGGCTTTTGGAATCACCTGAAATACCACCCCAAGCGAGCGTAAAAACTTGTTTGCGATAAATGGGAGTGCTCACAAAATTCCATTAGATTTTCTTCCAAACATCCTCACTGCATTCAGGAAATTCTCTCAAAGGCTGAACATCCACTATAATTTTGGTACTGGATCATTCAGGAAATGGCCAGTTCACTGCTCACTGAAGCAGGGAACTGTCTGAGACACACCCTGAGTGAGCGTGATGGTGTGGCATCTCAGCAGCCTTGTCCCTTTAAATGTCTGTCGGGGATCCTGTTAATGTAATCACAATCAAGTCTTTTTCATTCAGCTAAAGATGCTCATGCAACTGCGTACAGCTAATGTTCCTATAATGTTCTCTTACGTTATGACTTTAAAAGGTTCCAATGATAAAACAGAAATCTTGCCTTCTAACTAACTTGACTCATCAGACTTACATTGGGAGAGGGCAGTAGTAGGTCTGACTTCAAAATAGCTTCGGCTTTCAGAGATCATTTTTAATTGACAGTTTTCTGTCTGACTGACACGTTTTATCTGCCCCTTCTGTGTCCGCATGTGAATGCATTTCACTCCACCCCAATCTGTCCAATTTGAGGGCTGCTTTGCATGCGTTGGGCATTACTGCGCATGTCAATATTGTTTATTCAAGAGTAAAATGGATACTGTTTTAATATGTCAGTGTTATCGCTGCATGTGTTTCTGTTGTTTGCTTTTTTCACCCAACAGGAACAAGGACAATGAACTGCCCCCAAAATACACACCCATCCACACAAACACACTCTCCACCTCTCCCCTTTTTCTTGCTCTTTCTCTTTCTTTCTATCTCTCTGCCTTACTCTCTACTTCCCTCTCTGTCTCTCTTTAGTTCAAAGGCTGCCAAATCCTTCCCAAACCAATTAGAGTGTATGTAAGGTCCTCAGGGGGGCCCCGCGGTGACAGTACAGAGTACGGAGTAGCAAGGGGTCTGAAGAGGCAATCACAGTCTGCAGTATTCAACAATATCTGAGAGGAACAACAATAGCAGGCCATAAATCAGCCCTGCAACAGTGAATAGACATTGACTTGTTTGATATGGAAGACAAGAACAGTGGCTGGTTGAAGGAGCAGGAAACACACAGAGAAAATCACAAAAACAGAGGAAGCCAAAACAAATAGACACAAACATGTATGTTCAAAGAATTACTGCAATCAGATGATAAAACAGACTGTTTTCACTGACACCTATTCTACAAATGTCTATTTTTGAGCAACCATGTTTTGCAGACATAATAACCAGACGGCTACACAGAGCCCTGAGGAAACATGGGAGAGATAAATAGAAATGGGTGAAAAAAAGAGTAAATATTTTTGTGTTCTGTCAAGAAATATTACAGCAATATGGAGCTGTGAGCTAGTGAGGTATAATCTGTGGTCAAGGCCTCCAGCAGCAGCCATTATGCCACTGAACAAGGCAAAACATACATGAACGTGTTTCTCTGTTAGGAACTGTAGCAAGATACAAATAGTAAAAAAAAGTGGAGAGTGCAAAAAGTAATGAGAGATATCAAATAGTAAAAACAATAATGTTACTGAATATTCTACACATAAGTCTATTCATATTTACACATATATATAAATATATAAAGTGGTTATGTACAACCCATTCTCATTCTGAACTTGTCAAAAAGCACTGCTCTGTCAGTGCCACCTTCTGCATCCACTTGCAACATGCACAGAAGCATCAGATAATGACATGATCAGACAGAACCAGTTGTAGTGGACTGCCTTGGCGTGGTTATTACATTTTACCTCTGAGGAACTCCAGAGCTCAACGTCCCCTGGGCAAGTGGGGGACACGTCAAGAGACACTGTTTTACAACCCAAAACATCCAACAGAGGGTTGTTAATTAACTTAACTGATACTCCATGTAGGTATCTGCAAACACATTCTGCTTTTAAGCCACAGAAAGTGTCAGTACTTGTATAAGTACTTGGCCCTTTCCATCACAAGATGCGTGGGAGATAGGCACTCTTGAGGCCACATCCAGCATACCACAGGATGTAAGACATCTGAATGACCTCCTGGGGTCACTCAGGCATATGAAGCAATTGCCTCCCTGCTGAGATGACAAAAGGCAGGACATGTTGTAAAGTCATTATATATCCTTGTGTTGAGACTAACATCTGACAGAATCGCTTGGACCAAGGTTGTGAGTTAAAGCTTAACTTAATTCTCTAATCCTTCTCTTTGTAGGTAAGAGTTTGTCTATGTACTTTGATGAAGAAGTACATAGACAAACTCCCATTCTTTTATCATTTAATTTGAGTGATTTAGGTAAAAGCATGTTTTATTCCCTTTTTGTGATGGAGCCCTATTGCCATCTTGTGACCTTAATTATCATTAATCTCGTAACCAACTTTATAGTTCCATCTTATTTTGCATTCATTGTATAATGTTAAAAAGTAATCCTATATCTAAATAATCACCAATTTTGTTAGGATCCATGGTACAATGTTATGTTATGTGTGGTCATTTAACAGAATTGAGCAAAGGATCTTCAGAATGATGTGTTACGTTATAAATTACCTGTAGGTCTCCTAACATGTATTTGAAGTTACTGTGATGAGACTATAGTGGTGATGAGATACGTGAATTTATACACCAGGGGTTAGATCGCGTAATTCGTCATAAAGTTCAGAGACATAAATGTCTCCTAAATTACATTAGATCTTTTAGAAACTAATTCCAGATGTGCGATCGCTCGGTGCAAAAGTTCGCTAACTCCGCCTTCCATCCGCATCCCCAAATCGAAAGATAAAAACTGAATGAGCTTCTCAAGCTCTCCTCTCTCTCAAGTTTTCGCTCTTCTCAAGGCTTCTCAAGTCTTCTCTCTTCTCATGCATCCACGCTCGCAACTTTTTCTTTTCTTCAATTTTATAAGCGGAGCCACAACAGCTCACCAGAGCTTTGCTGAACTTTACTTTTGAAGCCATTTCCTTTTTAAATCTCTTTGATGCTTTTCTTTATACCAGTTTTTGGTCAGTCAAGACACTTTTGTAATTCCTTTTAAGTAAACTCAAATTAGTAATTTAAAGTGACTCCCTCAGACCAATGGGACTACTTTTGATTATTTCTGCGAGTTTTAATTAAGAAGGACACACACGGATCTAGAAGCAACACCTGCTGCACAAACTATCAGCATCAGTTGCCTGCCCTTAAAGACTTTGTTTAAAGACTTTTACCGGTTCGTGAGGTGAACACCGAGGCCAGTTAAAGACCGTCGCACACTGACTCCACCTGATCAGCCACCGCCACCATTCAGCGGGTCACCTCATCTGGAAGATGCGCCGCAGTTCTCCCCTGGAGTGATGCGAGGAACTGGACCTCCGCGGAGAAGTCTAATCAAGTCGGCAAAAGTAGGCAGAATAACATTTTCTAGTGATCAGAGTTGATGTTGTATAGCGAAACTTTAATGCCAAATTTCTAAATTCTATGTCACCGTTCAGTGCGCATCCACGCTTTAGACGGTCACGTATTTCCACCCACTATCATCCATAATTAATTATTTACATCACCTGAACATACATCACGTAGGTTCCCTTTCATGTGTTCACTGTCCTGTATATGTCATACTATTTCCTCTATTTACTCATCATTTTATTAGTCTAAATAAATTATTCTCATTTATCGCCAAGTCATTGTCTGTGGATATTATTTCATGAGAGAAACAAGATCAATGTAAACAGAATAACCAGATTATGAGATTGATTAAAGTAATGACATGTCTTAACACTGTCACAATTTAAGATTTAATTTTCTCCTGAATGGAGAATGGTGCCCCTTTTACTTTAACGAGTGCAAAATCCAAATTCTAACGTAGTTATTAATAACCGCTACACAGTGGTGTTGTTATCATGCAATGGCGGATAGCCAGAGGGGAGCAGGCGCGCCCACATGCAGCACACACTGACAGAGTTACTTGACAACACAGCTGGATGAAACCAGTCATGTGCACCTAAAACACTGAAGGACACTGTGATGTAAGTAGCGCAAGTGAGCTCATAGGGTGAGCGGTTGGGTGGTGTCGGGATTTTGGCTTTAACACGGGTCAACCCTTTCTGTGATTACGCCTCACACAAGGGTCACCAGTTATTAAAGTATGGCTAGCAGAAATAATGATAATGATTATTATTAAAAATTAAAAATAATTATTAATTATGTTAAATAATGTGACTTAATTTACATTAAATCACCTTGTGGGGCACCATTCCCGGAATGTAGTCGATCAATAAGAACAGTCTCATAAAATACACTAAATGATCAATTTGGAACTCTGATCAATAAGTAAATTACTTAATTAACTAACCAAAATTACCATATTGATAGTAAAGACTGAAGGATTTCGGAGCTCTTGACACAGTAGTTGGCGATTTACTCACTTTTGTACAACATTAAGCAGACAGCAAGTATGATTCCAAAAACATTTATTCAAAAAGAAAAGCAATGCTAAACAAAACACACAATATATCCTAATAGCTAATATATATATGAGTATATATACAAGTGTGTGTGTGTGTGTGTGTGTGTCTGTGTGTGTGTGTGTGTGTGTGTGTGTGAGAGAGAGACAAAAAGAAGGTGTGTGTTGCTGTGAGCATGAACACACCAAGAGGCAGAGGTGGACTGACTAACAACAGAAGCTACAACGAGAACGAAATTTAAGATGCTGGATCAAAGATGGGCGCAGAGCTGAGAAGGCCTTAGCTTACCATGTGATTGGTCAGACAAAGGAACAAAGAAAAGGCATGAACTTTAAGTTCCTCTTCTGTGTGCTTCTGTTGAGAGCCAATTTCTGAGTGCATGTATGTGATCTAATAAAGCAATATCACATGAGACGGAGTGATGTTGTGCTCGTATATCATCACGGCTGAGATTATCTTCTGCATGAGGCCGAATCACAGCCGTGATGATATACAGCACAACGCACTACCTCGAGTGTGATATTGCTTTTGTATAACAGCTCAACAAGCATCTTTTATTTGTTAATATTAACAAGCGACAACAGATTATGATTTATTTGTTTATTTAATGATTTTTGTGGCTCCGGCCAACACAAATATTATTGCAACTGCTGAATGACAGCCGTTGTCTAGCAATGCATAAACATTTTCCTGCACGCTGCTTGCTAATCTGTGTTAGCTCGGTCTTCATGTTATGAACAGACCAGCTGCTTAGTATCATGAACATTTATCTCTGTGTTTTCAGTGAAATCAGAGTCTGTTAACAGACACTTTGTGTGATTCAGATGAGTTAGTTTGATCAGACAGTTCATCTCTGCAGCGTGTGTCCGCTCACTGCTGTGATCTCCGTCACCTCGAGTCCCATATCAGACAGCGTGTGTGTGTGTGTCGGTGTCTCTCAGGCTGTGGATAGTGTCCGACGAGTGTGTCCCTGTCTCAGTGCACATTCTTGTAACATCTGTGACAGCTGGTTTTCCCCAGTGAACGGCGGTTTACTAAAACCCGTCCGTCACAGCTGCCCCCTCCTAGGCTTCCTCATAACTTTTAGTAACTCCAATGCTACGTGAACAGCGCCAACTAGCTGTTTGAACCTGTGCTTACATCATACTATAAACATATCCCACTTTTAAAACATATCCCACTTTAACTCTAACACTAATTAAGGGATTTTGAACAGCTATGAAGCAGAGTGATACAAGCCTGCCTGTATTTATGTCCTAACGCTAAGTCCAGATGTTACTTGCCAATCCAGGATTGGTAGAAGAGTTCTTTGGGTTGCTGGCTGAAGAAAAGAGGTTCTGGTTCACTCATTTCTGTGCAGTTCCCAGGATCCAGGAGGAGGCTGACCAGTCCTGGTGTCCTTACAGAGTCCTTAGAGTTCAATGCTATCTAAGTTCTGTTCTCCTTTGGCTTGGGAAGTCAGCTGTGGCTTTCTAACTTCTGCAAAGTCCCTTTAAACTTGGAAAGTAGAGCTGAGACAAGACTGCAACTCCTGCTGAGAGCTTAGGTGTGGATGGGGGAAGGGTAGCGCAGGTCCTCCAGAACCTACAACCTTCCTCGGAGAAGGTTTGGGAGGGAGAGCCAGAAGATCAGCAGATGTGTCTCTTATTGGCTGTGTGAAATCCTAGGGGGTCACAGTGGTGGACCAATCATGTCTGAAGATAGATCCTTGGGAGAATCTAACACATAGGTGTCAGAGCCTCAGGCACTCTGGACTTTAGGAGTTCAAATGGCTGTTCTTTGTTTGAGGAACAAAGAAGACAACAGTAGCAATTTTGAAGAAGGAACTCACAGGACATGTGACAAATGCCCAGTGTCAAGTGTCCAAATGAACGAATCATATGTGGAATTCCCTTGTCCCTACAGTGAGAAGGTGGGTAGGTCCCACAAACAACTGACTTTTGTGTGGGAGTTCAAAGTTCACTTCCTGTGTGGTTTTGTGTTGTGTTTTTTTTCTACACCTTACCATGTGCTTCTTTTGCCTCAACATACCCATCTGTGACTTTCTTCCCTAATTCCAACCACTATGACAGTCTGCACTGTTGTGTAAATATAAGGATCATGCTGCTTTATCCCACCATATGCATTTGTTGACACCACCTTGACAGCATCCCGCAGTGTAAACAGCTGATGCACAGGATACCTCAGGTTTATGTGGAAGGTCCTGACGGAGTGGCACCATGTGAGGAGTTTGGAGTGAGAACGTATTGTAATGTACAACATACACACCCCGTTCAGATGAACTGCAGTGAGTGAAATGTATTGAACATTTTGTATTAATCTTCAATAGTACTAAATTGTGGCTCAGAGGTAGAGCAGGTTGTCCTCTAATAGGTAGGAACTGGTTTGATTTCCAGCTCCTCCAGTCAGTATCCTTGGGCAAGACACTGAACATCAAATTGCTTTTGATGGCTGTTTCATTGGTTTGTGATTGCATGCGAAAAATGGGGTGCCTGTGGCTCAAAGGTAGAGCAGGTCGTCCTCTAATCGGAAAGCTCCTCCAGTAAACATGTCGAAGTATTCTTGGGTGAGATACTGAACCCCAAATTGCTCCCGATTCTGCGTCATCGGAGTGTGAGTGCGTGTGAATGGTTACTGAGTAGAAGGTGGCACCTTGTATGGTAGCCTTGGCCACCAGTGTGTGAATGTGTGTGTGACTGGGTGAATGTCACACGTAGTGTGAAGGGCTTTGAGTGGTCAAAAAGACGAGCAAAGCGCTATTCAAGTACAGTCCATTTACCATTTAAAATACTGGATAGCAGGTGGCATCTTGCATGGTAGCCTACAAGCATACATGTATCTGTCACAAGTGTGTGAATGTATATGAGCAACATGTTCTTGTCCCAAGTTGTCCTTGTCCCATAGCAGTGGACTTTTCTTCCACATATTATACTCTAGGTATTCCCCTGCATCTGTTCTTTATGTTCCAGGATGCTGCTTCCGTGAGGTCAACACAACACATGATGCTGCATGTGGTTATGTTTAGGCAGCAAAAGCACATAGCAACCAATGCCAGGACATCAAGAAAAGCACATGCTGGAACAGATTATTACAATTAGGCGACAAAGTCATGGATGGTTAGGATTGGGGAAAGAAGGCACATGGTAAGGTGTTGAAAAAAAGCATTACATTTAGACGGGAAGTGAACAACAGACTCTTTGGTGAATGTCCAGAATTTGTTGGATCTGTCCAAAATTCCTCTTGCTTGCCCTATGGGTGCCCTTCCGCTCGTTATAGCACATCATTATGGATAATGTAGGTTTAATTCTGATACCTTGCTATCATGTTTTGTTCACATGCAACAGGTTCTGTCTGATTGCGTTCTCAAGTGATACCACCCATGCGTATGTTATGTGGACGCAACAGGTCCCGTCTCACTACCATAGAGAACGAAAAACACTGCAAATGGTTACAACATTAGTTTTGGTCTTAAAGCAACACACAACAAAAACATAAATAAAAATAAAATAAAAAAAAAAATGGCCACAGCATTACGTTTGGCAACATTTTCATGCCCCCCACAGTACCAACTATGATAACACTAAAGGAGCAACTGTTGGATCAAACTGGTGAAGTCTGCATTTGGTGGACTTACAGTGTGTGAAGTCAGCTCGTATAACACAAAACTGTGAAATTGAGTCTCTGCTCATTATTCAAGAGTCCTTTAGTGGCTGTTAAGCAGTGGAGCTGGATCCAGCAGGATCCCTGCAGCACAGCTCTGATCCATCACTCAACCCTCAACAAGCTCATTAATCCTGACAGAACATGAGCTGAGCCGAGGATGGCAGGAAGACAGGGATGAAGTTCCACGATGACCCAGTCACTGCCTCTGTGTTCACAGTGGATGCCATTAGTGTTTGTGTGTGTTTTTGAATGACAGTAGTCTTGTACTGGACACTAGACGAATGAATACCATTACATCAGTTTGTTCTGTTTTGGGAACATCTGATTCTGTATGCAGGATGTAAAACGTCCACTAATGCATGCATGCTATGAAGTAGTTTCATTTGCAACTTTTCTGCACCAGTGATTTCTGTTCATGACAGCCTTTAGTGTCAAAGGAAGATGTAGTTTTACATTCATAAGCAGCACTAAAATGTGACTGGAATGTATTAGATTAGTGGTTCTCAAAGTGGGGGGTGCGGACACCCTCCCGGTGGGGCGTGATGTCACAGACGGAGGGAGAAAAAGGGTCATGGATGTCACTGGTTAGTGAAAGCTCCCTCCATGGTGAAAATGCAAGAGGCTGGACTGACACGAAGAAACCAAATAAACTTACACAGGTTCGTTTACTGATCCATCAGTTAAAACGGAGCATTATGATTTAACCCTCTGAGCCTATGGTGTAAGATAGCTGTCAAAAAGATGTATTATTATGTCTCAAATTGATAATTTCACTAAATGTAAACCGTGTAATAAGCAGGATAATTCACCATGTCGGGGTTAATTTCTTCATATCAACCTTCTCACGCCTTCCATGTTATCACAAAGTTATTGGTTCACATTAACTCATCCCAAATGTGGCATGATTGTTAATGCTGTAGTGATGAACATATAGGGACAGTGCATTATGTTTTGGGTAACGTTATATGTTTCATATCATGCAGTTCAGTGCTAACTAACGAAAATAACTTAGCACTGGCCAACTTCTAATCCCAGTAACAATAGCACTAAGATAGCATCATCGGCGTGTAAATGTCTTTAGCTTGCAAGTGAAAGCAATAAGTTTGTGACTCCAAGAAATGTATATTATACATAATGGTTTGATTTTATGAAATAAATAATGGCTATGGCAATGCACTGTTGCCCTGCATGATCGATTACTCTCCCTGCGACCTGACTGTGACCTCAATGACGTCATTTCAGCATTTTTTGATTCATACCCGTAAACTTGAAGTCGTTCTCACAGTGAAGACTTCGAAGTAGTAGAAACGTGAGTTGTATTCATAAGACTTTGCATTCACAGATTTTACACTCATACTCATATAAAAACAATCCAAACTCGAACCCAGTTTCACAGACTCACTATATGACAGCAGAATTTTGTGTAAAACAACTTTTTTTGACATAGAAATTGTTAAAATTACGAATAAGAATGCTTAATTATGGATACATCTTTTTGACACCATATGAGCCCGGCATAGTCGACTAAAATGTGCTCCACTTATGTAAGTTGCCCTCACTCTGCGACCGTAGGTTGGATCGTCTAACTTTTTTCAGCAGTATAAAGCTGCCGGCTGCGCCATGCAGAGGGATGTCTCCAATGCATCATAGCTCTTTTAGAGGCCTTTTCTATTCAGCCCTGGAAATTGGGTGTTTTTACGGGACGTTGTTCAATAAATCCATGATGACAGATCCAATATTGGCTGTCATCCGTCCATATTTTATACATATTTCGATGATAAAAGTGCATTAGCATCGATGCTAAACGCCATATTGGTTTCCCATAGTTCCTTTGGAGAGAGGTCAGAGGTATGTTTTGGTCTTGTCCACCAATCGGAAGACCGTCCGACTCTTTGTATCCGCTTACATTGCCACACGTCATCTGAAGCAAACTGTACTGTGATTGGTCTAATCCAGTGGTTCTCAAAGTGGGGGGCAACACTCTCCCGGTGGGGCACGATCATCACAGATGGAGGGAGAAAAAGGGTCGTGGACCTGGCACTGGTTAGTGAAAGCTCCCTCCATGGCGAAAATGCAAGGGGCTTGACTAACAGAACAAACCAAATAAGTTTACACAGGTTTGTTTACTTATCCATCAATTGAAATGGAGCACTATTGTTTAAACGGTAGTTCCACCTACGACTCTGACATGTTCTGCAGTTAGTGTCCTCAAAAAGTAGCGGGTGCCGGATGCTGCTGTGAGCCCCTCCTCTGTCCCAAAGCACCATGGATCTATTATAAATCTAGATACAGCCGTTGGGCCGGGGCCTCATTCATTCCTATGAGAGCTGCTCAGTGGCGCATGAAGCAGAGAAAACTCGGTTTAGAAAAGTGTAAAATACCCGGATCTACTGGCCCATAGAGCATGCTTAGAAGTGATTAACGACAGCCGAACGCGGCCGAGTGTGACCAACTGTACCCGAGCGAGTGCTCAAAGCCAACAGCGCTCGTTCACGAGCATTCCTCTCGTAGTAGCTTAGCTTATTAGCAACAGCAGCTAAACGGCGGTATAACGACAGCGGTGCTGTCGGTTTTAATATTTACATGATAATCAGATAATGGTATATTTATCTCTCTCTACATACACACACACACACATACACACACACAAATATGCATACAACTTATCAGGGAACCATATTGTAATCACGACCGGAGAAATTAAATTAATAGAATCAAAAAGTTTTGTGCCCACAAAAATATAATAATAATATAATAATAATATAATAAGAGGTGGTGTCTTGTAATATTGCCCCATGTACTAATACACAGCTCAACTTTAAGTAAATACTACATTCAGTACCTTTCAGTAACTGTCACTAGTGCTCCGCGCAGCTCATTGATAACTGGTAGTTTGAATACAGACCGTAGACTGTATATACGATCTCTGATACAGACACGGTAAGACGTCCCCATTACAGGCTTTACAGCCGACAACGTATGGATGTGTTATAAAATAGTAAAAATGATACACTAGATTGAAAACATTAAACTTTATCAGACACCGTGTCTTAGACTACAGGTATAAGATGTATGAATCTCTAAAAAATGGCCCCCTTTAATAGCAATTTAACCTTGCATGTCAACTTATTTGTATATTATCAGGCCAAACATTCAAGGGTAGGTAAACTTTTGAGTCATTTGTGTAATTGCAGTTATCATTATGACATACAAAGTGCACACCAATAATAATATAATAAATGGCATTATCTGACCTCTATCCCTTAAAAAAATAAATGGCTAATGCTTGGTCTCTTATATTTTGGATCTGGACAAATTCTGTCAGGGGTGTATGCGTTTAGGAGCATAACTGTACTTGGCAGTTGTACGTGGCAAAACTGAATAGCTTTGTGTTTGTCTACAACATTGTAAATTGCTTCACAAATTTAAAAGATTTCTCAGAACAATCGACTGACACATTTTCACTTTGACATCATTTGGATTTGATTTGAGCCCAGGAAGTGATTGAAGTGATTATATTAAATCCAATTCAATCACACAAAACAATCTTCCACTTTGCCATTACTTTATAGCTCATTTGATGTTAGCCAAATGATAGCAGAGTGGTCGAATGAATCACAGGCAGAGCACCTGCTCCAGATAATGACATGTGTCCTCATTAGGATGCTCAGGACCACCTTGTCCTCAACCGATCAACATATCCAATCATTCTTTCATTTGGCCTGTAAGTGATACCACCGCCTTCACTTCTGTCGAAGCTTTAATGAAATCCATGTGTTTTACTCAATCTCTCTCTTACACAGATGATTTCATTTAGTATGGTCAGTAATGGCCAAGGAAGTAATAATTACATTCAAATATTAATCTCTGTTGTTCGGACAAAGCGATGAATCAAAATCCTTGACTTGTTCTCTTTCCAAAGTCCCTCCTCCTATTTGATTGTCTTCTCACACTCCCCCCACCCCCCCAAACTCTGTGCCATCCAGCAGATTACAGTGACAAATTATTGCAATTCCCCTTCACATGAAAGTGGGCTGGACTAGAGGCGTGGCTTTGAACAACAAAGGGTTCAAAGGGGTGGAAATGAGTGGGGAGAAGTGGCGACTAAAACATAACAAGCAGAAAGCACCTGTGTGTGTGCTTATTTATTATTTCTTATGCTGTACTTAACTCACTACAATGCCATGCACAAATTTCAGATGTTGAAGCCTGCTTCAGATATTTAGTTCAGTTTTAATTTTTTTTTTCTCCAAAATCTTAGGTTCAGCATTTCTATTGCCTTTATATTTTATAGTGTTAATGCACTATATTTTTACATAGAAAATAGGTGTTTGCTGAAATAATAATCTGAATATTCTAGAGTCCCTTTAAGAATATTACATACCCAAGGAAAGGCAATACAGTCATGATGAACTTTACATTGTAGCTCTTTGTCATGTATTAGAATTCTCATAGCTCTGAGATGGTGTTATCATTTGATGGTTTACAATATCTGTTGATGTTCTTATTAACAGAGAAAATTAACCTCTTAACAAAGAATCCCAATACGACAATTGTCGTCAGCACACACCTTTCTCCACACTGGAAAGCAATTCTGCTCCTCCTGTCTTTCTGATCACATGAAGAGCTATCTCTGTTTGCTTGTGTGTCCGTGCGTGTGTGTCTGATTATTTCTCTTCCTCTCTGTTTAGACACAACTAACAAATATGTTGAAGAACTGTGGATGCATAGTTATCATTTATCATGATCATGTATATCACATCGAACCACTGCGCCAAGTGCGAAGAAGCATAATAGTCCACTTACTAATTCATTATCGACATTTCACAGTCTTTAGTATAGTCTTTGGCATAGTCCATTCTTATAACAACAGGAAAACATTATAAAAGCTTTACATTCAGTCTCCTATTAGCTCAGTTTTGTTCTCTGCCAGACCCTGAGGACTCTTTGACAATGACAAAAAAAAAAACATAAGTAAAAATATATAAATGCCAACTTGACTAGGTTGGAAATCAGGATCCCAGGACACAGATGACTCATGGTCATGGACAGACAGCTGTGATTTACATAGGTTTTGATGTCACTTTGACCTCTGGTTACTCACACTGGGCTATGGCTCGCCCATTAATCACACATAAATGGTTGTCACAGCTGGATTCTGTGCTCATCCAACATGAGCAGCCTCTGTCCGCGGGCTGACAGTCAGAGAAAAGGGGGAGGGAGATGGAGCAGACAGTGAGGTGACTGGGCACCCAAGAGGATTATATGGGTCTGAATGGTTCTTTAGTAAAAAATGAATTGATTAGCTCTCACATTTGATAATATTGATCAAGTTACATATTTACAGTACATTATTATGTTATGTTACTGTGCTATGTCATATCATTGCATCATTACAGAATTAGATTTGTCACTGGCATTTTCTTTTATTTTTAATGTACTTTCCCATTTAAACTGCAATTCAAAAGGGCACTTCACACATTTTCAGTCAGCTTTGTATCAAAACAATGTAGCCGCATGTGCAGATGAACAGTGGAAAAGATTCCTCTATCTAACCAGTGCCTGGAAAACCTGCTATATTTTGAACATCCATTGCCATGCTTCTTTGAATGTTGTTGCCAGAGGAGAAGTCGCAGAACATCACTCAGCGTGAAAACACAGTCAACTCCACATTGTGTTTTAGCCACATTTCAAAAATATAACTTAAGTTTTGCACAAATCTGTAATGGCAACCTGCCTATTGGCTCTCTGGATGTTGTTTGAACTTCAGGCATACTTCCACATTTTCATATTGCCTGACACCAGGTACTCAAAGAGTAAAGAGCTGGAACAAGAACTTTACCTGCCCCTCTCTGTCAAAGTCGTGTTTAGCTGTAGTAGCGAGAGTTTGTGAACAAGATGTGGGTCCCATGCTGCACAGTGAAAACGGAGGCTGAAAAAATGAGATAAAACAGTAAAACTAAGTAGCTCTAATCAAATATAAAACAAGATTCTGTCACTTAGTTGCATAGTTTTTGCCTCAAATGTTTTCAGAAACATGTTTTAACTTACAACTGGAATATAAGATCCGGCTGGCCACCATTGTTTCGCACGGACCAGTCCACATTACATCACCCACCAGCAGGAGCGTTTGTTGGTCTGATCAGACACGTAGCACTCAGGTAGTTGTACCTTTTGAGCAAAATCCAATGCCTCGACCTGCATCAACAGTTTTATGTGTGGGCTTTCTTTACAGCGTTTATTGGTCTGATCAGACACGTAGCATTCTGGTAGTTGTACCCTATGAGCAAAATCCAATTCATTGACCTGCATCAACAGTTTTATGTGTGGGCTTTCTTTACAGCAGTGAAATATTTCTTTACTTTTCTGTGTTTGAAAAACAAACCAAAAATCCAATCTGTTCAAAATATATATATATTTATATATTTATATATTTTTTTATCCCAAAAAAGGTGATATTTCAACTTGAGTTTCAATATTTGTGCATGTACCTGCTGACATCCCAATCTTTCATAATGTTTCACAGTGTAATCACTGGGACCATTATTTTGTGTGTCAGCCACTGTATTCATTTATATCAAGCATTCATTATAGTTATTCCAAAAATTCGAGTACCATTCCCTGTAGTGGCTCTTTTCCAGTTGGCAGCCTGCATAATGTTTTGCTGCACATACAATAAAGTGTAAATCCATGACCTCCATCTCCCCATCCATTCCTTTTCTGTCGCAACGTATCCTGTGCAGGGTCTTAGGGGCCAGTCTCATGCAGCTCACACTGGGCAAAGGGCACTATACCCTGGACAGGTCCCTGGTCTATCACTGGGCCTCTCTGGAATATGCAGCTCTTTTCTTTCGCCCTGCAACATGCAGTGTGACCCCTGACAAACAGTGTTGGATCAGATCAATATTGCTGTGCAGTTGATTCAGTGCGTTTGGGGTGCAATCTAAAAAGTACAGTGACTTACCCGCAATACACTTCTTTGTCACCCAAGGAGAAAGCAGCAGACTCTTTAACAAAAGTTGTAGCTTTCTGTGAGTTGAGTAAAACTATCATCTTTGTGAAACTAGAAAAAAAAACTAAAAAAACTAAAAGGAAAGAAAAAAATCTAAAAAGAGAAATGACCAGGTCAAAGCGCTTAAAATTATAATAATTCTGTACCTTAACTTTAAAAAAAAAAATTATGACAATCAGCTATAAATACAGTTTTTTCCCTTGCTTTTTTCCTGTTTTCTCTTGTCATATTCCCCTGGCTCTAGCACAAGAAAAGTGATGTTGCTCCAGGTCAAAAAGGTTTAAATGATTCCTTTCTTTGTATTTAAAAAAACAAACAAACAAACAAAAAAACATGGTGTCAGTTTGTCCAATTGCAAACCCTCTCTTACTGATCTCTTCTTGACTTCATTCTTTTTCACTGAAGATACAAAACTGCAAAACGGCCATGTTATTGTTGACAATCCATTGCTGAAAGTAAAGAATTATTTGGGTCTAAAGAAGAAATCTGAATGCCCCGGCCAGGCGAGCACCACCAACATGTTGCTGTCACAGTGCTTTGGTGTGAGAATTGTTTGGGCAGTGTGAGAGCGGGAGGCGTGTCACCTGCCTGAAGCCCAAGATGCACTGACAGTCATATTCACGACTAGGAGCAAGTTGCAAATTAATTCAAATACAGGACATTAGGGGAAATCAAGACACCATGAAGACCCTATGGACACAGAGACAACATACACAATGTTAATCAGCCTAAAATTTAAAATATTGTTGCCACTTGCACTGCTCTGCTTGTGAGTGTAAAGTGAAAATACTTGGCTTCAGTAATAAATATATCCTCTTTACCACATTTGAGCTCTGTATTTTTTAATCAAATTGCCTGGCTGTAAAAGCAGCTGTTGTATCGGCCTGTTTTAGTCTGCATAAAGGTTGCTGCTTTTTTCCTCTCTGCCTTGTTGATGTCAACGATATACTGCAAATTACTGTTAGAATGGAAGGCCTTGTAATTTCACAGTAATTGTATAATGTATAGCTGGATAAAATACCGTTCTGATTCGATTCAAGGCACGCATTCTGTTGGCAACTTAAAGTTTTGAAACCTGGGTTAGGCTTTATTTCTTTGAATAAGATGATAAGAAGGCAATGAGAAAGTTAAAGGAAATGACCCTCAAAATTTGTAATAAATTAGGAAAAAGTATACCCCCTATTTAAAAAAAAAAAAAAACATATGAAAATGACTTGAAAAAAGTGCTAAAAAATAAATAGTTCTCTAAAATAATTTTAAATATAACTGTGATAACAATAAATGAGTTTAAATTAGTTTATATCAAGGAATGTTTCCTAGCTTTTAAAATATTTTTCTAAATTACAAATTCCATGACATTTATTGCCAAGTTGCTGATTGCTTCCCCCCATGTTTTCAAAAGAATTCAAACTATGCCATATTCTAACTATACTTGTGAGAAGGTGTGTGATTGCAGCACAAGAAAAGTGATGTCGATCCAGGTTTCAAAAGGGATAACAACAGCCAGTCCAAACATTAGCAAGGGTTAGCATCAGCTAATAACAGAGCACACAGAAGTAACCACAGTCAAGTTAAGTCAGTTTTATTTATAAAGCTCATTATCACAAATCAAAGGTTGCCTCAGCGTACAGCGTACAACATCCCTCCGTCCTCAGACCCTCACATCGACTAAATTAAAAAATGGTAGAAACCTCAGGAAGAGCAACTGAGGTGAGATCCCTCTTCCAGGATTGACAGATGTGCAGTAGATGTCATAAATAACAATTAATAACAGAAACACAGAGAGAGAGAGCGAGAGAGACAGAGAGAGGGAGGGAGGGAGAGAGATGCACAGCAATAATGGTAACGATAAAATAACATATAACAAACTTGACATAAAATTAACAAATGCAATTTATGATAGCATGTGATGTTACATGCAAATATGGTAAGTGTTGATAACAGTCCCATGTGTAATCACAGAGCAGAGAGGGTTAATCTCAGCCAATCACAGAGCAGACAGTTACAAACAGCCAATCACAGAGCAGAGGGAGTAAATTGCAGCTAATCACAGGGCAGAGATGGTTAAGGACAGTCAATCAGAGATCATATTTCACCCAAATTAGCCTCTCTGGTTCAAGACTTCCAGAATAATTTGTATTTTTAATATCTAAACAATGACATCAAACATCTAGATAAAGAGCAGATCTTCAGCTTCCATTCACAACAAACTGTTTTATTCTATATTCCTTCATTCCTTTTTCTGGCACAGCAGGAGGAAAGAGGGGGAAGACGCTGGCCTGACGCCCACTTACAGGGGTGTTTTGTGGTTACTCTGAAGAGCGGGCATGGGAATTAATAACAATATATTTTCTTCCTTGTTCCCTGATTATCTAAATAAGTCACTAAATCTGTGTGTTGTTGTTGCTTTTTTTTTTAATATTATGCCGCTGAGAGGGTCAGAAAAGCCGCTAAATAGTGATAAAGTTGGTACATTAGTAGTTCTCTCCTCTCACCCTGGGACCTGAGATCGTCTTGTTCGTTTGTTTTTGCACATGGAAATTTTAACATCTGTAACAGTAACGGTGAAAACACCAATTGATGGAAAATCTTGTCAATGGCAGCGAAGCGTTGTGTTCTAAATGACGAAAAATGTCGTCAAATGGCGAGGAAAAAGTGAAAGAGGAGGACAAACACTTTCATCTACAATTAAGCTTATAGTTAGGGGTAGCTCAGGTGAGCCCTGAACCATCCCTTAGTTATGCTGCTATAGGTCCAGACTGCAAGGAAAGTTCACATGATAGAATAAGCCCCTCTCTCCTTTCTCTCCCTCAATCTGCACACAATCATGTCCCTTTAATGCATGTCACTTTGCATCTTTCTACCTGGATCGTGGTTGCTGCTGCTACTGTGGTCCTGCTTGATGCCCACTGCTACTGTGATTATCATTATGTCATATTTCTATTATTAATCTTGATGTGCTTCTGACAACAAAAGTTGTTGCAGGAACTCACACTGAAGTGGTTTTGTATACTTTTCCATTTTATCACTGCATCAGCATCACAATCACATCAGATACAGTCACAAAACTTTACAGATGTGTAGCTGAGATCAAAATGAAAGCCAAGGGCAAAGAAAAGTGTAGTCTGGCAGGGGGTGAGGGAAAGGATAGGGGCCGGTGAGGCTTTTATCTGTTAAAGGGGACTTTTTCCTCTTCACCATTGACTTAGGTCACTATGAATTAAAGAATGTGGTCTTGACCTTCTCTATATGAAAACTGTCATGAGAAAACTACTGTTGTAAATTGATACTGTATCAATAAAATTGGGTTCAGTTCTTAAGATTCAACAGCAAAAATAACTCAGACAGTGCAAAAAATCCCCTGTGTGAATACACATACTTATTCCCTGTAGATGGTAAATCATTGCAATGGGTAAATATTGTATTGACACAAGGGACAAAGAAATGCTGTCCATATAGACAGCAAACATCTGATATAGTTTTTCTGTTGACTAGTCATCTGCCATAAAAATTGCATATCCATGACTGGGCAGGGGGCCCCTGTATGTTCTCCCATTGGCTGCTGTGGTCTTCATACCATAACCGTCCTTGAATATTTCTATTTGTTTTTCATAGAATAAGCATCTAAATTATGTAGACAGTAGTGTTGAGTTTCAATACAAAATACAGCACAAATCTTAGTGTTTTATATTTATTTATTTATTGCTGAAAGCATCCCATACACATACAGTATATTTTAAACAGCAGATGTCAGTTTGAAGACCAACATAATAGCTAAGCAAATACTGCTGTGGAGGGGGTCAGCAGATGTGTGTTAGAAGCCAATTCTCACTCTGAACTCGTCATCAAGTGCCGCTGTGTCAGTGGTTTTGGCATATGAGTATAATGCCAAAAGCCACTTTTAACACCCAACTGGAACGCGGCTGGACAGCGTCAGATGAGAATGCGCTCATACAGCTTCAGTAGCATTGTTATTACGCACTGGCGGATGGCCGGATAGCTCCGGGCGAGTTGATTATAATCAGCAGCTACTATGAAAATTCCATCTGGTTGCTTGGTCATGTTACTGCTAATGGCGTCATACAATTCCTGCAGTACATTTTTTTAAGTTGCATCGAGTCTTGTGTCCTTTCGGCTCTGAACAAGGTCCGCCCATCCAGTATAACAGCTTGATCCAGGATGTTAGGGGTCAACCATGTCTCTGTGAAGGTGTGAGCAGAGCAGTCTCTGATCTCCCGTTGCTGTGTGAACCTGCATCTCATCCATTTTATTCTCTTGTGACTGGACATCAGCCAGAAGAAGGCTTGGTAGAGGAACAGCCCTCAGTCTGAGACGGGTCAGCCTCGCCCTGATGCCAGCTCTCCTCCCTCTCTTCATCAGGTGCTTTTGGTTTCGTTTTTCCCTCTGTTCTGACTAGCCACTCAGCGTGTGCTGTTTGTGGAGATCCTCTTGTGGTCTGCTGCTTACAGTCCAAACCCACACATGACTTTTAGTGACAAGTGCTTCTCTATCGTAGGACAGTTGTGCTTCAGCAGAGGCCATGGAGTCAAAAAAATAGAAAAATATAGCACAGAAGTAGCAAGGATTTGAGGAGCTATAGCTGCTACATTTGTATGCACTTCTGTCATCATAGCAACCAAAAAAAAATTCTATATCAGTTCAGTACATGTTGCCACTTTACAGTGAACTGGTACATCTGAATATTGTTTTTGTTATCCTTCTGCATATGCTGTTTAGGTTCCGGGATGCCACTACCGTGACGAACTGTGAGATTACACAGCACGTGGTTATGTTTAGACAACAACAGCACAAGGCAGTCAACACCAGGACATCAAACAAATGCTGGCAGGGACAGTTGGGATTCGGGGAAGGAGGCACATAGTAAGATGTAGAAAAACAAATTTTGTCCAGCTGCATTCTCAGCTGACTATATGCAACGGTGTTTCAGGCAAAGGCAAAAGGTGCCTTCTGGCGTCACACACTTACAGCAAAAGCACTGAAAAAGCAGCACTATTTTAGGAGTCCAGAATAACAACAGACTGGAATCGCTATCTACCACAAACAGAAGTTGTAAGAGATAGCCTACTTTGTGGCTATGTTAGATTCAGGGAATTCCACTGAACAACTGGGTGGTCAGCCAGTGGGAAAACCTAGCCAGTTTAGGGGGATATAGAGAAACAGCTAAAGAAGATATCGTGACAATGTGTGCATGTGTGTGTGTGTGTGTGTGTGTGTGTGTGTGTGTGTGTGTGTGTGTGAAAGAGTGAGAGAGAGAGAGTGACAGAATAATCCTAACTCAAGGTCCACAAGAGAGTGCATAACATGATTTCAACAAGATGGAACAGAGAGAGAGAGAGACGGTCTACATCTGTGAGCCACAATATGCCAAGTGGATGATGAGACTCCCTTTCTGACCAGAGACTAAGTCTTATCCAATGGAGACTACCTTGTCAAAACATCTAGCCAGTGTTGGCACAATAGCTGGCACTCCATCCAACGATCCAAAAATTTAAAATCGAAACAAAAGGTGGTGGATTTACCAAACCATGTGCCACAAAGGGTTGAAAGTGCAGTTTTTTGTCCAGCCAAGTCCGATGATCAGCACACGATGATATAACTATTGGTCTTTCATGGCAATTGTTTTGAAGCACCTACTAAAGTACCATCTGTCTTTTTTCATTGGTCCATCATTTTTATATTGTTGGATGTAATAAACATTGCAGCCTCAAGGGGAAGCTTCTTTACACATTTAGTCTTGTTCTAGTTGTACTTTTTGCAGCCACAGAGAAAAGTATCAGGATGGTGATGTGTGTAAAGCAATTTTAAAGCTAAAGGCATCTTCATTCTTTCCATAACTGTCAACCCAAAGCCCCTGGAGTATCCCTACCACCTTTCCTGGTGATTTATTCATTAAGTCCCTCACAAATGCTAGAAATATTACCTTTACCCCAACCCACCACAGCTTTAAATGCACGCAATGGAGAAGTGATGCTTTAAACAGGCAAAAATGAAAGAATTATGTGGTAATTAGCTACTGGAGGGAGAGACATGGAGAGCCAAGAGATAAAAAAGAAGCAGGTAACATGGGATAGAAGAAAGGATGAGGGAATTCAGCAGACAGGGACACCATGACGAAAACAGTAAGGGTCTAGGTAGGATGGATTGCCTCCTACAAGCCAAATCGGAGTCGTCTGGCTTTGGAATTGGCCGCCGGTCAGGGTGAATGATGCAGTGTGACATTTATTGGAGCCCAGAGACCTGAATGTGCAGATAAAGAGATGCTGTGAAAGAAAAGGAGAGAAAGAGTGGTGAATGGGAGGAAGAGACACACGAAAGGAAAAAAATGGAAAAACAAGGGTGTGTAAGCCACGAGGAATTGTGGCTTCCTGACATGTATGTGCGACCGCTATCACTGCAAAGACAGACTTACTGCATACTATATCCCCCAAATGTTTTCTTCTTTATTCTAGCCTGTCTTGTCTCATTGCCTTTTCACTGGACAGCAGAGAAAAGGCAAATATCTATTGCCCGTTAATGGGGAGGCAGAATACTTTTGTGACGAAAGAAGTGGATGAAATAAGGATTTAGTGCCATGTCATTCATAATGTCCCCTCCCCTTTTTCCTCCTTGCAGTCACTCATCTTTGCTCATCAAATCCCAGCACGGTGACATTTATTCAGGAAGTAAATCCATCCCAAGCTAGAGTCATAGATACTGTGCAGAATGTCCTGGGGGTCTTTGTGTGTCGAACTTACATTTAATTGGTCAGTTGTGTGCTTCCAATTCAACAGCTCTCTTACCAAACTCAAAGTTTAGATATCAGTCAGTTTAATAGATAATTTATATCATATGATTCAGAAATTGGTATGAATATGACCTATGGCCTGTGTGGGTTCTAGCTTACACATGAGCGGTGTCTGAAATGACATCATACTGGTCTCTGGTTTTGTTAGTCTCAGACTTATCAGCTCAGCCTGTTTGTTTAACCTGAAAACGCCCTCACAGAGAGGATGATCGCATTTATTATTCAATATGGAGGAAGCAATCTTCCCTAGGATTTGACCTTTATGCTTTGTGGATAGTGTGTGTGTGTGTGTGTGTGTGTATGTGTGAGTGTGTGTGTTTGGTGGTGCATATGGCTTTAGTTTTCTTTGACTTTGCCCAAATGTTCTACACAACCAAAAGTCACCTTGTTGTTACGGTGTGTATACAACGTGTGTGCGTGAGGTGGACCCAAAAGCGGACACAGACAGGTTGGAGGTGCAAAAACAAAGGGCTTTAATGAAGATGAGGAGGGGGTGAGGAATGGTGGTTGGGAATGGGAGCTGGGGATCACCGAGGTGGTAGGTGATGGGTGCTGGTGAGGTTTTTGAAGCAGAGGGTGGTAAGAATGCAAGGATGGGAGTGCGAGTGGCTGGGCACGAAGGCAAGCGCTAGGCGGCGAGGCACTGGAGCTCAGAGGTGGTAGGCACTAGAAGCAGGAAGGCACAAAAAACACAATGAGCATGAACACCAGAGGGCTGAGGTCACTGGAAGATACCAGCCTAAGCAACGAGACGTGGAACACAGGATGAATATTCATAGCAGCAGGTAACTTAAGTTTCGCAGCCGCAGGGTTCACAATCTTGAATATCTCAAAAGGCCCAAGAAAATGAGGCAAGAGCTTACAGGACTGGAGAGGGAGATCCCGCGACAAGAGCCAAACCTGCTGTCCCACACAATAGTCAGGGGCCAGAGTGTGGTGGAAGTCTGCCAACCATTTGTTTCTCTCGGCGGAGTGACCGAGAGTTGCACTGTTGAATGTCCGCCACACTCCCTTGACCTGGCGAAGATGGTCTGCCACTGCCGGAACCGCTGCTGTCATCCCAGGTTGGTAACCCAAATAAGCCATGAATGGCGACATACCCGTGGCTGAGCAGGAGAGGGAGTTGTGGGCGTATTCGATCCACGGGAGGAAGGAACTTCAGGACACAGGATGGTGAGCGGTAACACAAGGGAGAGCAGCCTCCAGTCTTGGTTGGCCTGCTTCGTCTGGCCGTTCGCCTGGGGGTGGTAACCTGAGGAGAGAGTGGCTGCTGCGCGTGCAGATCTGCAAAAGGCCTTCCAGACCTGAGAGGAAAACTGGGGACCCTGATCAGAAACTATGTCCACAGGCAACCCATGAATCCTGAAAACATGGTTAACTAACAGTTCCGCTGTATCAAGGGCAGATGGTAATTTCTTCAATGGTACATTATGAACAGACTTAGAGAAACGATCAACTATGGTCAAAATAACTGTGTTACCATTTGAGGGGGTCAAACCAGTGACAAAGTCCACAGCGATATGCGACCAGGGTTGACTGGGGATGGCCAGAGGGTGCAGTCGGTGAGATGCTTTACCTTGGGCATAGACAGAGCAGGCATCCACGAACTCCCTAGTGTCCCTGTCCATGCTCGGCCACCAGAATCGCTGACGCAGTAAGAGAAGGGTCCAGTGAGCTCCTGGGTGGCAGGTCAGTTTGGAGGAGTGTCCCCACTGGAGGACTTGGGAGCGAGCAGCATGAACAACAACAGCACGAACAATTAGGTGGTCCACCACCAGGGTCAGGTTAGGTTTGTTGTGTCTGTCTCACCACCTCCTTGACCTCCCAGGAGGCAGCGCCCACGATGCATGAGGCGGGGACAATGAGATCGGTCCTGTCGGTGTTGGAGGGGAGGGAATGGATCCTGGAGAGGGAATCAGGTTTGGTATTGCGGGCCCAGGGGTGATAGGAGAGTGTGAAATTAAACCTACTGAGAAACAGGGCCCAACGAGCCTGTTGTGGGTTAAGTCTCTTGGCTGCATGGAGATAGGCGAGATTTTTATGGTCAGTCTAAATCAAAAAAGGAAGCTCAGTACCCTCCAACCAGTGCCTCCACTCCTGCAGTGCCAGCACCACCGCCAACAACTCTCGGTTTCCCATGTCATAATTTCTCTCCGCAGGGGATAGGCGATGAGAAAAGAACACACGGGTGACGTTTCTGGGTGGCCGGGTCCCTCTGAGAAAGGATCGCACCCACACCGTTATCAGAGGTGTCAGCCTCAACCACAAACTGGAGGGAAGGGATGGGGTCGATTAGCACCGGTGCACTGGTAAACAGGGATTTAAGCTTGGAAAATGCGTGATTAGCCTCACTCGTCCAGTGGAAAGGGGTGTGGGTGAAGGTGAGGTGAGTGAGAGGGGAGGCAACCTTACTGTAGTTGCATATGAAGCGATGGTAGAAATTTGCGTAGCCCAGGAAACGCTGGAGATCCTTATGGGAGGTAAGAGTGGGCCATTCTGTCTCAGCTTGGATCTTGGCGGGATCTGGTTGGAGCTGGCCTTTGGCGATGATGTAACCCAGGAAGTTGGCTGAAGGGGAATGGAATTCGCACTTGATTTGATGTAAAGGCGGTTCTCCAGCAGCCGGTGCAGCACCAACCTCACGTGTTGCCAGTGTTTCTCCAAGGTGGGGGAAAAAGAGAATGTCGTCAAGGTACACAAAAACAAAATGATTGAGCATGTTCCGTAAGACGTTATTAATGAGTGCCTGAAACACAGCGGGGGCATTAGTGAGGCCGAATGGCATCTCAAGATATTCAAAATGGCCCAGGGGTGTGTTAACCAACAGTTAAGTTCATCACACATTCACTCTGTTGGGCGCTTTGCTGCTCACCCCCACCACAGATATCACTACTGCACAGTCTCCAGCTCTCAGTGACATCACCTTTGCAAGATGGCGACACTCGTATCTCGGCTATCCTCTGGGGCCCTTACTGCATTTTTTGGGACTTCAGGTCTTATTTTTTCTTGTAATTTTGGCTGTGGAAATGCAAAAGGCATAAATCTTGGTCAAGTTGTGTATTTTTTGGTTGATTTCAGGATTTCAACTTTATCTCCCACAATAAGTCTATAATGTGTAATCAAAATTGTTATTTTCAGCCCCCTAGTCCCCTTTTGGGACTTAATGACTCCCATTAAAACTACAATTTGTGACTCCTCTGCCATGACAGCATAAATTCACGAATTCTATTATGTAAGGCTGCCATCTTGTACTGGCTTCAAAATTTTTGTTTTTACCATTTTTTATTATTTTCTGCAATTTTCTCATTTTTGGGATATAGATCAATTAGAGGTATTTTTCATTTTTTCTTGTTTCAACATATTGTGGAGTACTGCAAGGTCACTGAATAAATCTATGGAACTAACATGATGTGGGTGTGTTGGTAGGGATGCCAGAGTGTGGTGTGTATGTGTGCACTGAAAAATTATTGTGCGTTTATGTGTGTATGTGGAACCAAAGTACAAGCACTGAAATCCCTGCACCTAGGGGGGCACCAAAACAAAGTGGGGTGTACTAAAACAAAGTTGTTTGTTTTTTTTTATTTAGTAGATTTTAAGACAATGAGTGAGTTTATACAATTGCTGGCACAGGCAAATGTATAAATATGTGTGGATATGGCTTTGAATATGTTTGAATATGGAAAATATTTCAATTTTATGTTTTTCTTATTGAAAAAACTGTTTTAAGGGGTTAAATTCTGAAAATAATTAGATATTTGGTATTTATGATCAGGTATGAAGTTGTTTAAAAGTTACAAAAAAAAAGGGAAAATAATATGAATGTATAGTATTTTTAAAGCAGTTCTCAGAAACGTCCCATTTTGGGACCTTGGTTCTGAGAGTGAGTTTTCCTAATCATCGGAAAGTGCACAAAAATATAAAAATTTGGGTTATTGCTAATCTTTGAAATATCCCAGACTACAATGACCCCCTCAAAAAAATCTCCTCAACATTTAGCATTTGAAAAATAATTTGTTTTTTTATTGTGTTTTTCTCATTAAAAACAGTACTATTATGTAAAGAAACTAGCATTTAAGGGGTTAAAATTCTTAGAAATGAATGGAAACTTGGTATTTATGATGACGTCTAAAGTAGTTAAAATATATCAAGAAAAAAAAAGGAAAATAATATTACTGTGTGCTACTTTTAAAGTAGTTCTCAGGAAAGGTCCCATTTTGGGGCCTAGGGGTCTGAGAGTGAGTTTTTCTGATGAAACTGCACACAAAATAAAAATCAGTGTTGTTGCTAATCATTGACATATCCCAGACAGCAATAATTCCCTTCAAAAAGTCTCATCAGCATTTAGCATATGGAAAATAATTACTTTTTGTGTTCTGAAAATGAATGAATATTTGGTATTTTTGAATAGGTCTGAAGTTGTTCAAAAGATTTAACAAAAAAACCCAAGAAAAATGTATTAAAATAGTATTTTTAAACCAGTTCTCAGAAAGGTCCCATTTGGATACTTAGGGGTCTGAGAGTGAGTTTTTCTAATTATCTGACCCTGCACAAAATATGAAAATGCATAGAAATCAATGTTGTTGCTTATCCTTGACAAATCTCAGGATGCAATAATCCCCTTCTAAATAATCTCTTTAGCATGTATTATAGGGGAAATAATTTAGTTTCATATGCGTTTTTTGTGTTTTTCTCACCAAAATCATGGCATTGTGTAAACAAATTGGAATTTAAAGGGTTACAATTCTGAAAATTAATAATTATTTGGTATTTATGATCAGGTCTGAAGTTGTTTAAAAGATTTACCCAAAATAAAGTTGAAAATAAAATTACTGTATAGTATTTTAAAAGCAGTTTTAGGAAAGGTCCCATTTTGGGACCTAGGGGTTTCAGAGAACTTTTTTTAAAGGGGGCACAGAAGGTTAAACCACACTTAAGCATAGCAGGCACAAGTAGGGGCATGTCGTCTGTCTTTATATACAGTCTATGGGCGGGGCTGCTGGTGCATCTTTAGGACACACCTGCTGTCCATAGTGCTGAAACATGGCTGATGAGATTGTCAACCTGCCTGTTTTACGTTGCTATAAGGATAATTTTCCCACTTAACTGCTTTTAACTCCATTACAGCAATCCACAGACAGAAGGAGAACAAAACAACAAAAATGATCCTTCATCTGATTTTTTGGGTGTTCCACCTGCCTCTTTGGGTGGCACACCTGTACCTACACAGTTTCTGCACACATGGGTGGGAAAATACTATTTAATTGTAAGGCTCTTCTAGACTTTCTAAATATTATTAGATTAATCAAATTCTGATAAATGATAATGGGGAATTTGGGCCATTTTCACATGACCCTGTCCCTGTGCCAAACGACTTCATTGCACCAGCACTGACCTGGGAGTTTTTTAAGGACAGAGATAAGGGTTACCATCTACCTCCATATACAACTATCTGTTATCATGTGGCTCGGGTCACGTGATAACTGAATGATATCTGAGCACACTGCTGATGAGGCCATGAGGTATAGCTGAAAGTTTAGCTAAATTCTGCGCACTAAAAATGTTTTGTCACAAAAATTTTAAACCACTTATTGTGACACATAACAGTCAGTGCTTTGTATCATTGCTTAGCATTATGATCTTGTAGTAGTATTATTATTTTAAGAAACTTTCATATTCTGATCCACACTTTAATTCTGGTCCCCACCCTGATGTAAATTTTGTTTTCCACATTATTTGATCATGATATTTCAAAGTCTTTGTTGATGTGAACATTGGTGTTCCCTACAGATCCCACCGCTGTGCATCAGGCACATAAAATGAGTTCCACTGCACAACTGTTCCAGTAGGAGGTGGTGGAAAGAACTCTGCCATTTATTGCTCTTATTTTTCTCTTCTACCTTTATGCCCTACCTAAAGGCTCGCTGCTCCCTTATTGGTCCATATTGTCTAGTGTGAACTTTCCCAGTTTAATGCAGGCCTGATGTTCTCTTCAAACTGAATTACAGCCAGGTCCTTGCACTCACAATAAAGTATAATCTCGTTTGGGAGCCCTCTGTCATCCAGGAGCCTCTTAAACCACTTTCTCCTGGACGCTCACACACACACACACACACACACACAGACACACACACACACACACACACACTCATCTGTCCACCACTGGCAGGTCACACAGTCTGTCAAATCTGTCAAAACACACACACACACACACACACACACACACACACACACACACACACACACACACACACACACACAGAGACACACACACACACAGGGACATAAGCATGGCTTTGTACTGTATTGTTTGTAGCACCAGGGGCAGCTGTATACCCAGGCCTGGTCTACTGAAGTGAGAGAAGAGGAGGCTCACAATTTTTATTTGCTGTGTCAAAATTGTTCTGATGTGCAGAATGTACAATCATATACGTACATATTTCCTCCCTCTCAGCCTTGAAAAGAAAAGAAAATTTCAGACTAAATGGCCAAATTGTGAAATGTAACCAAAGAAACACTACAAAGATATTTTATGTATTGGCATTCTCCTTCCTCCTCTGTCATCACTGTCCTTTTGTTAGTGGTGATAAATGGTCCACAGCAGTGTTTCATTAAGCTCCTTAATTTGGCCCACAATTAGAGTCCATCCCTTTTGGAAGAGAAAGCAAATTGTGTGGCTGGTAATTACACAACTCGAGGATGGTGCAAGATGGATGTGATCTAGATATCCCAGCCTTGCATAACCAAACTGGTATTAAATGATATACAACAACTAACTGAAGAAAAATATGTGCACATGAATTCAAATGATTTAACTAATATTCCACATTAACAAAATTTTTAAAAAAATTCAAATCAAAACAAACTTTCAAGTTGCTGTCATCCTTACATTTTAATACATTCAGTCCTGCTGACACACATTCAGTACTAGTATAAAACACACAAAACCTCCATACCACATTATACTCTGTACACACTCGCTCTTTGAGATGGCGTGAGCATGCCATGTAAGTCAGTGAATAGAAAGTAAAACTAGTGTCAAAATGGTATACATCTTTGACCAATACTCAAAACAATACCCAGAACACTACTTTTTTTATGTGATGGAACACCCTATCGATGCTTAGCCTTTACTCGCAAAACAACTACACAAAAGAGAAGTTCATATTGAGAGCTACCTAAAATCAAAATGGTGATGCCTGCTCTGACTCCTCATTACAAAGTGAGGCTTATTATCCTTGACCCTTGAGAGAGCATGTGCCCGTTTAAATTAAAATTAAAATCAAAAACTAAACATAGAGCCTACCTACTGCAAACACAGAAGTAGCTAGAATGGGGTAAGGTGTGGAAAAAAACAACACATTCAGATGGAAAGTGAACACCTGACTCCTGGGTTTGTTGGACCCATCCACTGGACCTCTCACCCGCCCCACAGGGAACCGATGTGCTCCTAATATCAAATTGTAATAAAGTAAGTAAATGGTGAAACCAAGGCCACTCTACTTTTATTCATATCTAAAAATCTCTGGAATAAGATATAAAGCAAAGGGATTCCAAAGGCTGTAGACCTTTAGAGAGGCAGTCTTTCAAAGACTCACCACAATGCTTCCTGGACATTCAGCCTTTCACCCTTTATCCCTCAATCAGCAGCCCTTTCCAGGCCTGCACGCTAACTCATCACAATGCTATCAGAGCAAAGGCCGCAGCCCGCCAGACACTCCCCTGCCCTTGTGCTCCCACTTCATCCCCTCACAAAGACTCAACAATGACCTATGTAGACATATTGTAGAGTGAGTTCAGCCAGACACGCAAAATGGAATTTTGTGTGTGTGTGTGTGTGTGTGTGTGTGTGTGTGTGTGTGTGTGTGTGTGTGTGTGTGTGTGTGTGTGTGTGTGTGTGTGTGTGTGTGCGTGTGTGCAGAGCAGACTTCCAGTCCTCTACCAGATCTTCTGTTCTGCGATAGAATCACCACGCTTTCCTTCTCTGCTTAAAGCATTCTCACCGCTGAAGATGGAGAAGTGTGATAGCATATACATATGAGAATGTCCTAATATCTGCCCTCTCTGTCATCTTGCTCACTATTCAGAGAGCAGTGGCGGAGTTTTAGAATGCTGACTCTCTGTGGACACAACTATTCATCCTGGGTGAAGGAAGTGCATTTGGTCTCTGTGGATTTTAGGAAAGGACATGGAGGCTTTTGACTGTTTGTAAAAAAAAAATAATATCATGAATCTGAATGTGGTCCAGACTGAAGGACTGTCAGAGCCTGCTTACTTGCAAATGCTGCATAATAAAGACTTCATGCTTTTGACTGTGATATAAAGTCACTTCCTCTGTCAAATTTAATTATATTTGATATAAAAAATACTGAAATTTGCTGGTAATATACCCTTAAGGTTTATTTTCCCCTCCTATACATTTTGTGTGTGCGTGTGTGTGCGAGCATGTGTGTATGCAATGGACTTCCTAAAAATGCCATGCAGGCAGAAAACAAGGATCTTAGGCAAAATGCCATTATGTCTATGAAAACATAAACATTATGGAAACCAATTGAGCAAGAAATAGGTCACGTTGAGAGAGAGGTGCACATTTCTAAACCAGAGGACATGCTGGACAGAAGAACTGCTGCTGTGTGAGTGGGTCAATTTCCGCTTGTTTTATGCTATGGTAAGGTGTTGCCTCTCGCTAACATACCCATTTTGGGCTGTTTAGACTCAGGCAGTACGTCCTCAGTTATGTTGCAGGAGTTTTAAAAAGAGCCAGGTCCCTCAGGAAACCAGTAGAAATGTTTATATTGTAACATGACTTTCTGTTGAATCTCTTTTTCAGGGCCTTCTAGCATGATCCAGCCCCATCAACTCTCTCTACAAAGTCTGAAATGTCTTTTTTTGTCATTTTACAATCTGGAACAAAATGGAATTGAAATAACAGCAAAGTTAAATTTTAACTTGATTAGTGTACTTCATTTGATAATTAAGACATAGAAAATTGTTAAACTGCAGTGTCACCTTAAAACAGCATCATGCCATTATGGAGTCTCACAATTAGAGTTAGTGGTGGACGGTTTTGTGTATTTAGGTTTACATACTGTTCAGATGCGTAATTGTGACCATCATTTTCTTCCTGTCTTTGAAAAGTGTTACTTTTAAAAAGATCAATTGCACTGTATGGTAAAGTATAAAATTTCACTCACTTTGTGAGTCCTTTTCTGCAGAGCAGACTGTATGCATAAACACACACATCCATTTACAGAATGAATACAAAATTATTCTATGACTCTTAAAAAGCAAGAAGGTAAAATTAGTAGATGAATCACAATTTAAAAGTCTGGAAGATAACAAGCTGCTAGCAACCCAGCAACACAACAAATGGTGGTAACATTGTTACATTTCGAGTTTTGGCTGGACCCAAAGAAGCTGAGAGCCGGAGCCGGATTAGCCACACAAACAAAGCTATGAGGTGGAGCGGACACAAATGCCATGGAGGGGAAGCAAGGATCTTGAGTCCGGGAATGAGCCAGCAGGAACAGGTGGAGGTAGTGGAGTGGTGGAGATGACGATGAAGGAACAGCAGGGAGCACACAGGGAGGTATCTGGAGAAGCAGAGAAGCAATGGTGGGTCCAAGGCAAAAGAGTCACAAGGGGCAAAAAACACTAGAGTCAAAAACACTAAGCAAAAACACTAGGAATGCTGAGCGCTGTGGCTGGTGATTACCACTAGTGAGCGAAACAATCTGGCACTGGAGTAGTGGGAATCCCGGGTACATGAAGCAGCTGTGATTACAGTGAAATGCAGAACAGGTGTGCTCACATACACTTAGGCTACGTTCACATAGCGGGTTTTAATGCTCAATTCGGATTATTTGCTCAGATCCAATTTTTTTGTTTCGCTGTTCACATTATGTTTTAAATATGGCCTATATCATACTCCAGTGTGAACTGCTCACAGCCCTGAACTGACTTGCATACGCAGAAGACATAACAAAGAATAACAAAGATGTCATATGCAGCATCCTACAAACGGTCTCAAAGTTATTAAAACTTTTCTAAATTAGACAAATTTAAAACACCGGCGACTATGCCATGTTCTGTGGCCGTGCTCTGTCATTTCTCTCAAGATACTTTCAAACACGGACCGGTAATGGACGGTACAAACAATCTAGTTTGGCTAGGACAGAAGTGTCATTCCAAATGCTTATTAAGTCCAAAACCTTCCCGCCCTTCCACTGACTGCTCCCATCGCAGCTCTTTGCCATGTTTATGACGATTGTCACTCTAGAGTGATGTTAAAATCGCATGAAATGCGAACTGGCTGTTCAGACTGAGGACGCATTGGAAAACATTGGACCTGTATCCGATTTAGGACCACATATGAAAGAGGCCCAGGTCAGATTTGAAAAAATTGGATTCCATGTGATCTGTGCTGTTCACACTGTTATAAAAAAATCAGATCTGAGTCACATACAAGCGAAAAAAATTGGAATTGGGCCACTTATGCCTGCAGTCTGAACGTAGCCATAGAGAGCAGGGGACAAGGGGAGGGGAAAACACAGCATGCAGGAGCAATTAGGCAAAAACAAATAACTACGAAACGTCACGGCCAGGGCCGTGCAAAATATATACATTCTGTCAGAATAGAAACCAAGACACTGAAAACAGGCATTTATCTGTAATATAAATCATATAATATTATACAAATGTAGAACTGAAGTAAACACCAGACACGCATTTGTCCACAGCGGTGGACAAGCGCTTCTGCTCCTCAGCTGTTGTCTACTCACATTTGGAGCTGTTTTTTCATCATGGGTAAGTAAATAACCTCATAAAATTATAACGCCATGTTTTCTTGACAACTGTGCATGTTTGTCCACTTCTTAGTAATGAGAATTTATCCGTGAATGAATATCGTAGGCTATAGTACACATAAACACACACACACACACACACACACACAATGAGTGTATGTTACCACCGTTGTTTCTTTGTTTGACTTCCTGCCCGGCTTGACGCGATCGCTCACGGCTCGCACCAGCCACGGAGGTGCGCTTCTTGTGTGAACGACACAATCGGTTAACCCTCCTATTATCCTCAAATATTACTAACACATTTTACCCTTGGGGTCAATCTGACCCCAGGGATAATTGCCTCCAGAAAATGATTTACAGAAAATTGTCGACCAAGTTTTTGTGTCAGGCACTTTGTTTATTTGTTGAATACATAAATAACCCCTTGATAATGAAACCTTGACCTGTCCTCCACCATCAGGCCAAACTTTTCTATTAGAAATAATTTATCTTCAAAAGTTTTCATCCAAATCTTCTCAAATTTACTGACAGCATTAATGACCACAAGAGTATGAACCCTATTTACCCTGTTTTGGTGATGATATAATCTTTCCTGCAGCGCCACCAGAGTTAATGTATCTTGAATATCTTTTATCCAAATCTTTTCTAATTTGGGGTGCACATTCATGACTCTCACAGAATGAACCATATTGATTAATGTTGGTAACCCCCTTTCCTCTCATAAACATATTTATTTATTTATTTTTATCTCCTTTTTTGTAACATATTTGTGGTTAGTCACTACTCTCATTCTCATCAGATGAGAATGCCTCAAAATCAGGGTCCTCCTCAACACAATCCTCTGTCTCAAACACATTCTCCTATGTCACTTTCACTGTCAAAGAGCTATTCCAAAACATCAACAGTAAACCTTTTCCCAGAGAACATTTTCAAGAGAGACAGAGAGAGAGAGACGGAGAGCCTGCAGATTGCAGTATACACAGAGCACAGTGAGGAATGATTTGGATAGAGGGCTGCCGTCCAAGCTTTTATATGTTTGCGCCTCCCTTATTTTGCATGAACTGAAAATTCTCCTGGCTTTGTAATAATGCACTGTTGCCTCACAGCAAGAGGGTCCCTGGTTCAAATCTCGGTTGGAACGGGGTTCAGTTCGTGGGCAGGGGCCCTTCTGTGCGGAGTTTGCATGTTCTCCCCGTGTCTGCGTGGGTTCTCTCCGGGGTCTCCGGCTTCCTCCCACAGTCCAAAGACATGCAGCTCAGGTTGATTGGTGACTCTAAATTGCCCTTAGGTGTGACTGTGAGTGTGTATGGTTTTCTGTCTATATGTGTCGGCCCTGCGATGATCTGGCGAACTGTCCAGGGTGTACCCCGCCATCCGCCCGATGACAGCTGGGATTGGCTCCAGCCCCCCCCCCCCTTACGAGGACAAGCGGTTACAGAAAATGACTGACTGACACACTGAAAGTTCTTCTTGGGCTCCCCTTCACTCACTGTTAATTGGATGATAACCTCATAACTGGGCTAGATTAGGAAACCCACCTAAGAACATTGGATGTGGTTCTGCGAATGCCAGATAAGTACAGCCTGCATGACAAACAGAAGAAGTGTCTCTTTTTCTAGGGGTCATTTATTTTCTAGGAATCTATCACCTATGCTTCACTCAGGAAGGTAGAGCAAAACTATACCCAGATTGAGAGGGAGGCACTGGCGATAGTCTTACGAGTATGCACGGGTAAATCCATGGTAACAAGTTTGCACTGCTCACTGAATGAAAAATGAAATGAAACATTGGCCACTCCTGTCAGGACATGACACATTTCACTGAGTGCTGCAAGGCAATATCACACGCTAATGTAGATGTGTTTTCTCTGATAACACTTCCTCACAGCATTAGGAGCAGGACACTTTGGATTTGTTTGATGCATCCCAGCTGGACACACTAACAATCAACAGCACTAAGATCAGATGTGAAACCATGTCTGACCCCAGTTTGTCTCGTGTCCTTGTGATGGTCACTACTGGTTGGTTCCCAACTATGAAAGATTGGGGATGAGCCTCTGCCCTCCCAGTTTCAAGTTCTGAGTTTCTCAAAGCACACCCAGGTGTAGTGAGGATGAGAAGTTTGGCTCTGAGTTATGTCTGGTGGCCAGGTATTGACTCCTAGATTGAGCCTCAAGACAAGTCCTGACACTCCTGCACTCCAGTCCTGAGACTTTGAATTGACTAAGCTGTCTAAGGAGATATGTTCCAACATATCTTTTGTGTGGACATTATCAGATTCTCAGTGATGTGGACCCTAGGTACCTGAAATTGCTCACCTTCACCACAAGTGTTTGGTTGATTTTCTAGGGTGTGTAGTTCCTCTGCTGCTCCCTCCAAAAATCCAGTTGGAGCTGTTCTTGACCACACTCTTGTGTATGTCTAGGAAGCAGGAGGCTGGGTTTCCAATGTGGGGGGAAACCCTGTTGAAATTCAATTAATTTGGACTTAATGAGGACAGATAGATTAATCAAAAGATAGAATTAAGTTAGATCAATAGATTTACAGATAAATGTTTAATAATAGTTTTGGAAGCCTAAACTTGTGTTTCAAGTGTTTGACAGACCACTGGTCCTCTAGATTTTTTAGCTTGGGGGACACAGGTCCTTGCTGTGTAGCTTTGAGCTCTGATCTGCTTGCTACTAACTTTGTATCCACCTGAGGGTTGGTTCTCCACCTCGGCCTTGAACTTACGCCTCAGGGTCTGTGTGTGGTGTCTGGGTCTTGGTATAGATGGATGGGTGGTCATGCTCTGCCTCTAAACACCACTCCCCCGCCCTCCCATTCAGTGATTAATGGTCTTTTAGTTGACAAATCACCCCTGAGGCTCCGAGAGGGTGGAAGCTGGACAGACAATGGCTGCTAGACAGTCAATGCCACCAAGGTTTCTCTCTAGCCCCTTAGAGTCAGAGCTGTGGCAAGTTGTTTTGCTTTCATTCATTTTAAATATCTGACAGTTTTTTTATTGGGGGCTTATTTTTATACACATTACTACAACAAAAAAAAGACAATTGAAAAGTCACAAAAACATGCATGTGTTACCTCATTGTGACAAAGCACCACATAAACTGGAGAAGAATCACAGTTTGGAGAATAAATAATGTTTTAAAGCCAATATTGTGGTATAATCTTTGATGTTACTACACCTTTGACTATATCTTTTTATTTTGCCATTACTGACATTTGTATTTCTATGTTTTCAATTATGGAGTAAAACTTTTACACAGTGAATAACAGAACCGCATATTCTGTTTAAACACTTCACTGCAAGCTTACGCTGGAATAATTCAGATCAAAAGCTCCATGGTATGGCTTATTACATCAACTCCAAATATTTGTGATTTTTCCTGGGCAACATATATTCATGCCACATATAGCGGTTTAAATTTGGGGTTCATTAAATAATTACCAATTAATTTAAATCATTATTAATTAATAAATCAATACTAAAATACATAACTATAACTTATAATGCACAATTACAACTCAGAAACATTAAACATTAAGTTTACATTAAAAATTAGAGTTTAAAAACCTTGAAACACCACCCATTAAGATAGCAAGGTTGACGGCCCATTTTGCTTTATTAACTGATCTAGTCTCATAATTTGGGAAGGTTGCTACTAAGTCCTTTTTCCAGGTGTACAGGGACTCGGCATTATACACACACACATCACAAGATCAAGTGTCTTTATAAACGAAAGGTTTATTAAACTACTCACTACACAGCAAAACTACTTCTAAAAGACTACAAATGAATGACTTTACAAATAAGCAGAAACAAATGATGAAACAATGAAGACAGTAAAGACACCAAGTAAATAAATGACTGAATGAACAACAAACTAATAAATGAAGCCACAATACAAAGTGAAAAAAGTTCTAAAAGTTCTCTTTTTCAAGGTGGATTAACAGCAGCTCACAGCAGCTCAGGGCTGCAGCACAAGCAGGCGTGTCCCCCACCACCTCCCTTGAGGGGGGGCGGGGGGGGGGGTGCAAAAGCTCAGAAAGCCAAAAGCCAAAAAGCCCCAAAGAAAACAGCCAAGGTTCTTCAACTTTACAGGGGTTATAACTAACTGGCAAAAGGGTGTGGTGCTTGACCATCAAAGCAGGAAAAATACACTCCTATCTTTAATCACTTCTACTGTTTTAACTGTCTAGATCTAATTTCTTCTTAAAGTGTCGATAAGGTTCATACAAGCCTTCAAATCTTCAATATTTAAAACCATGACACTCTCCTCTGCTGACCAATACCAAACACTTATGAGAAAACCAAATAATTCTCTGGCAGATCATTAACTATGTAAAACAGTAGTAACCACGTTTAACAAACATAACGAATATGTAAGTAGGTGTAATACCACAGTGTCAAAATACTTTGATATAACTAAAGGTTACTGAAGATCCTATTTGAGTAAAGGTATACAAGTACTAGCATCAAAATATACCAAAGTATGAAAGTACTTAATATGACCAAAGGTCTATCAACAAAACCTATAATTAGAAAATCACAGTTCACATGTTAACAGAACAATATAGCATCTGCACACAACAGTGAAAAGGAAGGATAATTAAGATACAGATAAAGGAGATGTAGAAGAAGAAGTCTGTATTAAGAGTTTCTCCATTCAGTGTCTAGCACGCTGCTGGCAGATGGTTTCGAAAGCTCACACCCCTCCACACACACACAAACACACACAGGCACAGCATGTGAGTTTGGCCTCAAATTCGGCAAGTAAGAAAAGTTTCAGTTCTGCAGGTATGAGGTCACCACATAACATTTCAAAGGGCATTTTACTTTGAATACGAAAATCAGTCAGTGTTTTCCTCTCTTACTGTCTGGAGATGTGCAGATGTGTGTAACAAAAGCATCTTCTTATCAAGAGTTTTCCTCATCATCCACTACACACAGTTTAACGTTTTATCAAATTGTACAACTTTCAGCTACAAGAAGATATACTGATTGACTCAAGGGGGAGGGTAGGCCTTTAAGGAAATGATCACATGAACAAATGTGTGCTCAAGATCAGTTCCCCCTCAATAACTTAGAAGTTAATTCCTCACTTACCTTCACTGTAATTCAACAATGCAGGCAGTTTCAGTTTTATGAGCTCTGAAAATTGTCCCTGAAAATTCTGCTGCCACCCTGTTCAATAAAGGTAAAAAACAAACAAACAAACAAACATTTCATGTATTACACTGTGGCAGCATTCATGTAACAGCTAGCGAAATCACTTTAATAAAATATAAGAACGCAAAAAATAAGTCAATTGTCATGTGGGTAAATACAGACTTTCTCTGAAGCACAGAGTTGGAAATGAACCACTGTCTTTTTTCAATAAATTTAACATGATTACATTTAGGGGACACAGTATACATAAAGTAAATAAAGTGATATAAAAATAGTTTCATGTTAAAACTTGAAACAGAACAACTTAGGATGGGACGTCCAAAACATTTGATCCACTTGTGGGTGGCTGTGACTCAGGAAATACAGCAAGTCCACTAATTAGAAGGTCAGTGGTTTGAGCCGCAGCTTTTAGTCAACATGTTAAAGTATCGCTAAGCAAGATATTGAACCCCACATTGCTTTGATGGCTGTTCAATTGATGTGTGAGTGCATTTGAGTGTTTCAAAAACCTAAGTAGCAGGTGGCACCTTCTTTTTAAAGCCTCTGCCAACAATGTGTGAATGTGTGTGTGAATGGGTGAATGTGACTTGCAGTGTGAAAGTGCTTTAACTGTTTGAAATCTGGAATGATATCAGTGTTCTTGTGCTGCATTTAGATGCCTTTCACTTGCATTTAAACCTTTGAAACCTAAACAAATGGGTTTTATTTCTTTTGAAAACATGGTTAAAAAGAAAATGAGCAACTTGGCAAGAGATATCCCAAAAACTGCAAGAAATGTACCTGTTTTAAAAGCGAGAGAGAGAGAGAGAGAGAGAGAGAGAGAGAACTGTATTCTTGTTGTTATTGATGTTGATATAACATTCTGTCATTTTATTAAGTATTATTTCAACAAGATTTACTTTATACTCTTCTTTAATGTAACATTTTAATCACAGAAGATTATGGTATTTTACCTTTTATTTTACTTTTCAACTTCAATATTATCGAAGGTGAGATTATCATATACATTGTTTCACTTTGATGAATTTTTAAGAGAATTCTTCAGTTTTTTTTAATAAAAGCTAGATAACCATTTAAAAGATGACCATTTAAAAATACATAGCAACAGAAAAATCATAAATGATATTTGAAAAATCAGTTTTGAAAATGAAATGATCAATGGACACATCAAATATATAAATCAATTGATCTGACCCTTTGACTGCTGAATGTTTGCTGTTGTTGTTTTTTGTTGTTTTGTTGTTTGTTTATTCTTATTCCACTAAAATGCCTTTTAAAAACCCAAAAACTTGAGTACAACATCATCAACAACAACAACAAAAAGTTCATAGGTGGCACAACGGCAATTCTGTTACAAGTGTGGTGGTTGCTGCTTTTGGAGTGCTTGTGTGGCTGTGTTGTGTGCATGCTTGGTGTTTGTTGTCTGTGTCTTCTGTGTTGCAGGGGCTGGGCGTGGCTTCCAGGGTACTGGAGCTCAGAGCACACACCCTCACCTGCGCCTCATCAGTAATCACCTCCTTCACTGCATTTAAGCTTCAGCCTCACCCGACTTCGGTGTGAGATTGTTTCCACTCCTACCTGGTAGATTGACCATCTCTCTCATGAGATTATGTCTTGTTAATTTTTGCGATTCTTGTTATCTCTGGTGTTCATGCTCATTGTGTTTTTTGTGCCTTCCTGCTTCCAGTTTCTACCACCTCCGAGCTCCAGTGCCTCACTGCCCAGTCTAAACCTGGTCTTATCCGGAGGGATGGCATCCATTTCACTCTGGATGGAGCCGCTCTCCTCTCTAGGAATCTGGCCAAGTTTATTAGAGGCCCAAAGCCATGACAAACCAGAGTTGGGACCAGGGTGCAGAGTCACTGTCTTACGAGCTTCTCTGAGCTTCTAGCACAGTCACACACCCATAATGTAAATGTAAATGTTAAAAAAAACAGTGTCTGTCCCCCGACCACTTCATTTGTTTAAATCTAAAATAAACAGAAGGGGAGTTGTACAAGAAAATCTCATCATCAAACAGCATCATAAAAGGAGAATTAAATGTGGCCTCTTGAATGTTAGATCCCTATCAAACAAGGCCCTTTTAGTCACTAATATAGTATTTGATAACCATATTGATTTACTCTGCTTTACTGAGACCTGGCTTTGTCCTGATGAGTACGTTAGCCTGAATGAATCCACTCCTCCTGGTCATATAAATAGTCACGTTGCGCGGGACACTGGCCAAGGAGGGGGAGTCGCTGCTATTTTTGATTCAAGCTTAGCAATTCACATTAAGGCTAAGCTAAACTATATTTCATTTGAAAGCCTTTTTCTTAATCTTTCTCACCCATCCTGGAAAACTCAGCCTATTCTAACTGTTATAGTGTACTGCGCCCCGGCCCATACTCTGAATTTCTATCTGATTTCTCTGAGCTTATATCAAGTTTAGTGCTTAAATCAGACAAAATTATTATTGTAGGAGATTTTAACATTCACATGGATATTAATAATGATAGCCTTAGTTCTGCTTTCTCCACACTTTTGGATTCAATTGGCTTCAGTCAGTGTGTACATAAACCCACTCACCGCTACAACCACACCCTCGATCTAGTCCTAGCATACGGCATCGATATTGAAGATTTATTAATCTTCCCAGAGAATCCCGCTCTGTCAGACCGTTATTTAATAACTTTAAATTTGTTATTACTCAACTACATGCCTCTCAGGAAGAGTTACTATTTTAGATGTCTATCAGTTTCAGCAGTGGTTAAATTTAAGAAACTGATTCCTTCTGCATTGACCTCATTACCATGTCTCACAGTGACTGAAAATACTCTTACTAACTTAAGTTAAATTAACATTCCAAATTGATTGTCTCGTTGATAATGCTACTGGCTCACTGCGATCACCTCTCGATTCTGTTGCACCCTTCAAGAAGAAAATAATGAAACAAAGAAAATTAGCTCCATTGTTTAACCCCCTGATCCACAAATTGACAAAAACATTGCAAAAATTTTAAAAGAAATTGGCATTCAACCAACCTGGAAGAGTCCCGTTTAGTCTGGCTGGATAGTCCTAAAATGTATAAGAAGGCCCTCCACCATGCCAGGGCAAACTATTACTCATCATTAATTGAGGAAAATAAAAATAATCCCAGGTTTCTTTTCAACACTGTAGCCAGGCTGACTCAGAGTCACAGCTCCATAGAGCCTTGTATTCCTGCGGCCCTAAGCAGTGACAACTTTATGAGTTTCTTAAATGATAAAATTATAACTATTTGAGATAAAATCCATCACCTCTTGCCCTTAACTGACCTGACCCCGGAAACAGGTAGTCTGGATATGGCAGCAAGGCCTAAAATTTATTTGGACCGTTTCTCCCCCATTGAACTTTGCCGACTCTCCACTTTCATTTCTGCATCTAAGCCTTCAACATGCCTACTAGACCCCATCCCAACTAGGCTACCTAAGGTAGTTTTGCCCTTAGACATTAGACAACTCTTCATTGGATATAATCAATGCGTCTTTATTAACAGGCTATGTACCACAGTCCTTTAAAGTAACTGTCATTAAACCCCTTCTAAAAAAGCCCACTCTCGATCCTGAGATTTTAGCTAACTATAGACTGATATCTAATCTCCCCTTTATTTGTAAAATCCTTGAGAGAGTGGTAGCTCATCAACTCTTTGACTTTCTCCAAGATAATAGTTTATCCGAGGACTTTCAGTCAGGCTTCAGAGTTCATCATAGTTCAGAGACAGCACTAGAAAAAATTAATAACAAATTATTGATTGCTTCTGATACAGGTCTGGTCTCTGTTTTAATCCTATTAGATCTCAGTGCCGCATTCGACACCATTGACCATCAAATCTTACTGCACAGACTGGAAAACTTAATTGGCCTTAAAGGAATGTCACTAGCCTGGTTTAAATCATACTTATCAGATCGTTCCCAATTTGTTCACATCAATGATTAATCTTCCACGCATACTAAGGTCTGCTTTGGAGTGCCACAGGGTTCTGTGCTTGGACCAATCCTTTTCACTTTATATATGCTTCCTCTAGGCAACATAATTAGAAAACACTCTATAAATTTCCATTGTTATGCTGACGAAACGCAGTTATATCTATCTATGAAACCAGATGAAACTGATCAGCTATCTAGACTTCAAACATGTCTTAAGGACGTAAAAGCCTGGATGAGCAGTAATTTCTTGATGTTGAATTCAGATAAAACTGAAGTTATTGTTCTTGGCCCCAAACACCTCAGAAACTCCTTTTCTAACGATGTAATTTCTCTAGATGGCATTACCTTGGCCTCTAGCACAACTGTTAGGAACCTCAGAGTTTTATTTGATCAAGATTTATCTTTTGCCTCCCATATAAAACAAACTTCATGGAAGGCTTTCTTTCACTTGCGTAATATTGCAAAAATTAGACATATCCTGTCGTAAGCAGATGCTGAAAAATTAGTACATGCATTTGTCACCTCTAGGCTGGATTACTGTAACTCCCTATTATTCGGTTGCCCCAATAAATTCCTTAGGTCTCTCCAACTGGTGCAGAGCGCTGCTGCTCGTGTTCTAACGGTAACCAAGAAAAGGGATCATATTTCTCCTGTTTTAGCTTCTTTGCACTGGCTCCCTGTGAAATCCGGGATTGAATTTAAAATCCTCCTCCTTACTTACAAAGCTCTAAATGGTCAGGCTCCATCCTATCTGTCGCAGCTCATAGTTCCTTACCAACCCTCAAGATCACTGCGCTCTGAAAATGCAGGGTTACTTGTGGTTCCCAAAGTTTCCAAAAGTAGGATAGGAACCAGAGCCTTCAGCTACCACGCTCCTCTCCTATGGAACCATCTTCCAGTTTCAGTTGGGGAGGCAGACACCATTTCCACTTTTAAGGGTAGACTTAAGACCTTCCTCTTTGATAAAGCTTATAATTAGTGCTGGCTCAGGTTGCCTGGACCAGCCCATAGTTAGGCTGACATAGGTTTAATCTGCCGGGGGACTTCCTATGATACGCTGAGCTCCTTTTCCTTCTCTTACTCCCACCATCTGAAAATCATGCATGTCTGTTTGTACACTGTAAAGCCCTCTGAGGCAAACCATGTTTTGTGATAATGGGCTATATAAATAAAATTGACTTGACTTGACTTGACTTGACAATCTGACCAAGAATGGACCCAGCATCAAAAACGCCCTCTCAAGCCAAGGAGCTCTCATCGGTCATCACGACGCAATGTTTCTTGGAGTCAAGGAGTCCCTGCAAAGTTTGAGTGGTCACATCACCCACATTACTGCACAGCTTGACCAACTGACCCTCCACGCTGCAAATCCCACTGAATCCTACTCCGTGAGTAACCCCTATGATAAACCACAGCTTGCCTACGTAATGAATTTACTCTGGGGAAAATCCACCCAGTTGGCTCCTGCACTGTGGGAGAAGGATTCCTCGGCTTTGCTGTCTTTCTCTGAGTTCTCTACCGAGCTCCGCATGGTTTTTGACCACTCCATTGAGGGTAGGGAAGCCACCAGTCGTCTGTTTTCTTTATGCCAGGGGGATAATTCAGCAACAGCTTTTTCCATTGACTTTCGAATTTTGACCGCTGAGAGTGGGTGGGATGAGCCAGCTCTTATGGGGGTTTTTCTGAGGGGATTGTCAGAGGAATTGAAGGACGGGTTGGCTTCCAGTGATGAACCTACATCATTAGAAAATTTGATTCCCCTCGCCATCAAAATTGATAATCGCTGTAGGGAGAGAAACAGGGATAGAGTAGGGAGACCCCATAGGTCAGCCCCTTCCCTTAATGCTCACACTCCCCCCACTGTTCCCCGCCCCTCTCAGTCCTCATTCCAGCTTCCAGCGCCCCCTGTTGCACTGGAGGCGCCTATGCAGCTTGGCAGCACCCGACTTCTCCCTGCAGAGCGCCAATGCCGGTCTCTGAATGATCTTTGTATCTACTGTGGTCTTGCTGGACACTACATGGCTAACTGTTCCTCATTGCCAAAAGACCGAGCTCATCGGTAGAAGAGAGAGCATTGGTGAGACAAACAACCATTCCCCCTAGCTTTCCTTTCCGTATCTCCCTTCCTGCTAGTTTTACACATGGTAACGGCCCCATCCCTATACACGTTCTGATTGACTCTGGGGCCGATGATAATTTTGTTGATTGTACTATGGTTAAGAAATTCGATCTCCCCCTCGAGCCCTGAGCTACCCCTAAGAAGGTCTGTCATGGACCTGCTGTTTCTCCTCCTTACCTGCTGCCAGTACTTTTCCACTCACCCTCCCTCTGCTCTGCTCTACCGAACCACGCCCACTGCTGCAGCCTGCTCTCCCCTCAGCTGCAGCTCATCTCCAATCAGTGCAGTATTTAAGACACTCCAGTTCACTCACTCATTGCCAGATTGTTCCTCTGCACTATGCATGTCTTTCCAGCGTTTCTCTATCAGATCTCCCGTTGCCGACTCTGCCTGTTCCTGACCTGCTCTCCTCGCCTGACTCCCCGTGAACCTACCTGCTCTTCGTCCTCGACCACGTGTTCAGTTTCGGCGTTCCGGAAATCTGACGGCTCTACTGGTAAAGACTCCTTCGCTCGGCTAAGACGCTCCTTCTGCCTGATCCCTGTCGGTGCTGTTACATCCGCGGACGGACTTCCTGGTTACCGAACCCCTGCCTGTCCCAGACCATGCCCCTGCTCGATCCCAGTCGGCGTTCCAGCACGTGGAGACGGCTCGTGGAGCTACGGGGTTTCCTCCTCACCAGCCACTGTGGGTACAAGCTTCGTTTCTTCGCTTCGTGTGATACCCAGAGACTTTGCTAGGGCTTCCTGCCCGAAGAACGAACTCTTTGCCTATAAGCTGAGCATTAACTGTGTTGGTTTTAATAAAAGTTATTACCAACTGAACGAGCGTTTTGGTGTACTGCATCTGGGTCCTACAACCACCCGTTACAAGGTCACTGCCCTTGATGGTACATTAATTGCCTCTGTGACTCACCACACCTCTCCCATTTCCCTCAATATCTCCGGTAATCATCACGAGACCATCCAACTTATCAGGTATTCAGGATTCCCTGAATGCCGGTCCCCTCCTCCTCCCCCTTAGGTGCTGGATTTTTCTTTGTCACCAAGAAAGACTCCTCTCTGCACCCCTGTATTGATTTTCGCTGACTCAACAACATCACGGTAAAAAATAAGTAGCCCCTACCTCTCATAGAACCCTCCTTCGAGCCCCTCTGTCACGCCCAAATCTTCAGCAAACTGGATTTATGGAATGCCTACCATTTCATCCGCATAAAGAGGGAGACGAACGGAATACGGCCTTTAATTCATCATCATCATCATCATCATCATCATCATCATCATTTATATATTTAATCCCTCATTTTCATCAGTGCTGAAGTACATATAACAAACAATAATCAAAACAGAAAAATACAAGGCTTTCAAAATATATATGGGCAGAAATAAAAAACAAACAAGCAGAACATAAAAACACAAACAAATCTAAAAACAATGAGTCGCAATCAAGGAGATCCAGAATTAAACCTTGGAATTCCCTCGGTGTTATCAATGAGGACAGCTTACAATTTTGCTGAAGAGTATTCCAAGTATGAGGCATAGCAGGAAAAGGCTGTTCTTCCTAGCTCAGTGCGAATTTTTGACACTTGCAGGGTGAGCAACAACTGTGAACAGGTACAAAAGCTAGCACCACTTCATGATAACATGGTTGAAAGATATGAGGGGAGCTTTTGCAGAACAGCTTTGTAAATAAATAAAAATAAATGCTGGTCCCTCCTCACAGTAAGAGCAGGCAGGCCAGTTTTTTTTTTTTTTTATAAAGAAGACAGTGGTGTGTCCCATAGGTATCACCAGTGAAGAATCGTAAGGCTGAATGATAAACTGCCCATAAACAACATCACCAAAGTCCAAAGCAGAGAGGAAAACAGCTTCAACAATTATTTTTCTGGTGTATGATGGAAAGCAGGATTTGTTCCTAAAAAGAAAGCATAATTTTGCCCTCAACTGGAATGTCAACGTGGAATGTAAAAGTATGTTTCTCATCACTTAAAATGCCAAGATATGTATAATGTTGCACTCTTTCAATTATGGAATTGTCAGCAGAATGGATATCAATGTGTCCAATGTCAGTATTACTTGTGTTTGTAAACAGGATCCATTTGGTCTTTGTATAGTCCAGAACCAGTTTGGAGATGTGTTTGTAGGAGGTTAAATGACAGTTGCAGATTTAGGGTGGCCTCATGAATGGAATCTGCGCATGAATAAAGAACAGTATCATCTGCATAAAAACAGAATTTGCAATTGTGCAATGAAGAGGAAATATTGTTTATGTAAATGGTGAAAAGGGACGGTCCAAGGAAAGAACCCTGAGGGATAACCCTTGTTATAGGGAGAAAAGAGGACTGGTAATTACATATACTGACGCACTGCAGATAGATAATTCTTAAACCACAGAAAGCTGATATGGTCAAAACCTATAGAAGAGATTGTTTGTAACTGGAGAGTGTGGTCAACTGTGTCAAAGGCCTTCTTGAGATTAATGAATAGAGCTGCACCGTGTTTTTTGTTATCTAAAGCAGAAACTATATTGTTAATTACTAGAGTGGTCGCAGAAGTAGTATATGACTGGGCCTGAAACCAGACTGATATGGGGTTAGTATAGAGTAAATGGATAAAAATAATTTTAGCTGTTTGTTAACAAGTGTTTTTGCTAGACAAGATAGTTTTCATATTGGATGAGAATTGTTCAAATTGGATTTACTTCCACCCATATGGAGTGGAAGAAAATAAGCAGCAGCAGGTTATGGGAATGATATGTGAAATAATGGTAAGATTGAAGACATAAGCTATATATTCAGAAATTAAATGTGCCGATGATTTCAGAGCAGATGGTTTGTCAGTTTGTCATCACCTGTTGATTTCCATGTATCAATACTGTGTAAAGCATTAGCTACCTTTAAACTAGAGACTGGGGATAAAGGATTGAAGTTCCTCCCCACAACTGCTTGGGTTAAGTTCAAATAACTGAGAGGATGTAGCAAAATGGTTGTTAAATGCAGTGCAGATCTTATAGCTGTCAGTTATCTGAGAAGGACCAGTAAAAACATAGGTGGTTAGGGAATTGCAGGAAGTATGAGAGATACATTTGAAAATTTTCCAGAATTTACTTGGGTTAAAAGAGGAATTTGTGAATGTAGATGATAGTAAGTTTTGACTTTTCTGACTGCAGCAGTGCACTTATTCTTTAATTGCCAGAATATCAGTCAGTGACCAGAGTCTTTGGCACACCCAGCCAGGGTCCAAGCTTTGTTTCTGGCATAAAATAATGTAGTGACCTCAGCATTAAACCAAGGAGTAGAGCTAGACTTAGTTCTTGTCTTGGAGAAACAGAACACTCCATGGCTTAAAAAAACAGCTCTTCTGATTTTAGTGTTGAGCGTCAGATTGGATTTAGGAATGCAGCCAGAGTCAGAGGGCTGAAACAGATTAGGGCTGCACCCAACAATTATTTTTTTATCAGTTAATCTATTGATTATTTTTTCAATTAATCGGGTTAATCTATCAATTATTTTTTAAATTGATCTAACTGTTATTGTTTTATTACTCAATAAATATAACAACGGAATTACTGAAAGTAACATTTTGAAACTTGTCATACACTGTAGGGCCAACAAAAAATAGCCCAGTCTTAACTGGTAATCTGTGTTTTACAGTCTGATATAAAGTCTTTCCAAAATAAAATTAATGCAAGAGCTTGTTCCACTCAAGTAAAAGGAATGGAATGCAATCTACATTTAGCAATCCAACAGCAAAATAAATAAAACAATATAAAATTCAAGTCAATTAACACAACAGTAACTCTTTGTTACAGTTACAAACCTCAAATTGAGCAGTCCAACAAAACATCATAATTGTAACTAGTCCATTCTTTCTGCACCAAAATAGACCAGCCTTAAATGGGCCTTAAGGCATACGGCTGCCTGCTGATATAAGTGCTGTATTTTCATATTTATAAGCACATATTCAACTCATATATGAAGTGTAACAGTTGAAATTGTGGAATGTACCTTTAAGACGAATTGCTACGTTGCTAGAGGAATGACGCCATTAGGCAGCGCCTTGTTTTTTCCTTGAGTTAGTTTTGAGCGGCGCTCTCACCAAGAACGGATACCAGCAACCGAGCTCCAGTGTTATTTTTCGCCTCTCAACTCATCCGTAACGTTAGGGTTCGTGTGGACACTATTTTATTCATGTATGATTAAATAGTAGCCGTACAACCGGGCTTTGTAAGGTTGATGTGTGATTATTGTAATAAACGACGAGCATTGTGGAAACCTCAGACAAGTGTGATTGTGCACTTTTGGTCGTCTTCGTTGACTCCAACGCTCTCAAACACATCATTAAGCAAGCAGCACGGACCCAAACCGTTACAGAAGTTTATAGGTAAAACAAACATCTTTGTATTTCCTCATCTCTGTGACAAAGAGAGACTTTAAGCTACGGTATAAAGTGGAGTCAACAAACGTGAGCGTCATGCGTAAAAAAACGGCGAGCCACCATTTCTCTAGATGTGCTGCAGCTGACATGCAGCTCAGACATGCCTGACAAGTGCTGCTCGGGCAAGCAGTGTGCACACTCTAACTTGATACATGAGAGCGGAAACAAAAAACAACATGCCTGGCGTTGCTTACGCTGTCATTATGCGCACTGTGTGAAGCAGTGCGACGCGTCAACGCACATTGCGTGAATCGATGTATTCACCTAATCGATTATGTCGATTACGTCGACGCATCACCCCAGCCCTAAAACACATAGAGCTGTACCACGCTGACTGCTTTGCTCCATGGCTGTCGTCATGGAGATGAGAGACAGTTGACGAAGGTGGGATCCGAGGATGTGTCAATCAAAACGTAATCTGCCACGCCCACACTGTTTTTGAACTTGCTTTTTCTATAGTGGGAAACATTTATTTTCACTCAGATTTTTGTAGATATTGCATATAATATGTGCATATTTCAAGCCACGTTTCCAGTGGCTACCATTAGAGTACCTTCATCAATCTAGGAAACTTCACCTGCATCTGCTGTCTGTGTGGCTCTGTAGAGGACTGTGTGAAACTGTGAAACAATTCACTTTGTCTTCCATTATGGCAGTCCACAGACGCAAGGGAATCGACAGTGAAGTGAAGGGACAGTCGATGGGAGAGAAAGACACAGAGTGAGACAAATAAAAAAGCCTGTAAGTCCTAACAGCTGTTTTTGTGTGCCCCTCCCTGATGATTTTGACAGCGAATCATTCATAAGTTCAAAAAATAGTTTATTTTATGAAAAAACTGCCCCCTCACATGTTTTAACATTTTATACAGCATCCCCTTTCTTGGACTCAGGGTTCTATATAGTTCACACATTCATAGATATGGCCCATTTATATTACTGTATAAATACTACAAAATGGCTCATTCTGAGTTTAAAACATGTTTTTGTACTGATACAATAAAACAATGGCTCCTGCAAGGACATGCCATTTCACAAAACACAGGAAAAACTGGAGTTAATACATGTTATAATGCTAAAAGCAATATTGTAATAATATACAAGTTAACACACTGACAGCAACAGCCATCAGTAACAGTTTCAAAAAAGAGAATCATTTAGTGCACAGACTCTCAGGCCTCTCAAGGATAATCTGTAGTGTGAAGTCTCTGCCTTCACCTGTCCATCCAGCAGTGTGTTGTGTGTTATTCAATGCCTTTCTCTCTCAGCAGCTTTCTCACCGTCTTCAGGTAGTCAGGATCTGGGTAGCCACCGCTTAAAGAGCACAAATTACACACAGACCATGAATTTATTACAGTGAGTGCGATTGGTTCTCAGAATGTGTCTGTCATGCTGCCCTTTGGAAGCACAACAAATATTCATGCCCTGGGCCCACACATTTTAAATACAAATTCAAATACTGGTGAAATTATCAGCAATATCAAATAAAATTGTATTCATTAGATTAACAAAGTGTTATTTCAAAATAGTTTAGCTTTGCCCAGCATGCTAGAGTTAGAATGACCCAACGCATGATGTTCGGCTTGCGTCGGGTATGGCAGTTTGAGATGGTGCTTCAACTCTGTTTTTGTGAAAATATAGAAAAATAAAAAGAATGGAACTAGTGTCTTTGTAGTGCTAGTTCTTGTTCAGTGCTGGGCTTTACTATTAAAATGACAATGCATAAACACAACACAGGCTTTGTCAGGAGGTAAATATCCATGTAGCCTAACTAAAAATAGTGGACATCCAACTAATTTTGTTATTATAAAAGATCAAAACTGTGACAAACATGCAGGGAATTCAGGGCGATGGAAGCCTCTCCATGGTTCACACTGGACATGGAACACCTGAAAAAATGTGCAATTGTTTTGTGGAGCGCCAGCTGCTTCCTTTTGGGACCCATGTTGAGCTATCAGATTGCTCACACTGGAAATGCTGCGATTCCAACCACACAGAGGCTAATGATCATCATTTATAGTTTCATTATCTGGTCTATTTTTTCTGTGAGCAAATCTGGCAGAAAAATGCATTACTCTATAATGAATGATATTATTAGATCTGATATAAATTATCTGATTGTAATAAATTCTAAAATATGCCTGAGTGCTTCAACAATGCTTGTCAGTTGTGTATAAATAGATGAAAGACAGGCAGACATATAGATACGCACACACAGACCTCCAGACAGACACTGCAAAATGTTCTGTGATACTTTGTTGTCACGTGTTGATGCTTTGTCAGCGGATATCCACGTCTACATATTATGCTCTAAGTATCCTTCAGCATTTACTGTTGATGTTCTGGGATGCCGCTACCATGATGTCAACACAAGCACATGGCAACCAATGCTGGGAGGTCAACAAACCACATGCTGGCACAGATGGTTGGGATCAGGAGAAGAAGGCACATAGTAAAGTGTAGAAACATCAGGTTCAGACAGGAAGCCAACACACCTGCATGAAAGTCTGGGGTTTGTTGGATCCATTTACCACCCGTTCTGCCTGCCCTATAGGTGCCTTCACGGTTATTATGTTATGACATTATCGGCAGCATCTTGCTATATATTGCGCACGTGACGGGTTCTGTCTGACTGCATTGCTGACTCAAGTGATGCTGCCCATCTGCATATCCAGCTGCCGTGGCAGGTCCCATCCGGCCATCTATCGGCATAACACCACAACAGGTTCTGTCTGGCTACATTCTCAGCTGACGACATCCAGTGGCGTATCACGTGGATACGAAAGGTGGCTTTTGGTGATGGGATATCATGCAGAAAGCACAGCAAAAGCAGCATTATTGGACAACTTTGGAATAAGAACGGGCTGGACACATGGCATGATAAATGCGGGCTGGACACATGGCATGATAAATGCATTAATTGTAATAATATTTCAAAGTTGCAGATGAAAACAAACTTTAAATTTCAGCCTTTCTCAGTGTCCCTCCCATGTTGAGGCCCTGGGTGCTGCTGGGGACTGGGTGTTTCATTGACACGGACATTCTTTGCAGATCATTTCATTTAAAAAGAGACAGACTTATATTACTCACCTTCAATCTTCCAAAGTAGGCTACTCGTGTATAATTTTTAGAGTTGATATCATATGTTATTGAGTCAGTATTTGGCAGTTTTCAGTAGCTAACATGAGGAAACAGTGGTTGTAATATTAACTCACGCTCTGCTCCCTCCGTCTGTTTGTGTTTTTAGGGGGATGGAGGCTGCAGTAACCATATCTTCTCCATCTTTATTGGTGGAGACAGTGAACAGGAGCTGATGGTTAAAGGCCTTCTCCAGCAGCTTGACAACCTTCCAGCCCTCACGGTTTTCAGGCAGGTAAGCACAGAGCCGCAGCCCTGTGTAAGGCTGGCCAGAATGAGGGTGTTTGTCCTGCAGGAAGAGAGGTTAGCTTTTAGTGGCTCAGTGAACAGCAACGCCTCCTTCGCATTCTGTTTACATACCATTCATTTGCTCTGACTACATGAGGGAAACATAATTGCTGAGTCACAATGTTTCACTCCCACTATAGAGGTACAGCATGGATACTCAACCTGCTTTGCCCCCATACGTGTTTCTAGGGTTTTAGGACATTTCTAGGATTTTAGGTTTTTTTTTTTTTTTTTTTTTAATTTTAGGACATTTCTAGGATTTTACAGTGTATGTAGGATTTATGATGTTTCTACATTTTTCGGACAACTCATAGGATTTTAGAATATGTCTGGGATTTTAAAATATAATAGATTTTAGGACCTTTCCAGGATTTAAGGATGTTTCAGAGATTTTAGAACACTTCAGAGACTTTGGGAGCCTGTCTCCCCCCAAGGGACAGTTTGTTATTTTAAACATTATTTTGTAAAATAAAATAAATAAATAATAATACCGGTATAAAAGATAGAAAATTCCCCTCCGTTAATTATCATCAGCAGAGGATATATTTTGTAGCAGCAATAGTAGTAGCAATGCACAGAATACTGTGAATTTTAAATGAAATTAATATGTGCATGAATGTAAAAACTGATTGTATGTAAAATATTATGAGTAGTTTTAACACTTTCAGGTATTTCAGTCAGATCACCTCCCACAGAGTGAACTCTGTGTTGCTTCAGTGTTCAGCAGTTCCTCCAGTAGATAACCGGACTAACCAGATCATCAGCTTCTCTCGTGGAAGGAATGCTCGCTGTAAAAACCTGCACTCTACTCTGAGCTCCAGTGTCTGTCATCCAAATCAAAATGTACTCATAGTTAATATTTCTGCTCCTGTTGGAGGGGTTCTCACCTTTTACACAAATGCTTTTTAAGGTTGTTTTAAGTGTGTTTGTTTGTTTTGATGGTTCTAAAAATTATGAATTTATGCTTTTGAATACCAATGTTATTAGGACATACAGCACATGGTTTCTCAACATATCCCCTCCAGCAGGGTTTTTTGTGCCAGCCCTACTGTACCCATTATTTTTAGTTTAACCCTTTGAAACATAGGCAAATAGGCTTGATTTCTTTCAAAAACATGGGGAAAAGACCATGAGTAACTTTAGAAGAAATGACCCGGAAATTAGCAAGAAATTGGAAAACAAACAAGTAAAACAAATAAAAAAAGGAAATCACCTGAACAAATGTAAAATAATATAAAAATATTTTTAAATATCTAATTATGGTTGTTTTAAATACAACTCTCTAGATTTTTTTCCCCTATCCTTTATAAAATTATTTTTCAGCATTAACATTTTTTTTTTTGCAATTTGTGGAAGATTTCTTACCAAACAACTTACTGCCTTTTTCAAAATGTTTTTTGAAAGCCATCAAACCAATGTGCTCAGGGTTGTAAGATTGAACTACTTTTGAAAGGTGTCTAAAGGAAGCAAAACAGAAACATACGATATCAATCCAGGTTTAAACGGGATATAAATAAAGTCCCAAATACTTGGAATATTTTTTCTGTCATCCAAACAAGTTGTTGTGTACAAAACGGTTTTCTTTCCCACACTAATAATCTTAACCTCATTTGAGCAGTGATTTCCACTGAATTCCTGGGAATGTGCATATACAAACAAACCGGAAGCAAGTCATCAGCAGATATTAAGAGTGGATCCACTTCAAATTAGACTTTAAATAGATTAACAGTGTGGTTTTCACCAAGCTTACTGTCTGTATTCCATCTGGGAATACGAAGTTTATCTGCACGGTGTTCACATAAGGGAATCCTGGCAGGTCTCTGTGGAGGATCACCCAGGTCATCTTGCCCTCTGGCTGGCAGCCACTCTGTACTCTGTAGAGTCCGTTCACCTCTCCATTAGCTGCACAGACAACAGGACACTTTCACTCACATTCTTCAGATGTGACCATAAGATTATGGAAAGATTGACATAAGAGTGGAGTGCATGTGTGTAAGGACCTTGTTGTACCAGTGATGGAGGACCGTGGCCCCGCAGGTAGCGGTTACAGTGGAGTTTGTCACTGCTCTGAGCAGAGCCCATACTGGGAGACAGTAGACAAACACAGAGAGAGGGAAAAGTATCAAAATCACTGACTGATTACCAAGTACCCAATATCAAATCACTGAACAACCAGCCCACTCTCATTACGAAGTCATCAAATATCACCGTTTTGACAGACATTTTAGCGTAAGATACTGATGCCAAAAGCCACATTTGCGGCAGTACGATACACTGTTGGGTGCTGTCAGTTTGTAACATGGTCGAATGGAACCTTTCATGGTATTATGATACGCCACTGGTTGGCCAGACCAATGGCGTGGCTGTATGATAACGCATCTATCATCTATAAAAACAAATTGAATTGCCTATAGTTTAGAAGTTTTGATTTTAAACCTGACACCTTTTTGTTGCACAATGTGAAGCAGTAATCAGTTAAAGACTGTGGACTTGCTGAGTAACACATTAGACAAAGGGTTTAATTTGGTCACATGGCTGCTGAAGATTCACACCCTGATATGACACTTAGGTCAAAGGTCACAGGACAGAGAGTTGTTAAGAGTGTCATGACTGAAGGTGTGAATTGCTGTGAAACTACACAACATGGCAAAACGGCGAAAAACAGGTTATGGACTCCTTTCCCTGTGTACACAGCTCTGCAGCAGACGAGTATGCCTTTCTGTGTGTGCTGTCTGTGGGCTTTACTTTTGGTGCATCACAAAGGGGTAGTTTTAGTTTTGCAACCTTTCATGGTAAATGCCAATGAAGTTTCCTTAATTTTGTTACTTGCATGTTCTGCCCCTTTTAATTTACATTATTAATTTATCTTATTTCTGTCTTATTGCTGCCTTGTTATCTTCTGCTTTTCTGAAAAGCCATTATAACATTGTTAAGAAAGTGCTATTATTATTATTATTATTATCAACACATTATATACACAATATAAAGTGATATTAGGTAAAATGCTGAAAAGTCTAACAGAGAATTCAGATATACTCTCTTCTTCTCTCCTTCTGAAACACCTAAAGAGGATGTTTTCAAAACTGTTGCCACAAATGATAAAGATGGCTGATGACACCAATAAAATCCAAGGTGGTTTTTAGGGCCTGTTTCCATTTTTTTTGTTTATTTTTTTCTTAGCATCCTTTTTCAATGTTCTCTATATGAGGAGCTGGCGTATGTGGCTGCATGACAATAAAAAGCTAGTGCCCAGCCTCTGTCAACAGAGTTCTACGCCTTTTATTGTGATATGATTCTCATTGAAAATCTCTGATGTTTTCATAAAGGCACGGGTAATGTCACCGTCGCTCCTTTAGCTAGGCTACTGTCACACAACAGGCAGACAGGCTCTTTTTTTGGCAGCAGATCGGTAGGTGAACACTGGTTTTTGCTGGTGAGTGCTGTGCTTTTATCACTGTACCATTGTAAGCTGGTTGTTTCCTGTGTAGTCAACCATTTGAAACCTGAACAAATTAGCTAGCTTGATTTAAATTTCAAAAAAGCAACTAATGAAGAGATTAACAATAAATTAGTAAAAATAAAAAATAATAAAAAAAATAAGAAACTTGCATGAAAAGTAGTACAATAAATAAATTTAAAAAAAAAACAAATAAATAAATATATAAGAAGAAAAAAGGGAGGGAAAAATCAACAAAACAAACAAAGGAAGGAAAAAAAAGGAAAGGAAAGGAAAGGAAAGGAACAAGGAAATTACCTGAAAAGATGCTTAAAATTACAGTTAGAATTTTAAATCTAACTATATCATATTAAAAAATTATGAAGATAGTTCTGGACATGGTAGCTTAAATCTACTAATTTCTTGCAATTTCCAGGCCATTTCTCATCAAATGGCTCATTGCCTTTATCCACATGTTTTTGACAGAAATCAAACCAATCAGAGTACAAAGGTTGAAATACTTGTGAAAGTTGTGTGAATGCAGCACGAGAGAATTGATGCTGATTCTAAAGTAGTGTCATGTTAGCTTCCTAGCTGTTGTTAATGTTGAGATATCGCTGTCATAGAAACAAAGCCCACATACAGTGTGTCATTTAAAAACAAAAAAAAAGTGCTCTGGAAGCACTCTTTTTTGAAGTGCATGCCAGCACCATGCCACCACTTTTCTGTTGGAGAAAAACAATGTGCACACAGGCCCTTACTGGATTAAATTCATGTGACGGTTGAGACTGAAATGTTTGGAAATAATCTGGTCAGTCAGGTTGAACTCTTGAGTCCTGAAGACGCAAAGACTACACAAATCAGGAAAATCAAACAAATGTGCTTGTAAACATGATGCTGAAATCTTTTTTGTTTTTAAATTTGCTGCCAAACATTCTGCATGTCCTGTTCTAAAAGAGCAGCTCTGTCGTGGTTTGGAATGAAACCTTGTACTGAGCGCTCTGACTACACAACACGGGTTTGGCTGACACAACGCAGACAAACAACTTGTCTAAACAAGTCTAATCATTACAGTAAAGCTGATCAACAGTGTGCACTTGTTACTGTCATCAGTACCTGCTGAAATGCTCCTCTTCTCCACACGTTAGTAAGGTTTTCTGCTTTTCTTCTGTCTGCCTCACGTGCAGTCCCGCAGCTGAGATGTCTGCTCAGCTCATGATGACATCAGTGAGGTACAGAGACAGAGACAGAGGGAAGAGGGAGAGAGAGGGCGTGTTGAGTTGCAGGGTTGTGGTGCATTGCTGAGTGATCTGTGAACTGGTGTAACAGCTCTGACAGTGTGTGTGTGTGTGTGTGTGTGTGTGTGTGTGTGTGTGTGTGTGTGTGTGTGTGTGTGTGTGTGCGGGTGTGTGAGAGAGACAGAGAGACAGAAAGAAAGCATGAGAGTAGTATTTATGCAGCAGTTGTGAGTGAGATAGCACATTAACACAAGACAAGTACAGCAGCAGCAGCAAACATACACACACACACTTTTGTGTATTTGCTTATCAAACACACACAGGACTTTCACCAAGGAGACCGCATAACCACATAACATAGCTAATGACACATAACATACTCATCACATGACATACTTGTAAACCTACACTGAAAAAAAGGAGACTGGCCATCTCTTGGATTTATGTAAACATTTTGGTTGTATTTAACACAACTGCCTCATGTTCTACAGTTAAGCGTAAATGTATAGTGTAGAAACTACATGATATGCAGAGATTGTACATGAAATTGATCAGGTCACATTGAACTGAAGCGAGTCATTAATGTAGCAATGTTAAATATCGTGATACCGCACGCGATTTCATCTTGCGCGCTTTGCATTGTTGGTAGTGAACGGCACCCATCTCATTCAAATCCAACGGCTCGCGGTATGGTACGCCACTGTTTTGGTCGGTAAGTCTTGATTTTCTATTTATTTATTTCTTTTTTTGTTGAATACTGTCAAAATCTGAGCCAAATGTAGATTAATGTCTTGAGAGTCACCATGTAACGTTAACGTTAAACAAGTGCTGTGAGCTTATTTGCTCGCGCTGTTTCACCGCTGTGTTTTATTTGAATTTGTTTTTTGGGCGGGAGCCATTAATGTCAGATTTAACTCTGCGGCGCTCCTAGCATACCTTGGTCTTCTGATTGAATTGGTTTGCCAACTGACTGTTCAGTTACATTGTGTGTTAACTACACCATAGCGTTATTGAGATTTGGCCGTGAACAGCCTCTGCTAATGTCAACGGCGGCATTAAGTTAGCTACCCCGCTCCCCCTCTTCATCTCCCCCCTCTCCTTCTCCCCTCTCCCCTGTCCTCTCCCTCGCTCCCTTTCTTTCTGTTTTGCTGCAGATTGTCATCCAAACTCAAGTCTGCATTTCACCTGGAGTCAGCTGAGGGATCGTGGGCTCAAGTTTTTGTGGTGAGAATAGGACGTTGTATTTGCTCTTAAAGTTACCGTATTTATAATGCATTACAGATTGTATTGAATCGCTCAGCACATGCATACACACACTGGCCACCTCATTAATACATTTGTGAAATCTAAATTCTAATCTCTGCCATAGGCACGTTTACCTGTATATATTGTCAGACAGGTGATTAATGTAATTAGTTTAGCTGTGTGTTTCTGACATTTTGCCCCAATCATGTATGGGAACAAAATATCAGAAAAATGTGCAATAATGTTCACTCCATCACTCAAGCACTATTAAATATATGAACTCTGTATAGCTATCATTTATCTAACCCTGTGCACATAGTAATTGGTTTAACCCTGCCCCACATCTGGCTAGCCATGTTACACCTTGTGAATTCCTGGTCATAAGTTGTTGAAGGAATGCTCATTAGACTTAAAGGTTCACCCTGTTACTGTTGACTAGACCTTCACCTTGTTCTCTATGTGTAGTATTTCAAGAATGCATTTTTGAATCAAACACCATTTTGTCCTCACTCGACATTAATCCTTCTTTGTTTCCACTTTTACAGTGAATGGTGCTAGAAGTGATCCAGTGAGTGAATGTGGCAATGCAAGGCCTGCCCTTCAGTTTTTCCAAGTAGGTCCCATATTCTAAAGCATTATCGAGTGAGACATAGACATTATGGGAATAACTATCGTATTACATGTGTTTATGCAAGCTGCCCGTGCACGTTTAGAACATGGAATGCATTATTAATTCATTTGAATAGATGTCATGTTGTTAAAACTAATCGTCATCAGTCGGAGAGATGTACATTTAGCTGCCATTTGTGTCCTTGTAAGGATCTTGTGTCTGAGAGGGATTACTGGACTCATGTTAATGCACACTTGAAGAAAAATGAGGTTGTAACTTGTATGTTCTTAGATTGCAAATTTGAAACAAATATCTTAGGATCTTTTAAATCCCACAAGAGCAGGAAACACAGGTCTTATTCACCAAAAGATTTTAAACAAGGAATTGTAGTATCAGCCACCCTTGCTTCCCCAGAATCTACTCACAATACTTCTGAAGATGACATTAGTGAGGATGCTCAGCCAGGTAGCATTGCTGATGCTCTAAATGACCTCCCAGATGTAATTGAGCATAGTTTGGCAGCAGCTTTGTTAAAATTAGAACATTTTTCTAATGTACCAGCCAGAGCAATCAATGATTTTTTGGTTGAACTTCACCACTTAACTGGCTGTCTCTCAAAATCTCATGCTGAAGGTGTTCTGGTGGACATTTTTCAGAAGCACAAGCTCCAAGTTGACAGAGCTGTCATAGAGGAAATACTCTCCTCTGTGTGCTCGGCAAATCCTCTAAATAAGGCCATAGAGAAGGGTGGGCCTTTGAGTTCTGCATATCAACGTAAGAAATATTACAAGGCAAAATTTAATGTTGTTGCACAAATTGAATATATTTTGGATGTTAAAAAGAACAAAACATTACAGTACATCCCCATCCTAGAATCCCTGCAAGTGCTGCTGAGTAGGAAAGATATTGTGGACAAGATAGTTAGTAATCACGAAACACAAAGGGAGACAGATACTGGAAAAGAAATTTTGTACAGGTCTTATAAGGACAGTCTGCATTGTAAGGAAAATAGTTTTTTGTCAGGGGAAGATCTATGTTTATCCATAACTTTGTATGTTGATGACTTTGAGGTCTGTAACCCTTTGGGCACCTCCCGCAAAACCCACAAACTTTGTGCTGTGTATTGGGTACTGAATAACCTACCTCCGGCGTCTAATTCTAGTTTGTACTCAATTTTCCTGGCCATTTTGTGCAAAACGGACAATGTAAAGTCATTTGGTTATGACAAGGTTTTAGAGCCCCTTATACGCGACCTGAGGTCTTTGGAAGTTGATGGCATTTTTGTCCCACAACTGGACAAATCACTGAAGGGTACTGTGCAGACTGTTGCTGCTGACAATTTAGGAGCACATGGAATAGCAGGCTTTGTGGAGAACTTTAGAGGCCCTTTCTGTTGTCGTTTTTGTATAGCATCAACTTCAGACATTCAATCACATGAGGTTAGGTCAGGAACTTTCAGCCTCAGAACAAAAGAAATGCATGAAACTCATGTCAGAGCAGCCCTAGATAGTGGCAGTAGCTTTTTTGGAGTTAAAAGAGCCTGTCCTTTTACTGGAGCACTTTCTCATTTTCATGTTGTCAGTGGCTACCCTCCTGATGTTGCTCATGATCTTTTTGAAGGCATTGTGCCTGTAGAAATAGCACATTGCCTCTCATTACTGATATCAAAGAAGTATATCACCTTGGATGATATAAACAGTTCCATTCTGCATTTCCCATACAAGTGGACAGACAAAACCAATAAGCCTCATACTTTGCCACAAAATCTTTCAAGCAGGAAAACCATAGGGGGGAATGCCCATGAAAACTGGTGCTTGTTAAGATTTCTGCCATTTCTGATTGGCTCCAAGATTCCTGAACATGAGCCAGTGTGGCAGGTTTTGTTGGACCTAAAACAAATTGTTGAGTTAGTGGTTGCCCCAGTTCACAGTGAAGAGTCTATCGCTTACCTTGAGAGCAAAATTTCAGATCATCGACAAAGGTATCAAGAGGTGTTTCCTAAAAAAACATTGCTGCCCAAACACCACTACATAGAACATTACCCACAAATAATACAGCTTTTTGGGCCTCTCGTGGGACTTTGGACCATCAGGTTTGAGGCAAAGCATAGTTTCTTTAAAAAAGTTGTGAAACACACCAGTTGCTTTAAAAATGTGCCTCTGTCTTTGGCTGTGAAACATCAGTTTATGATTGGTTACCACTTGTCATCTCCAAATATTGATAAACCAGTGCTGGATGTGTCAGATGTATCCACTGTCCCATTAGATGTTTTGAAGGAAGAGCTAGCTCAAGCTTTTAAACAGAGAAATCCTTCTGTATCTGAAATAAACCTTGCAAAAAACGTGTGGAGCAAGGGAATACAGTACAGACCAGGTATGATAGTGGCATATGGTTCTGAGGGTGGCTTGCCTGAATTTGGGGAAATCCATCAAATATGCATTGTGCAGCAGAGACTATTTTTTGTGTTGAAACTGCTGTGTGGATGGTATTGTGAGCATTATGGAGCCTTTCAGTTGACTCCATCTCCGGCACGAGAACTTGCTCTTGTTGAAGTCTCTGAACTGGTTGATGAGTATCCACTGGCTGCCTATGTAGTTGGGGGTGTGCGGATGGTGAACTTGAAGAGATCAATCTGTGTCTTTAGGTAAGATAATGTAAAAATCATTGTGCCTACAGGTTCATACAGTCTTTAAAAGAAGGCCCAGGGTTCTCATAGACACACAATTCCAGCTAAAGCTACTAACTTCTCAAAAACAAGATTTCTAGATTTTGAAATGTTTTGGAATTATTATATATTTTTTAATATGCATGGCTATGGGCTCTTTGTCCTCTCCTTTTGCCACCTCTCTCTCCCTCCTTCTGTTCTGCTCTTCCCTTCTCATCTCCTCTCCTCTTTCCTAGTTATCTGTCCCCCTTTCTTTTTGCTTATCCCATATCTCGCTCCCTCCATCTCTTTCCTCCTCAGCTTCCTGTTGTCTTTTCTCTGTGTCTGTTCCCTCTGTTCTTGCCTCTTGCCCCCTCTTCATCTCTTTAATCCTCATCCTTTTGTCTTCTCTCTGCTCTCTCTTCTTATTTCCACTCCCTTCCTCTCATCTCTTTCCTCTTCCTGTTCTACTGCTCCAATAAGAACCTTAGTTTCGTTCTCTATGATCACTAGAAAGATCTGTTTGGAAACTGAATAAATATTGTGGAAAAGTAAAAAATTAATGTATAGAAACCCTGGAGAGCACTCTTTTTCAATTCTGTTTTGAGCCTGTAGAGCACTTCCTCTGGTATTGTCCCGTGCTTTCCTCAGCCTCTGAATATTATCACAGGGATATGTTTGTGGTACTTCCGTGTTTAACCTTGTTTCTGTGGGAAATGGTGATGGTATTGGCAGCATCATGCATGCATGACTGTGATGAAAGGAATGGAAGTACTGTGTTGAAAAAGTGTAAACAGTGTCAAAAAAAAAAAAAAACATTGCTGTCTCTACTGTCACGTACTAATATGCATGGGAAACCCTGGACACACTAACCGGTGTTTTTTGTTTTTGTTACTAACTTAATTTCTTTCTGTCAATGTTGGCATGTCTGTTTTTTTCAGAGTTAAGTTGTTAGATTCTTAAAAGTATTAGTGTTGTAACAGTAAAAGATAAGATTTGGTGATTAACAATACCTCTTGTTATAAAACTGATTTTAATTACATTTTCTTATTCTTTCCTAACAGACAGTGAAGTGAGACTATGACAGCTCAAGCTATTCTCAGAGTTATCCTTGGACCAGACAGTAGTCAGAGGGTCATGATTTCTGCTGGTCTGCCTTCAACTGTGGCTGAACTGGAGACTGAGATAAAGACTCAGTGTAAAATAATGCAACCCTTCCGACTGCAGTTCATGGACACACTTTTTGGCAACGAGTTTGTGAACTTAACTTCAATGGAAGAAATACAAAACAAAGCGACACTCAAAGTTGTATACACATTCTGCCAACCTCAAGACCAAGGTGAAGACACTTTCTCCTTTTCATCAACCAGTGTTCCTGATGATGCCTCATCCAGTTTTGGTGACAGCACCGTGATTCTTTCATCTCCAGAGTCTACATCATCACGGTCTTCATGGCCAGATTTGTTCTGTGTTCCCCGTTTCACATATGATGCGGAAATTAAGCTTGAGAAGGCCAATGAAGCTTTCAAAGAAAATGGGACGCTGCTGATCCCTGATCCAAAGCTGAAGTCCGATATATTGGAGGGGCTGATCCAGGAGGTAGTCAAGCACACAGTCTATCTCACAGACAGTAAGTTTGAGCAAGTTGCAGAGGCACTCATCCTGAAGCATCCATGTTTAAAAGAAAAATGCTCACCCAGTGGCTATGCAGGATGGAAAATGAGCCTCAAATACAAGTTGTCAAACTACCGCACCCATCTTCGGAAAGTAGGGTGTCCTGAAGTATGTGTGAATTCTTTGAAATATAAACCAGCTGAGAAATGTTCCCCTGCTTTTCACGTTAAGAGACCAAAGAGGGGTGAAGTGGATTACTGCCCCTCTTTTCCACTCGGAGAAAGTGAACAGTCCCTTGAGAAGATGAGGGTCGAACTCCTTTCAGATGTCCAGAAGTGCAACAACAGAGAGACAATTAGGGCTAAAATGAAGAGAACATTTGCATTAAGAAGACAAGAAGTCATTTGTGATGCTCCCATGATCAGCAGTGTACAAGAGAGATGGCCAGCTCTTTTTGATGCAATGGAGGTAATTTAAAAAAAGGTTCCCTGACTAGTTGTGTCATAGATAATGTGTTAATGTGTGAAAGTAATGCTTGACTGCATTAGGATGTTTCCAAATATTCTGTAGCAGAGCCCAGATGTTTAACCATGCTCAATGCAAGCCATGATATGGCGGGCAGGTGTAGTTTTGAGGTTTGAAATGTCTTCTAAAATCTGGGCTGTGCTGTTATTTAAAAATAATTTCATGTCATTTCAGATAAACGCAGAGTTCAAGCGCATCACAACCATGTCTCTACAGTCAAGGTTTCTGTCGCAGCTTGACCTTCTCTCTGAACGTCTGCTGAGAGTGTTTGCAAAGCGATCGGGGGAGCAGGGCAAAAAGCTGAAAGACATAGCTGCCATGATGACAGTAAGAACCTTTAAATTGTTTAGCTATAAAGTGTATATGCATTGCAATGGCACAGTAAAAGATTTATATGCATCCATTGCAAAGCTCAACTTCCTTTACCTGTGAGTCCTGATTCCACTGAAAGGAACCGTCATTTTTATCTTGCAGTTGAGTTCAAATATCTCTGTTTTCTTTGTTATAATTCTTAAGGATGACATTGATGCCCGAAGGGAGTCCCTCATCAAAGGACTCTGCATCTATCTGAATGAGAATCCTGATGTCTTGGTGCAGGAGTACGTGGTGAGTGTTTTATGAGTAGATTGTGGCTTTTCTACATTTCAAAACATATTCATTTAACCCTATGAACCTATTTGGACTGTTTAGGTCCATTTGCCCTATTTATTAATTTGGAAAAGTGATTCCAGTGCTGAGATTAAAACAAAAAGTTAAGCTTGTCACACATGATCCAGACAGTCCACTTTTTCTCCATAGCCCCTTAATTTGAAAATGAAAAACCACCCATTTTGACCCCTCTGCCTCAGAGCGAAAACATACTGTTTCTCTGACATTAGGGGTCACACCAGTGTGAAAACACTTCAAATTTGTGATTCTAGTGCAAGAAGGAAAATTCCACCATCTTCCCACACTTTACTGACAAGGGCAGAATCGGGACTGGGATACAGCCCTGGAGTATAGCAAGTCCAGGGTAATGATAAAAATCATCCAAGAACATAAAAACGACTTCCACAAAAAATGAGGAGAATTCAATCTTTACATTAGTTTTTTTTTTTTGAGAAATTGGCCCAACAGAAGCAGACTTGTGCTGCCTGGTGCCTTGTGCCTTGTGCCACCTGGTGATTCCAGATGCAGCCTGATTTTTCCTGTCAATCGTCTGAATGGCATAACCTGGCTTCTGGTGGATCAGTATCTTTCAAACAAAAACGAAGCCTTGATGGCACCTTGTCATTTGATCTAGAAGTTATGTCTGTTTTTTTTGCTCTCAATGAACCGTGAATGGTGGCATGGCAGGGAATGGCTACAGTAATTTACTATGCTGCTTACATGGGTTTAAATAAACTATAGCATTAGAAATGCTGCATTCAAAAGAGATCAGTTGAAAAAAGAAATCTTCAAGAAATGTTTTATCTTTAACCAGGACATGACTGAGGCCACTGCACTGAGTGCCATCGAGAAAACGACAGTGGGAATCTACGTCACCAGGGAGACACCAGGCAACGACTTTTCTGATGTTGGCATCATCATCAAGGGTGTGGTGGTTCTTCAGGATCTGGATAACGTGGCCCTTGCAACAGCCATGCTGTTTGGACTTTTTTACTCCTTGAACATGAGTTACCCGTCACAGCTCCGCTACACTTTCGAGGTGATTCAAAAGGTGGTAATGGAGTTGGATGCGACTCAACTCTCGAGAAAAGCCCAAACCTTAAAGACAAAACTGCTGCAGTAAGGAGAGCACACTGTTGTTGTGCAAGTGAGATGGTTAGCTCCAGGTAAGAGCACATTTAAAGCTCACACTTGCTCTCCTGCATTTTGGAGGTTGAATTTCCAGATGAACAATCAGTAACCCACAACAAACCACAGCGTTCATTGTTAAGTGTTTATTCTGTAACTGTTAATCTGTAACTGCGGTGTGGATGGGGCCAGGTTTTTTTCCCTCTTCCTCTCTGCTGCAAGTTCTCTGATGGGCAGCATTCTTCAATTTTAGTTTCTATGTGTCTTTACAAGTGAAGAGATAGAGAACTGTACTCAGCCTAAATAGCTCCATCAGGGTTGTGTGAAATGGGATGTTTAGTTTATTTCAGTAGGAGTAAAGAATTTTGAATACTTGTTCTGAGAATGCTCTTTTGAACCAAGATGTCACAATAAGGTCAGTGTTGGAATTTTTTGACACATACTTTGTCACTGTTTATCCTGTGGCTCTTGAATAAAGGTTTTGACATGCAACTGTTCATTTTTATTATTAATCGGGGTAAAAATGGGTAATGATAGTGATTAAGAAAGTTAATAGAGAGGTGTTTGCCATTTCAGCAATCATTTATTTTAATGTATATGGTAACTAATGTTTTTGCATTTCAAATCATTTCAATAGTTGCATCAAATTGTTTACAGTTACAGTAATTTAATCTTGACAATAGAGGCCTTAAACAGAATGTTTGTATTGTTCTCTTCCAAGATGGTTGCCTGTCACCTTTTTCAAAAGAAAAGGTTTAATTTCTATGCTGTGACTGAGTCAAAACACTGAAAAACTGACATTATCTCTGTTGATTTTTCAGTAGAGCAGTAATGTCAGTTCAATTTACCCTACTGTCACTGCAGTGAAATTAGACATTTTGTTTTGAAAAGTATTAGTGGTTACAGGCAACCATCTTGGAAGAGAACAATACAAACAATCTGTTTTAAGGCCTCCATTGGAGAATTTAGTATTTGACACTAGAATATAATACTAACACGTAATGTGAAAATAACATGTAGTATTCAAGTAACCAAATAGTACTGGAGTAAAGGTATTGAATAGTGCTGGAATGAAGTGATAAAATTGTGAAGGATTAAAATGTTCCAAGAGCTCAAATTACTTCATCACAACATGTTTTAATCACATTTTATCAACACAAAATACACAGGTTAATTGACTATGAATAATTTGTGTTAATTTAACTCAATTGCTAAAGTTGCTGCCAAAGCAAAACATCTGTGTGCAACCAATGTCCACTATTGAATCAAGTAAATCCAACATGTTCTTTTTTTCAGTGTACTGTTAAATAAAAACATTTTTTAACCCAAACCATGATATTTTCCTAAACCTCTCAACAAACCAAACGTGATTTTTTTGATTGACACGAATACTGACACATCAAAAACTGATGCCAGAGGGGTACTTAGAGTGTTGTAGTTGGAGCATAAGGCCTCGGCTCATGCTGCTGTATTTGACCAGTTGGGAGCGAGAACCGCTGATCAAAGTGAAGAATAAGTGACTTCTACTGTATCTGAACTGCTGTCTTAACACATTTCAGTGACTGAAAAGGGAAAGGTGAAATGGGAGTGGCAGTTCCTGATCATTCTACATTTTCAAGTTCTAAGATTTAAAAAAAAAGAATCAAATAAATTCAGGAACATCACACGAAAATAGTCTGACTTTGTGAGCATCAGAGCTCAAAGAAAAATCTGAGGCAGTGGAGTAGCTGCTAGAATTCATTGACCAGTCACAGTTTTAGCAGAAAGTTTGTCTCTTCTGTGTACTGTCCATGTCTTCTGTCTGATTAACCTCTTTCATTTTGCATTTTTACCACTGCTGACACTCCAGGCCAGTTGGGAATCCTCCCAGTGCTCCTGCTGGCCAGTGTGGGGCTGTCCATAGGGCAGTGGAGGGAACTGTTCCCATCTAATCTTCAAGCTATGGTCAAAACCAGCACTCCGGCATAACTATTGTCCTCTTCTGCCTCTAGGTGATTGGCTGCTCTGTCACTCCATATACTCTGTGGTCTCTTATCTCAGCCAGGGCTCCTCGTCTCAGCTTTGGTTCCAGCTTAAGAATGAACTACGCCACCACTGAAGTCAGCAGAGTCATTTTTCATGTCATCATTTACCCATCTGTTGGAAACACCTTCAGTGCTCCTCAACACTGTTGAAGAAAAACATTCTTTCAGATTCAGTTCTATGGCTGTTTCAGATGAGTTTTACTCACTGTACTGTGAAGACTGAGGTTCACAACATGAGTATGGAATTCTTTCTAAATATCAATATACAGAACAGGGTTTCATACTGTTACATAAAGGCCAGCCCTAACTGATGGGTTTCAGGCTGAGCTAATCAAGAGGTCTGAGTGATGTCACGGCTTCTGTCTCAGTGGTGCTTGGGAAGAGCTTGTACCTCACATCAGAGCTATCTTTGACCATCTTGCATGGACCAATCTCACTGTAAATTTGTCTAAATGAGAACAGCTGACACCTATTTGGGGGAAACAAATTTCCACCCTGGTGGACAATAGAGATATATTCTATTCAAATCTATTCTATTCTAAGTGGGCCAGACTCAGGTTTGCTGAGTTCCAGCTAAAGTTCTGCTACTGATTGGTTCCCACTTCTAATCACTAAGGAAGAACTTCAGCACTTTTTAGGCATGGTGGGATACTACCAAGTGTTTTGCAGAAATTTCTTCACAGTAGTTGCATCTCTTACAAAGCTGTTAAGTTCAAAGGTCAAGTTTGACTCATCCACGCAGTGTAAATGTGCTTTTAAAAATATTTTTTTAAAAAGTCTGATCTCATCTGTTCATGTTTTGGTGAACTGTTTTACTTGTAAGTAAATGGCAGCAGAGCAGCAATTTAAGAGCTGGAGCTGCACTCTTGCAGACTTCTTCTGATGATTAGTGACCCAGTCAGTTTCTTTTCCAAGAATTTAACTCTTACCTGATGAATCCTTCCAGTGTGGAGAAGGAGGCACTGGCTGTCATTTGGGCTTTTCACTTTGAGGTAGTATACTAATCACAACCCATTAACGCTTTAACATTCTTTACAAAATCCAAATCAGCGTCCCATGCGGTGGTGCCTTTTGTGCAGAGGTTTGGTTGACGTTGTTTCTAGGTATGATTATTTTAATAGATGTGATTAGTTGTCACATGGACACTCTTTTTTAAGCTTGTAAGGTATGGACACTCAGTTGAAATGAAATGAACTGCATCAAAATATGACAGTGTGAAAGCACTGTTTGTGTGATCACACTGCTGCACTGTAACATGTTTAGAGTTAATAAAATCATGGTGTTGTGATCACTTTATTTCTGCCGTAATGGTGAGTGGCTTATCGTCCACAAACATTCTCCCTGCACCAAGTTATTTGTAGCATGTGATTACCTCACTGTCATTCAGCGTTTGGAGAATGTTTCTCCTTCCTCTTTGCCTTTCTGCCATTTTCTCCTTGGCTTAAGAGAATTTTGAGGACCTTGAAAATCCTCCTCTCTTCTCCAAACAATTTTTAACTGTAGGAGCTCACATAAGGGCTGAGATGCTTTGTGAATAGCTTTTGACAGAATCTAGCTTTATATTCTAAGAAAATTCTTAGTAGTATTTTTTTTTTTTAATTTTGTCACTAGGAGTAACTCTTTGTACTAAGTTGGTAAGTGAATACAGCCCCAGTTGTTTAAAATAATTATTACAGCCCAGAATACAATAGTTTGGGAAGGAAAGATGACATTTGATGATTCTGAATATTTGGATGGGATTTGGATGTAGAAATGCAACAGAACATGTCAAACCACACCCATCAGTGGAGATGGTTGTGGTTGAGCTGTCCTTGAGAGCAGCTGAGTAGCAGCACAGGATCCGTCCAGCCATAGTACGGCTGAGTACTTCAAAGCATTTTGACAGTGTCAACCACCCATCAGTTAGAAGAAAAGTAAGTGCAGGTAGCTGTATTGATTCAAACTGAAGCACAACTGCCCCATTAGATCAGCATGGTAAGGATATCTTACAAACATGGCTAACACACAAGACAGACTGTTCTTGTTGAGCTTGTGATATTAAGATAACACATATTTAGCTTTCACCATCTTGATCCAGCTGTCTGAAAATATTGCTTTAGGAAATGTGTCTGTTTTAAAAAGTTTGTTATTTGTAGAAGTGATGAAAAGACTGAAAGCTGCAAAGTTACAGTACTGTGGTAAAGCCAGGTTAGCTGGGCAGGATGAAGAAAGGCTTTGCTCTTGGGATTTGTTCAGCTCAACATGTGGATCATTCAGAGCCAGAGGAGACGGCTAGTGACTTTTCTGAGTGCAGGAGAGAGATTTTGTGTTTGGGCCTGTCTTATCTGTGCTTCTTTATTTATATTTTCCTTTCTATCTTGATCCTGTTGACTTAATCTGTTTGATATTTTGGTGTTTGGAAGACAATGTTGTCAGAAGGTTCTCAACAGCTCAGCTCAATTTTTCCCTTTTCACTCTCAAGTAAGTTTAGTTTTCTATGGTTGCACCTTAAAGTAAGACTTTTACTGGGCTCTCCGTCTCTTAGGCCCCTTTTACACTGTCTGTTCAAGGCTGGAAGATCGCACTGTTATGCCACCTCGCTGTTCTGTATAAAAGGTGTGATCACAGAATGGGGAGACAAAGTTGTCTCACCTGTAAGCCGCTACAGGAGGAAGTAATAGTGCCAACACAGTGTCTGCATTGAACAGGAAAGTCAGCAGGAGGGGTGTGATGTTTTAACACTGTATTTTGTGTGTGATCCACACAGGAGATTTAAAAAGCAGCTAGCAGCAATTAATGGGTAACTCAAAGAAGACAAACAGTGGCTGTAAATGTCTGCCTATTGGGAAAACATTTAAATTCAGGAGCTCCTTATGAGCAGAAGATGAGATCAGTCACCATACTACAGGGACAGGAAATGGTTTTGATTGGTAGGTTATACCATTGTTATTGTTTATAAAGTGCTGCCAATGCATGTTTTATGTCACACTTTATGCAAGTGCTGTTGTGTTAAACGTCATGCCTCTTTTGATTCAGCAATCGTGTCTATAATCACACACTGGAGTGGCATGATGCTGTCATTGTTTAATTCTTTTTAGAAATGCAAAGGTGGCATTACGAAAGAAATTCGTAGCGGCTCTATAGTGTAAAAAAGGACTTCAGAAGGCATACTGGAGAGGATGTTGTGAGTACTGTTGAAAGTGAAAATGAGTTTTCTGAAATAGGGATCTGGTTTACTGCCAAGTTGGTTTTCCCATACAAGAAATTTGCTTTAGTGTTTTGGAGCATATGAGAAACATGTAGATATAATAGAATACATAGAATATATATATATATATATATATATATGTTTCCAACAGACAGTGGTGGAATGTAACGGAGTACAAATACTTCGTTACAGTACTTAAGTACATTTTTCACGTATCTGTACTTTACTTAAGTAAAAAATATAGAGTATACTTTGACTTTTACTCCACTACATTTTACAGCTATTTTCTGTACTTTCTACTCCACTACATTTCCAAAATGCACCACGTTACATTTGATGGTTGATCAGTCACCAAAATGCTGTCTTCACAAAAAATATTGGTTGCGTTTCGGCCTCGGAAGTTTAAACCAATCAGGTGCTGCTATGCCGCCTCCAATGACAGCAGAGCGCGGCGTGCATTTAGAAGCGGCAGTGTGATTTGGACAACAGTCGATATGGACTCGGAGACTGAGACCCCTGAGCCGAGCCATCCTTGGCCATATTTAAAAGAGATGTTCATGTTTACGGGCTCCAGGAATGAATCATTTAAATTCCAGTGTCTCAACTGTCTTCCTCAAAAAAAGGAATTACTGGCTTTCAAGAATTCCCCGTCAAATCTGAAGAAACACATTGAGGTAAGCAGAGCTCTTGCTACGCTAAGTTATTTTCTCGGGCTTATCATGTTAGCCAAGGTTATATTATTTTTGTTTACTGACATCATGTTATAAATGCTCTAATCTAGCAGAGTACACGTTAATTTACAGAAATCGCCAGAAAAGAGTACAACGGTGTTTTCATTATTTAGCTAACCTACATAGGAACGTAAGGTGGTAAGCTAGGTTAGCTTGTAGCACATGCTAGCTCGACGTCATTTACAATGTAATATAGGGTCTTGTTGGGAAATTTGAATGAATGGACAAGTTTGCAATTACACATAGTAACAAATTGAACCTGTCGGTTGTAAAACAAACACTTTAGTGAAAGTAATTTGTCACAGGCACAAGCTCGTTTGTTTTACTTTTAGCCGTTTAGCGGTGTGATTTTACAACGCTCACGTTTAATATGGTCCGTTCGGTTCCAAGAGTGTTGGTGGGGCTGTGAGTTTGCGGACCAACACTGTCTGTCAGTCAATTAATGTAAAACAATGCTGTGCATTTTCTTTTTTTCTGAGTCTGAGCCCACAACTTTTAGCACCACTCCGCTCCGCCATTGGTTTTCCAGACAGACTAAAAGCCACAGCGCCATCTACAGTCTGTATCGGAGCATATAACATCGGCACTAACGGGGCACTTGGAATGAGATGCACAGCTCCAACAATAAAAGTTATTATGTGGCAGAGAGCGTTTATAAATGAATCTATGTGTATGTTTTAAGAAATATATATTTTCTCTTCGTTATAGGATATGTTCTACTATATTGTTGATAGAAGTGAAAAGGGGTAGAATCATATTTTCAGTGGAGTATTCCTGTAGTACAGGTACTACAGTCACAAAATAATTATACAATGATATATACAATGATATAAATCTTAGATAATATCGCCCAGCCCTAGAATTAAGATTAATTAATTAATTATCATTATTGTTGTTTTATTTTCAGAGAAGGCACAGATCACATCTCCAGCGTTACATGGACCTGACGGCAACGACTACTAAAAGGAAGGGAAGCTTGTCTGTTGGCGAAGGTCCTTCAACTAGTAAGCAGCAGAAACTGGTGGTGGCAGACACAAAGGCTTCTCAGAAGACCACAGATGTTGCAGTAATGAACTTTTGTTGTTCAGGGTTTGCACCCTTTTGGAGTAGTGGAGCAACCTGGATTCATATCTTTAATGCAGCATATTCACCCAATTACATACAGTGATGTCACGGACAACTTTAAGGGAAAGGATAAAAAAAAAACAGTGCAAATGAAAGCAAAAGTGAAGAATGCTATGCAGAACATTAAATACATCTCAACAACCACAGATTGTTGGACGCCCATCGTCCAAAGCTTCATAGGTGTTACTGCCCACTGGATCGAGCCAGAAAGCCTGGAGAGATGTTCTGTTGCTCTGGCATGTCGAAGAATGAAAGGATCACATACCTATGATGTACTAGCTGAAGCCCTGAATGACATCCACATGGAATACAATATTCGGGAAAAGATTGTCAGAACTACAACTGACAATGCCTCCAATTTCATCAAGGCTTTTAGGGTTTATGGGTGTGATGAAGAAAGTGCTGCTGATGGGGGGTGTGAAGATGTGAATGATAGTGAGAAGGAAGAAGAAGCTCCAGAAGAAGATCCTGAAGTGGAGACAGAGGCTGTTGAAGTGGAAGCTTTAATGAATGAAGAAGATGACGAGTGTGCCGAATATCAGCTTCCAAAGCATCACCGTTGTGCTTGTCATCTCCTTAACTTGATCTCAACAGTTGATGCCCAAAATGCCAACTCCAACGACATCTACAAGAAAATAAGTCGCAGCATTTGCTAAGTGCTCATCACTTTGGAATAGGGACCTCTCGCCCTCTACAGCTGCAGAGGTCATTGAGAGGGAATGCAAGCTGCAACTCATTCGACCAGTTGACACTTTTCGGTGGAATTCTTTCTTTCTTTCTGTTGAACGGATACTGCGAATAATTAGAGAGAGTGGAGAAGGAGCCATCAGAGCAGTGACCACTGCACTTAAAATCCCCATGTAAGTGTGGCTGGGAGCAGATACACATGTACCGGGTTGAGTAATATTGTAGAAGTTGACTTACCATCTACCCCTAGTTTCAGGGGCTGCTGTTAAAGTAACTATTATTAACTGCATTGAGATAATTTGGAACATTATCATCTTATCAACCATCTGTTTCATGTTTCTAGAACTAGATCTTAATTTGAGATAGTAGCATTTTCATAAGTATAAGTATATTGCACAGCCAAACACATACTCTTGTAAAAACATGATTGGTGACATTAATGTTGTTTTCAGATTTATGCTTATAGACTACATGTTGAAATGTTCAATATAGACTACTTTCTGATATCAAAAATGCCAAATCATAATTTCTGCAATATCAACTTGAGAATATTCTAATATACTTAGATTTTTTCAACTATTTTGATCTTTTATTGATATTCTACATTCTGGTGTTTCATCCATGTCTTACAGGTGCAGCCCTGCAGAACTTGCTTTCTTGACTGAATATGTTGCAACCATGGGCCCAATCTCCAAGGCACTGAACATATTGCAGGCAGAGAAGGATGTCCACATGGGATGGCTAGTGCCAACTATAACCCTCCTAAATGTGAAGCTTGACCGCCTGAAGACCTCATCTAGGTTCTGCCAGCCACTGATCACTGCCCTTCAAGAAGGAATACAGCCACATTTGGAGACATGCTTTCTGACCCTGAACTTGTTGCTGCTGCCATTTTGCTTCCAAAGTTTCGCACCTCATGGACAAGCAATGCAGACTTGCTGAAATCGGGTAAGTCACTGAGATGGTTCCTCAATTGCTGTTGTACAGGGAGGGTATTATTCATGTATTAAACCTTGTAAAAGGCAGATCCTGATCATAGTAAGATATAACACTGGATCAGAAAATGTGTTAATAGTCACTAAGGAGGAACAGCACAATGACCTAGTTATCATGATAGGCTGTTCTGTATAGTCTATGGTTATATAGTCCATGTTTATTGGTTTCACACATTTCCTTTATTCTGTCTGGAAATTGTTTTTTATAGGCATGGACTACATCAAGGCCCACTTGGATCTAGAGTCAGTCCCATCACCAGGCAGCCATTCAGGGTCAGAGGAGGAGGACTTCTTTGGTCTTATGAAGGGAAACGTTCAAGAAACCACAAGGCAGCTGGACACCTATCTGGCCAGTTCAACGACCTCCATGAATGTCCTCAAGTCAGTGCCCAATGTTCTCAACTTGTCCCTCAAAGTCAACACTCCGCTGCCTGCCTCCGCAGCATGTGAAAGACTTTTTAGCTCAGCCGGGCAGATTTTTTCTTCAAAAAGAGGCAGACTAGGCTCAAAAAACTTTGAAAACCAACTCTTGTTGAAACTGAACAAAAAGTTCTGGTAATGCAAATGACAATGAAACTGCCATTTTAAAACTGTTGTGCAGAGAAAAAAAAACATGTTTATAGATGAGCCTTGCCAGCATTAAGACTTGTTGAGTTCTCATGTTCATGACATGTCAGAAGTTAAAGAAAAGAAAGGTTTAAAAGAAAATTTCACAGTTGAATTGTTGTGTTGATCAGATGTTGATTAGAATAATTGTTGGCTGCATTATAGGACAAAAAATCTGATCAAATAGGCTAACTTATCGAAAGATTATTCAGAGTCTGTTTTGCTTTGAATAGATTTATAATAAAATAAATGATTTTAATATATAACCGTCTTCTTTATTGGTTTTACCTAATGACATTAGAAAATGCAGATGTTACTACTAGTAATTCTTATACCTCTGCAGATGCCATTAGTAATATTTACAAGCAACAACTTTTGTTTATTGTAAAGGTTAGCGTACTTGTGCTTACCCTCTGTGATTCATTTCACACTCTATTTTATAATTCTGTTGTTTATTGTTATCTAACAGGGTAATACAGCTCCATACTATGTTTTTATTGAAATATAGGCCTGAACATTAAGAGACAAAACATTGTGTAAGTACTTTTACTTTTAATACTTAAAGTACATTTAAAAGTAAGTACTTACTTACTTTTACTTAAGTAGGATTGTTATGTAGTACTTGTACTTTTACTTGAGTATATATTTTGCTGGTTATCTGTACTTTTACTTAAGTACTGAGTTTCAGTACTTCCTCCACCACTGCCAACAGATGGATATATATATATATAATTCAAAATGTAGCTTTAAAATGACAGATATTGAGAATAAAACGAATATATACAATGCAAAGAGATACTCCAAACAATTATGGGTGTCAGTGGGGGTCTCACCCTTGTTGATGAGGCCAGCTGCAGATGGGAAGAAATTATTTTTTTGGCATGATGTTTTGGTCCTGAGGGAGTGATATGAGCAGTCTATCTCTCTCTGTCTCTGTTTTTGTGTCTTTGGTGCTCTGTAAAAGTGTTAAGTTTGCTTTGTTGTGGTCAGCCTGACCGCAGGCAGCAGCGACAAACTGATACACCGACATGTTATTAAACTTCCTCTGGCTGTCAGCTGTTCAGTGGAGTGGAGTTTAGGATGGGTGGAGTTGTTGAATATAAAGTATTAAATCTGCTGCCATTGTGATCTTTCTGAACAGTGCTGAAAAAATGATTGAATTGCTTGACAGCAGAGTGGTGATTCAGTGTACTATCTCTCCTACTGTTAATCCTGCTAAAAAAAAAGTCAGAATTAAGTAATTATGACTTACGGGGGGACGCCAGTACTGGCGTTCCCCCCCGTAAGAAATGAGATGTTGAAAAAGTGACCAGCGAGACACAGTTGATGACTCTGATTACAGTGTTTCTGGTGTGGAACAGGGAGACAAATGATCCGTTCCTGTGCCCAGACTGAGGAGGTGAGAGCTGGTCAGCTGCATCTGCAGCGAAGCGGGCACCTGTCAGGGGCGACAGCAGGCCTGCATCACTGAAGGAGACACAGAGTGACACACAGGCGGACAGAGACACACAGAAAACAACAGCTGGAAGTGAAGAAAATTAACAACACATACAACTAAGAGATAGTGTTGAGAGGTAGCTGAGTCAGCAGGATGAGCTGGCAGATTGGTAAGACAGTGACCAGTCACCAGTCTGTTGCAGACAATGAGGAAGACAATATGATTGACAATGACATGTCAAAGTTATCACTAGGCGGATTTGCGCAAAACTTAAGCAATATTTTTTGGAATGTTGCAAGATTTCTGCATTTCCACTGAGTGATGTTGTGTGACTTCTCCTCTAGCGATAACATTCCAAGAAGAATGGTGATGGAGCATGGAGCCACCGTACTAGTCGTTATTATTTCCAATCTAAGACTGGGGATGTGCATAAAGATAAATGTTCGCAGCATGACCGGCTGGTGGCACACAATGCTAAACCATCAAAGACCAGCAAGAACTGGGTCAGGAGCATCTAAGATCATTTTCAACCAGCTGGGTTTTAGCTGCTCGGTGGCTGCATTCAAAAGCTGATTACATCAGTCTTACATCAGCCGTCCCAATTTGAAGGCTCCTTCAATTGCAGCCAGCAAATGCATCCTTTTTTTCCCTCTTTTTGGAGGATACACGACATGCAGCAAAGGGCCTCGAGCGGGAGTCAAACCCGAGGCCGCTGCAACAAGGACACTGCCTTTATTCATGGGGTGCCTGCTTTATCCACTCAGCCACCGATGTCGATAGGCTGCGTCCTCTGAAGAATGCAGACCCTGAATTAGGACAATGCTATTGTATACCTAGTTAACCAGAAAGAAGCACAGGAGTAGCACAATGTCAGAAGGCTGTGATAAATTGATATAATGTTGGTCCAGAATTGCAATGTAGAATGGCTGATCCAGGAACATGTCCCACTTGGCTAAATCACATAGTGCATGCTCTGTGCTGTCAAGACTCATCTGGGTTAAGGTCATGTTTTTGTTATTGCACATTTTTGTCTTCCAGTTTTATTTTGTGTGTGCTTACCTTCTCATCTTTCAGGTGTCTTGACTTCCTGCCCTCTTGTTCTCCTCTGTGTGCTGATTACAGCTGCCCTGCCCTGATTGTTTTTACCTGTCTCTTTGTCTCCCCTTCCCTTGTGTATTTAAGTCTTGTGCTTAGTGTTAGTCTTTGCCAGTTCGTCTTGTGCTTCACGTCAAGACCATTTTCCCTTGTGAGTTAATGTCCTAGTGGTGTTTGATCCTAGCCTGATTTTTGACTTGCCTTTGCCTAAGCCCTTCTGGTACCTTTGCTACTGTGACTGTCACCCTGGTATTTTGACCCTGGCCTGCCTGACTCTGAGTTTGGACTGTTATAATAAATATTTGTTGTTTTTGGAACTTCACTCTGAGCTGAGTCGTGCATCCGAGTCCTTTGTTTCTGAGTCATGACAGGTCGATATGGAGAGTGGGTACTGCTTTATTAGGATCACAACATTTCTATAGGAAACAAAGTGAATGGGATTGGTTAAAGTTTAACATTTTTTTCCAGATTTTAATCAGTTTCATGACTGATTCATTCAGGGCCCATAAATGTGGAAAGCCAACTTTCATTGATCAAGAGAAAACAAGAAAATGATTCAAAAGGTTAGAGTACAAATTGCTGTCAGTCTTTTTTTTTTGTATTCCTTTATCTATTTTTTACTTTTAGGTGGAGCTTTATCCAATATGTGTATGACTTAAGGCCAGCTTTTTTAAACAGAAATAGTGCATGAGATGATGTGGAAAAAGACCCTTCTTTGTAGTTAGATTAAATAAAATGAAATGGTAAAATTCTTCAGGACACTTGTAGTACCGCTGACTCCAACTATAGCCACAGAGAGACTGGATATCTTGGATGCGTTGAATAATATCATTAATAACTGCAGCAGTGCGGAGCAATGTTTCTCTGTGCTGACTTTAACTGTAGAGAAAGTCTTGCTTTAGACAGAATTATTTGTAACCACATGTGGCTTTTGGGATACTTTTATCAAATTCAGTGACAATATAGGTTTTGCTTGTTGTTTCAAACACCAGTGTAATGTGTTAAAAGCAAGCTTGATACACCCAGTTAGCATATCAGGTCATTTTCCTGCACAGTGTTTCAAGAGTGAAATCACTGTGAAAATGTGCGCTGCTCCATGCCAACTTCATGGCTGGCGTATACACGGTTCTACTGCTTTTGATCCGTTGGTGACACTTAGAGGTGATGCTGGGAAACTGTTAATAATGTCAAAACAATTACTCCGAGTGATGTGACATCAGAGACACACTGATTAACTTTTAACACATCCATCTGCCGGCAATTAGATGAGTGGATATAAAAACATGCGCAAAATGGTGCAGAAAACAACAATGGCAGCTTTAGCATTATTAGAAGACATTGCAAGTGGCGCAGTGCGAAGAGAATGCATATTTAGAGACCGAAAGGGTTTCATGGGCACACGATGACGACTGGCTCATCAGCTGCTTTAGGTTTCCAAAGGAAATCCTCTTGGAACTGTGCGCGGACCTGCGGCGCGATGGGTGGCTTCTTGGTGAACAATTTATTTGTGTAATTGTCCTAATATTGATCCCTCTGGCGCACACTGAGTATGTGTGCCCCCAAATATCGTCCTGTCTTTACAGCATAATTACTTGTCAGTGGTTCAAGTTAGTTTGTTTTTTGCTGGTTAAACTACAGATTGCGAGCTTTCCAACAAGCCCCTGTTTGTTTCTGTGTGTAAAGTTATTATGTCAGCGAACACGTGTATAAAGTTTGAAATGACTTGATCAGCCTCACCTTTTCCCCAGCGCACTGCTGCGTTCATTTATAACAAAAGTGTGTGATCCATGTAAGTGGTGTGTAAAATTAACAAATGGAAACTGTAAATCCGTTTTGCACATAAAATATACCTTGAGGAGCGTCTCCAATTTGCATTCTGAAAAAATTCTTCATTCTTCTTCTTCTCGGTTTTACTTATCGCTTATGTTTGTGTTATCTGCTGTACAGAGGGGAATCCTAGGTGCAGGGCCTATTTAAATTAATCTACATATTAAAACGGGCGCGTGGAGAGGGATGAGTCTGGTCCTCCCATAGGTGTGCTCAATTCCATGTTGATTGGGATGTACAAAGGAAATGTGCTTGGATTCATGCATGCGCACAGTTTCATACATCTGGATTTTTTGTGTGTGTACAACGTTTTCTGGATTTAAGCGTATGCCATGTTTCAGTAGGAAATCTATGCAAGTCTTTTAACATGAGGCCCCCAGGTCTCTGGAATCTACAGTTACACCACTTCTATTTGCAGTTTTGTCAGAGGAAACAAAGCAAGAAATTGGTTTTCTTTTAGTTCCCACAATGTTCTTACTGCGACGTTCTCTGAAAACATCCAAAAATTTTGTGATAACCTTTAAAAAATGTTTTTGATAACATAATGCTTTTATATTCTTAAAGGTCTTCAGTGGCAGGATTTTTAATGTTAACAGAATGTAATTTTAGAGCACCCAGCAATCTTTGGTTCCAAAAACAGTCCAAGAATGGTATAATGCAAGCAATGCAATGTTTAGTAATGTTTTCAGCGGCAAGTTTTCTTTTAGGTCCCAGAATGTTCTTTTTAATTCGGGTAACATTCTCAATAAACATCAAAAAAGTTTTTCAGTGTCAACATTAAAAAATATTTTCATTAAAAACAGTCTGTAATCTAAGTCCTCAACATGTTCAGAATGTTGCTTTGAAAATATTCTCCCTTTGTTCTCATCTAACGTTGTGGGAACGTTTTTAAAAAAGAACATTCTATGATCTGTCACCTCTCACAACACCAAGACATCCTCACAATGTTGCACATAACATTACGTCTTAGTCAGTATTTAACCTTACAAGAGCATTATTTAAACTGACAAAAATCCTTAAAATGTTCTTAACATTTGATTAAAATATTTTCTTTAAAACATTATTGCAACTTGTAGATAACATTTGCCAGTGTTGTGGGAACATTCCCTGCTAGCTGGGAAGAAAGGCTATTGGGAGTCCTCAATTGCAAAAAAAAAAAAAAACAAAGAAAAACAAAACAAAAAATGTCTGCTTTATCTGACTTACTAGGTTTTTATATGCCGTCTATTCAGTGCTTTAAAAAAAAGAGGGGCTGCAGTCTATCTATGAGGACCTGCCTAACTAATGCAGAGCTGGAGGCTCAGACCTGTGCTGACGAAATGCACTCTGCACTGCTGAGCCTGGAAAGTGGTAAGGCTCTGGGCAACAATAATTTAGCTGCACAAGTCTGTCTGGCCAGTGATTGGTGAAGACTTGTTAAATGTTCTCAAAGAAGGAAAAAGTGGGAATCTGCAGGATTTCAGGAGCTGGTGAGCACACAGCTCTGCTCTGCACTGCTTACAAGCTTCTCTCAAAGGTGTTAGCAACAAGACTAAGGAGAGGAAGCAGGTCATTCATGTTGACCAAACCTATTGTTAACCTGGTGACTGATCATTGATTTGTGATCTTTTGGTTCTCTTAGCTCCTTTGGGTTGTGGAGTTAGTCTGATCTATTGATCAAGAAAAGGCTCTTCACTGAATTGAACATCAATATTTGAGGGAAATGAAGGTTTTGGTTTCAGCTCTGGTCTTATAGCGAGGATCCAGGTCCTGTACAGATACATAGAGACAGACATGGTTGTTCCTTGTGTGGCATGTCATACCCTCTGGCCATAGAGTCACTCCTGCAGAGGCTTAGGACTTTCTGGTATGCAGCTTCCTGTCTTTAAATGTTCTGCCTTTGCTGATGATGGCGCATAAAGAGGGTGTGCTGCATACGTGGTCTGTCTGTTGTGCAAGGTAATGCACTAACTGCAGCCGTTGTTGAGTAAAACCTGAAACAATCTTGTTATGAACTTGTGACCAGTGTTGCAAACTTGGAGACTTTGTCGCTATATCTAGCGACTTTCCAACCCCACTTGACGAGCTTATTACCAATCACAGATGATGATTTTGTACGGTTACAGCAGAGACAATCCGTTTTTTAAAAAATATTAATTCTTTTAGTTTCACACCCCAGAACTCACTCACACAGTTCTGTCTGTCTCACTCACACACTCAGTCAGTTTCTTGTCCCTCTCCTCCTCCAGCCAAATATAAGCTACAAGTCCACGTTTTTGTTTTGCTCTGAATTCATTTGGTCACTAAAAAAAGCAACTTGACAAGAAATGTCCCACAAATTGCATGAAATCAATAAAAAGTAACATGAATAAAAAGTAATAGAAAAAAGAATATTATTAGATATTTATAATTAGATATTTAAGATCATGTTGTAGGAAAAAAACTTTGAGGTAATTTTCTTGCAATTTTAAATTTAATTTTAATTTTAAAGTTCTCATTGCCTTCTGCTTATGTTCACGAAGACATCAGACCAGTTTGCTCAGGTTTCAGAGGGTCAATCTTGCATGTCCAGTTGTGTCAGACTACATATTGAAATCATAATGAAGCCTTTGTAACTTGTTTAGACTTGTCTTTGAGAATTGTCCAGACTTTCCTTATGTATATAATCACTTCAGTCTTTATGTAATCACTTGAACTTCATTTGAACTTGAGCTTATAAAAATATATATACTGTTAACCGCTTAACAGACATTGTAATGGCACAGTAGACATCAAATTGCTTCACTAAAAAAAAGAATAAATAAATAAAAAATGTTTCTTACAAATGTTCATATACAATGCATTTTATTGTTTTGATTATACTGTAATTATATTCAGTTCTATTTCTATTATATTTAACTGACTATTTGTTTTTTATACCGTATATTTGTGTTGTTTTTTATACTAAATATGTATTATATGTATTTATTTTGATATTTATTTATTTTGTTTATTTGTTTATTTTATTGTCAGATTTTTATTTTATGACATTGCCAATTATTTGTAACCATTTTTTTTTTCACTGGATTTATTTTTATTTTCATCTATTCATTTTTTCTTATTTATTATTATGTGTTTATTGTATGACATTACTTTTCCCCCCAGATTTCTATTATATTATACTGACTTTTGCACTTTATACAATGTATTATACAGGAATGTTTCTTAGTAAATTTATGAATTTCTGCATTATTCTAGTCCCTTGAATGCCAGCTTGAACCACATACCGGTAACACTTTATAATGACTACACACTGTTAAGCATTAGTTAAGCATGAATAAATACTGAATTAATCATTTATAAAGCATTGTTCCTACTTGAAAACTCCTTTGTATGATATTAACAAACACAGTTATGTTTCACTCTTCAGTGATAAGCACATTAGTTAAGCATGAATAAATACTGAATTCATCATTTATAAAGCTTTGCTCACACAGTTATAATCAATAGTATGTTGTTTATAAACACAGTTAAAAATGTTTTACTCCTGATTAAGCTCATCTATTAAGCTCATCTACAACATGCGTAATGATTGCATTTTCATAATCAATAAATGATGGATTCAGCATTTCTAAATAAAGTACTATATTATATAAAAAATCATTTCTTAGGGAATTTTCAGTTGTTTATAAGAACGTTTAGAAAGTTGGAGTCAATAATTAACAAGCTATCTGGATATACATCTATGCATGCATTTACAAATACCATATTTAGACATGTACTAATGGTTAGTGAGTGTGTTTAGATGTTTTATAAAAACGCATATGTTTCTTTTTCAATACTTGTCCTATAAACACTTTCTAATACAGGAATTCATAAACTACGATGAATACGATGAATGCCAGTGTCATTGATTTGCTTAATATTGATTGTTTTCGCCAAAACCTAAATCTTACAAGGTCGCATTGAAGACATCATGAGAACTTGACTCTCGCTTAGTGCTCATTTTAATTGAATGGAGCTTGAAGGTATCATTAAGTAACTCAGTTTAACCTCCGTCAGTCTTCGTCACCGGCTCTTGATGCATTGCAGTTGTTTTTCGGCTAATGGCCGGATGTAAACAGGTCCTCCGACGTCCACTGCGTATCCGTCCACGATGACTGATGTGTTTGTTTGTTTGTTTCTTTGCCACCCACCCACCCGCTTGGTTCTCTGGTCTCCACAAGGTCAGCCTGGCGCAGTCTCAGTCAGTTTCGCGTTTGCGCTGCGGGCTCGGACAAGCCAGAAGCGTCCGAGCCCTACGCGAAACAGCTGGCCCGCAACATGTAGCATGAAGCAAGGCGCTGCCAGCGGCTGGGCCCCGGGCATCAGAGCAGTCCAGCAACACTCCCTCCAGAGACTGGAGGGAACGATGATCTGAACGCAGACCAGGGGTTCTATTCATAAACTCTCAGAAACAAATGGTGACATCATTTGGTGATGTCACAAGACATAATCCCTGCCAGTGAACCTTGACTGGTGACATCATTCGTGATGTCACGGCACATAAGTCTTGCCTGTGAACCTGGACTGGTGACATCATTCGTGATGTCACGGCACATAAGTCTTGCCTGTGAACCTGGACTGGTGACATCATTCGTGATGTCACGGCACATCAGCCCTGCCCATTAACCTGGACTGGAGCTTTTAGATTTTGTTGTTATAATCCTACTCTAATTGTTTTCAGTTCTACTTTTTCATGCTGAACTTACTATTTGGTTTTTTATACCATATATTATTATTGTTTTTGATATTCAGTACTTTAATGAATTTGTTTGATAGGTTGTTTGTTTTGTTGTTAATTGCTTTACTCGATTGAGTGAATTGTATTTTCCGATTTTTATTATATAATATTGCAAATTTTTTGTTTTCGTCACAGATTTTTTCCACTGGATTCAATTTTATTTGCATCTACTTATTTTTTCTTATTTACTGTTAGATGTTTATTATATGATGTTACTTTTCACCCACAGAATTCTGTTACATTACACTCACTTTTGCACTTGTAGAAAACATATTAAACACGGAAAATGTTTGTTTTCTTCTGAATAAATGGATGCGTTTTGTTAACATACTCTACGGTCTATAATGTCATACCATTTGTTGAAATAGCATTTCTTAGTGTGACTGTTCCAAAAGTCCCATTTCAAATGATACATTGGATTTATCTTGTAAACCAGACGCTCCCAAAATTCACAGATGACACTGATGAAAAATCTGTTTTGTAATTATGAAAATGAAATGATTTGCCACTTATACGATGAATGCCAGTGTCATTGATTTGTTTATTATTGATTGTTTTCGCCAAAACCTAAATCTTACAAGGTCGCATTGAAGACATCATGAGAACTTGACTCTCGCTTAGTGCTCATTTTAATTGAATGGAGCTTGAAGGTATCATTAAGTAACTCAGTTTAACCTCCGTCAGTCTTCGTCACGGCTCTTGATGCATTGCAGTTGTTTTTCGGCTAATGGCCGGATGTAAACAGGTCCTCCGACGTCCACTGCGTATCCGTCCACGATGACTGATGTGTTTGTTTGTTTGTTTCTTTGCCACCCACCCACCCGCTTGGTTCTCTGGTCTCCACAAGGTCAGCCTGGCGCAGTCTCAGTCAGTTTCGCGTTTGCGCTGCGGGCTCGGACAAGCCAGAAGCGTCCGAGCCCTACGCGAAACAGCTGGCCTGCAACATGTAGCATGAAGCAAAGGCGCTGCCAGCGGCTGGGCCCCGGCATCAGAGCAGTCCAGCAACACTCCCTCCAGAGACTGGAGGAACGATGATCTGAACGCAGACCAGGGGTTCTATTCATAAACTCTCAGAAACAAATGGTGACATCATTTGGTGATGTCACAAGACATAATCCCTGCCAGTGAACCTTGACTGGTGACATCATTCGTGATGTCACGGCACATAAGTCTTGCCTGTGAACCTGGACTGGTGACATCATTCGTGATGTCACGGCACATAAGTCTTGCCTGTGAACCTGGACTGGTGACATCATTCGTGATGTCACGGCACATCAGCCCTGCCCATTAACCTGGACTGGAGCTTTTAGATTTTGTTGTTATAATCCTACTCTAATTGTTTTCAGTTCTACTTTTTCATGCTGAACTTACTATTTGTTTTTTTTTTATACCATATATTATTATTGTTTTTGATACTCAGTACTTTAATGAATTTGTTTTATAGGTTTTTTGTTTGGTTGTTCATTTGTTTACTCGATTGAGTGAATTGTATTTTCCGATTTTTATTATATAATATTGCAAATTTTTGTTGTTATACGTCACAGATTTTTTCCACTGGATTCAATTTTATTTGCATCTACTTATTTTTTCTTATTTACTGTTAGATGTTTATTATATGATGTTACTTTTCACCCACAGAATTCTGTTACATTACACTCACTTTTGCACTTGTAGAAAACATATTAAACACGGAAAATGTTTGTTTTCTTCTGAATAAATGGATGCGTTTTGTTAACATACTCTACGGTCTATAATGTCATACCATTTGTTGAAATAGCATTTCTTAGTGTGACTGTTCCAAAAGTCCCATTTCAAATGATACATTGGATTTATCTTGTAAACCAGACGCTCCCAAAATTCACAGATGACACTGATGAAAAATCTGTTTTGTAATTATGAAAATGAAATGATTTGCCACTTATACGATGAATGCCAGTGTCATTGATTTGTTTATTATTGATTGTTTTCGCCAAAACCTAAATCTTACAAGGTCGCATTGAAGACATCATGAGAACTTGACTCTCGCTTAGTGCTCATTTTAATTGAATGGAGCTTGAAGGTATCATTAAGTAACTCAGTTTAACCTCCGTCAGTCTTCGTCACCGGCTCTTGATGCATTGCAGTTGTTTTTCGGCTAATGGCCGGATGTAAACAGGTCCTCCGACGTCCACTGCGTATCCGTCCACGATGACTGATGTGTTTGTTTGTTTGTTTCTTTGCCACCCACCCACCCGCTTGGTTCTCTGGTCTCCACAAGGTCAGCCTGGCGCAGTCTCAGTCAGTTTCGCGTTTGCGCTGCGGGCTCGGACAAGCCAGAAGCGTCCGAGCCCTACGCCAAAACAGCTGGCCCGCAACATGTAGCATGAAGCAAAGGCGCTGCCAGGCTTGGGCCCCGGCATCAGAGCAGTCCAGCAACACTCCCTCCAGAGACTGGAGGAACGATGATCTGAACGCAGACCAGGGGTTCTATTCATAAACTCTCAGAAACAAATGGTGACATCATTTGGTGATGTCACAAGACATAATCCCTGCCAGTGAACCTTGACTGGTGACATCATTCGTGATGTCACGGCACATAAGTCTTGCCTGTGAACCTGGACTGGTGACATCATTCGTGATGTCACGGCACATAAGTCTTGCCTGTGAACCTGGACTGGTGACATCATTCGTGATGTCACGGCACATCAGCCCTGCCCATTAACCTGGACTGGAGCTTTTAGATTTTGTTGTTATAATCCTACTCTAATTGTTTTCAGTTCTACTTTTTCATGCTGAACTTACTATTTGTTTTTTTTTATACCATATATTATTATTGTTTTTGATACTCAGTACTTTAATGAATTTGTTTTATAGGTTTTTTGTTTGGTTGTTCATTTGTTTACTCGATTGAGTGAATTGTATTTTCCGATTTTTATTATATAATATTGCAAATTTTTTGTTATACGTCACAGATTTTTTCCACTGGATTCAATTTTATTTGCATCTACTTATTTTTCTTATTTACTGTTAGATGTTTATTATATGATGTTACTTTTCACCCACAGAATTCTGTTACATTACACTCACTTTTGCACTTGTAGAAAACATATTAAACACGGAAAATGTTTGTTTTCTTCTGAATAAATGGATGCGTTTTGTTAACATACTCTACGGTCTATAATGTCATACCATTTGTTGAAATAGCATTTCTTAGTGTGACTGTTCCAAAAGTCCCATTTCAAATGATACATTGGATTTATCTTGTAAACCAGACGCTCCCAAAATTCACAGATGACACTGATGAAAAATCTGTTTTGTAATTATGAAAATGAAATGATTTGCCACTTATACGATGAATGCCAGTGTCATTGATTTGTTTATTATTGATTGTTTTCGCCAAAACCTAAATCTTACAAGGTCGCATTGAAGACATCATGAGAACTTGACTCTCGCTTAGTGCTCATTTTAATTGAATGGAGCTTGAAGGTATCATTAAGTAACTCAGTTTAACCTCCGTCAGTCTTCGTCACCGGCTCTTGATGCATTGCAGTTGTTTTTCGGCTAATGGCGGATGTAAACAGGTCCTCCGGCGTCCACTGCGTATCCGTCCCACGATGACTGATGTGTTTGTTTGTTTGTTTCTTTGCCACCCACCCACCCGCTTGGTTCTCTGGTCTCCACAAGGTCAGCCTGGCGCAGTCTCCAGTCAGTTTCGCGTTTGCGCTGCGGGCTCGGACAAGCCAGAAGCGTCCGAGCCCTACGCGAAACAGCTGGCCCGCAACATGTAGCATGAAGCAAAGGCGCTGCCAGCGGCTGGGCCCCGGGCATCAGAGCAGTCCAGCAACACTCCCTCCAGAGACTGGAGGAACGATGATCTGAACGCAGACCAGGGGTTCTATTCATAAACTCTCAGAAACAAATGGTGACATCATTTGGTGATGTCACAAGACATAATCCCTGCCAGTGAACCTTGACTGGTGACATCATTCGTGATGTCACGGCACATAAGTCTTGCCTGTGAACCTGGACTGGTGACATCATTCGTGATGTCACGGCACATAAGTCTTGCCTGTGAACCTGGACTGGTGACATCATTCGTGATGTCACGGCACATCAGCCCTGCCCATTAACCTGGACTGGAGCTTTTAGATTTTGTTGTTATAATCCTACTCTAATTGTTTTCAGTTCTACTTTTCATGCTGAACTTACTATTTGTTTTTTTTATACCATATATTATTATTGTTTTTGATACTCAGTACTTTAATGAATTTGTTTTATAGGTTTTTGTTTGGTTGTTCATTTGTTTACTCGATTGAGTGAATTGTATTTTCCGATTTTTATTATATAATATTGCAAATTTTTTGTTATCGTCACAGATTTTTTCCACTGGATTCAATTTTATTTGCATCTACTTATTTTTCTTATTTACTGTTAGATGTTTATTATATGATGTTACTTTTCACCCACAGAATTCTGTTACATTACACTCACTTTTGCACTTGTAGAAAACATATTAAACACGGAAAATGTTTGTTTTCTTCTGAATAAATGGATGCGTTTTGTTAACATACTCTACGGTCTATAATGTCATACCATTTGTTGAAATAGCATTTCTTAGTGTGACTGTTCCAAAAGTCCCATTTCAAATGATACATTGGATTTATCTTGTAAACCAGACGCTCCCAAAATTCACAGATGACACTGATGAAAAATCTGTTTTGTAATTATGAAAATGAAATGATTTGCCACTTATACGATGAATGCCAGTGTCATTGATTTGTTTATTATTGATTGTTTTCGCCAAAACCTAAATCTTACAAGGTCGCATTGAAGACATCATGAGAACTTGACTCTCGCTTAGTGCTCATTTTAATTGAATGGAGCTTGAAGGTATCATTAAGTAACTCAGTTTAACCTCCGTCAGTCTTCGTCACCGGCTCTTGATGCATTGCAGTTGTTTTTCGCTAATGGCGGATGTAAACAGGTCCTCCGGCGTCCACTGCGTATCCGTCCACGATGACTGATGTGTTTGTTTGTTTGTTTCTTTGCCACCCACCCACCCGCTTGGTTCTCTGGTCTCCACAAGGTCAGCCTGGCGCAGTCTCCAGTCAGTTTGGCGTTTGCGCTGCGGGCTCGGACAAGCCAGAAGCGTCCGAGCCCTACGCGAAACAGCTGGCCCGCAACATGTAGCATGAAGCAAAGGCGCTGCCAGCTGCTGGGCCCCGGGCATCAGAGCAGTCCAGCAACACTCCCTCCAGAGACTGGAGGAGCGATGATCTGAACGCAGACCAGGGGTTCTATTCATAAACTCTCAGAAACAAATGGTGACATCATTTGGTGATGTCACAAGACATAATCCCTGCCAGTGAACCTTGACTGGTGACATCATTCGTGATGTCACGGCACATAAGTCTTGCCTGTGAACCTGGACTGGTGACATCATTCGTGATGTCACGGCACATAAGTCTTGCCTGTGAACCTGGACTGGTGACATCATTCGTGATGTCACGGCACATCAGCCCTGCCCATTAACCTGGACTGGAGCTTTTAGATTTTGTTGTTATAATCCTACTCTAATTGTTTTCAGTTCTACTTTTCATGCTGAACTTACTATTTGTTTTTTTTATACCATATATTATTATTGTTTTTGATACTCAGTACTTTAATGAATTTGTTTTATAGGTTTTTTGTTTGGTTGTTCATTTGTTTACTCGATTGAGTGAATTGTATTTTCCGATTTTTATTATATAATATTGCAAATTTTTTGTTATCGTCACAGATTTTTCCACTGGATTCAATTTTATTTGCATCTACTTATTTTTCTTATTTACTGTTAGATGTTTATTATATGATGTTACTTTTCACCCACAGAATTCTGTTACATTACACTCACTTTTGCACTTGTAGAAAACATATTAAACACGGAAAATGTTTGTTTTCTTCTGAATAAATGGATGCGTTTTGTTAACATACTCTACGGTCTATAATGTCATACCATTTGTTGAAATAGCATTTCTTAGTGTGACTGTTCCAAAAGTCCCATTTCAAATGATACATTGGATTTATCTTGTAAACCAGACGCTCCCAAAATTCACAGATGACACTGATGAAAAATCTGTTTTGTAATTATGAAAATGAAATGATTTGCCACTTATACGATGAATGCCAGTGTCATTGATTTGTTTATTATTGATTGTTTTCGCCAAAACCTAAATCTTACAAGGTCGCATTGAAGACATCATGAGAACTTGACTCTCGCTTAGTGCTCATTTTAATTGAATGGAGCTTGAAGGTATCATTAAGTAACTCAGTTTAACCTCCGTCAGTCTTCGTCACCGGCTCTTGATGCATTGCAGTTGTTTTTCGCTAATGGCGGATGTAAACAGGTCCTCCGACGTCCACTGCGTATCCGTCCACGATGACTGATGTGTTTGTTTGTTTGTTTCTTTGCCACCCACCCACCCGCTTGGTTCTCTGGTCTCCACAAGGTCAGCCTGGCGCAGTCCCAGTCAGTTTGGCGTTTGCGCTGCGGGCTCGGACAAGCCAGAAGCGTCCGAGCCCTACGCGAAACAGCTGGCCCGCAACATGTAGCATGAAGCAAGGCGCTGCCAGCGGCTGGGCCCCGGGCATCAGAGCAGTCCAGCAACACTCCCTCCAGAGACTGGAGGGAACGATGATCTGAACGCAGACCAGGGGTTCTATTCATAAACTCTCAGAAACAAATGGTGACATCATTTGGTGATGTCACAAGACATAATCCCTGCCAGTGAACCTGGACTGGTGACATCATTCGTGATGTCACGGCACATAAGTCTTGCCTGTGAACCTGGACTGGTGACATCATTCGTGATGTCACGGCACATAAGTCTTGCCTGTGAACCTGGACTGGTGACATCATTACGTGATGTCACGGCACATCAACCCTGCCCATTAACCTGGACTGGAGCTTTTAGATTTTGTTGTTATAATCCTACTCTAATTGTTTTCAGTTCTACTTTTCATGCTGAACTTACTATTTGTTTTTTTTTATACCATATATTATTATTGTTTTGATACTCAGTACTTTAATGAATTTGTTTTATAGGTTTTTGTTTGGTTGTTCATTTGTTTACTCGTTTGTGTGTATTGTTTTTTCCGATTTTTATTATATATTATTGCAACTTTTTTGTTATACGTCACAGATTTTTTCCACTGGATTCAATTTTATTTGCATCTACTTATTTTTCTTATTTACTGTTAGATGTTTATTATATGATGTTACTTTTCACCCACAGAATTCTGTTACATTACACTCACTTTTGCACTTGTAGAAAACATATTAAACACGGAAAATGTTTGTTTTCTTCTGAATAAATGGATGCGTTTTGTTAACATACTCTACGGTCTATAATGTCATACCATTTGTTGAAATAGCATTTCTTAGTGTGACTGTTCCAAAAGTCCCATTTCAAATGATACATTGGATTTATCTTGTAAACCAGACGCTCCCAAAATTCACAGATGACACTGATGAAAAATCTGTTTTGTAATTATGAAAATGAAATGATTTGCCACTTATACGATGAATGCCAGTGTCATTGATTTGTTTATTATTGATTGTTTTCGCCAAAACCTAAATCTTACAAGGTCGCATTGAAGACATCATGAGAACTTGACTCTCGCTTAGTGCTCATTTTAATTGAATGGAGCTTGAAGGTATCATTAAGTAACTCAGTTTAACCTCCGTCAGTCTTCGTCACCGGCTCTTGATGCATTGCAGTTGTTTTTCGGCTAATGGCCCGGATGTAAACAGGTCCTCCGACGTCCACTGCGTATCCGTCCCACGATGACTGATGTGTTTGTTTGTTTGTTTCTTTGCCACCCACCCACCCGCTTGGTTCTCTGGTCTCCACAAGGTCAGCCTGGCGCAGTCTCCAGTCAGTTTGGCGTTTGCGCTGCGGGCTCGGACAAGCCAGAAGCGTCCGAGCCCTACGCCGAAACAGCTGGCCCGCAACATGTAGCATGAAGCAAAGGCGCTGCCAGCGCTGGGCCCCGGGCATCAGAGCAGTCCAGCAACACTCCCTCCAGAGACTGGAGGAACGATGATCTGAACGCAGACCAGGGGTTCTATTCATAAACTCTCAGAAACAAATGGTGACATCATTTGGTGATGTCACAAGACATAATCCCTGCCAGTGAACCTTGACTGGTGACATCATTCGTGATGTCACGGCACATAAGTCTTGCCTGTGAACCTGGACTGGTGACATCATTCGTGATGTCACGGCACATAAGTCTTGCCTGTGAACCTGGACTGGTGACATCATTACGTGATGTCACGGCACATCAACCCTGCCCATTAACCTGGACTGGAGCTTTTAGATTTTGTTGTTATAATCCTACTCTAATTGTTTTCAGTTCTACTTTTTCATGCTGAACTTACTATTTGATTTTTTTTATACCATATATTATTATTGTTTTTGATACTCAGTACTTTAATGAATTTGTTTTATAGGTTTTTTGTTTGGTTGTTCATTTGTTTACTCGATTGAGTGAATTGTATTTTCCGATTTTTATTATATAATATTGCAAATTTTTTGTTATACGTCACAGATTTTTTCCACTGGATTCAATTTTATTTGCATCTACTTATTTTTTCTTATTTACTGTTAGATGTTTATTATATGATGTTACTTTTCACCCACAGAATTCTGTTACATTACACTCACTTTTGCACTTGTAGAAAACATATTAAACACGGAAAATGTTTGTTTTCTTCTGAATAAATGGATGCGTTTTGTTAACATACTCTACGGTCTATAATGTCATACCATTTGTTGAAATAGCATTTCTTAGTGTGACTGTTCCAAAAGTCCCATTTCAAATGATACATTGGATTTATCTTGTAAACCAGACGCTCCCAAAATTCACAGATGACACTGATGAAAAATCTGTTTTGTAATTATGAAAATGAAATGATTTGCCACTTATACGATGAATGCCAGTGTCATTGATTTGTTTATTATTGATTGTTTTCGCCAAAACCTAAATCTTACAAGGTCGCATTGAAGACATCATGAGAACTTGACTCTCGCTTAGTGCTCATTTTAATTGAATGGAGCTTGAAGGTATCATTAAGTAACTCAGTTTAACCTCCGTCAGTCTTCGTCACCGGCTCTTGATGCATTGCAGTTGTTTTTCGGCTAATGGCCGGATGTAAACAGGTCCTCCGACGTCCACTGCGTATCCGTCCACGATGACTGATGTGTTTGTTTGTTTGTTTCTTTGCCACCCACCCACCCGCTTGGTTCTCTGGTCTCCACAAGGTCAGCCTGGCGCAGTCTCCAGTCAGTTTCGGCGTTTGCGCTGCGGGCTCGGACAAGCCAGAAGCGTCCGAGCCCTACGCGAAACAGCTGGCCCGCAACATGTAGCATGAAGCAAGGCGCTGCCAGCAGCTGGGCCCCGGGCATCAGAGCAGTCCAGCAACACTCCCTCCAGAGACTGGAGGAACGATGATCTGAACGCAGACCAGGGGTTCTATTCATAAACTCTCAGAAACAAATGGTGACATCATTTGGTGATGTCACAAGACATAATCCCTGCCAGTGAACCTGGACTGGTGACATCATTCGTGATGTCACGGCACATAAGTCTTGCCTGTGAACCTGGACTGGTGACATCATTCGTGATGTCACGGCACATAAGTCTTGCCTGTGAACCTGGACTGGTGACATCATTCGTGATGTCACGGCACATCAGCCCTGCCCATTAACCTGGACTGGAGCTTTTAGATTTTGTTGTTATAATCCTACTCTAATTGTTTTCAGTTCTATTTTCTCATGCTGAACTTACTATTTGTTTTTTTTTTATACCATATATTATTATTGTTTTTGATACTCAGTACTTTAATGAATTTGTTTTATAGGTTTTTTGTTTGGTTGTTCATTTGTTTACTCGATTGAGTGAATTGTATTTTCCGATTTTTATTATATAATATTGCAAATTTTTTGTTTTCGTCACAGATTTTTTCCACTGGATTCAATTTTATTTGCATCTACTTATTTTTCTTATTTACTGTTAGATGTTTATTATATGATGTTACTTTTCACCCACAGAATTCTGTTACATTACACTCACTTTTGCACTTGTAGAAAACATATTAAACACGGAAAATGTTTGTTTTCTTCTGAATAAATGGATGCGTTTTGTTAACATACTCTACGGTCTATAATGTCATACCATTTGTTGAAATAGCATTTCTTAGTGTGACTGTTCCAAAAGTCCCATTTCAAATGATACATTGGATTTATCTTGTAAACCAGACGCTCCCAAAATTCACAGATGACACTGATGAAAAATCTGTTTTGTAATTATGAAAATGAAATGATTTGCCACTTATACGATGAATGCCAGTGTCATTGATTTGTTTATTATTGATTGTTTTCGCCAAAACCTAAATCTTACAAGGTCGCATTGAAGACATCATGAGAACTTGACTCTCGCTTAGTGCTCATTTTAATTGAATGGAGCTTGAAGGTATCATTAAGTAACTCAGTTTAACCTCCGTCAGTCTTCGTCACCGGCTCTTGATGCATTGCAGTTGTTTTTCGGCTAATGGCCGGATGTAAACAGGTCCTCCGACGTCCACTGCGTATCCGTCCACGATGACTGATGTGTTTGTTTGTTTGTTTCTTTGCCACCCACCCACCCGCTTGGTTCTCTGGTCTCCACAAGGTCAGCCTGGCGCAGTCTCCAGTCAGTTTGGCGTTTGCGCTGCGGGCTCGGACAAGCCAGAAGCGTCCGAGCCCTACGCCGAAACAGCTGGCCCGCAACATGTAGCATGAAGCAAGGCGCTGCCAGCGGCTGGGCCCCGGGCATCAGAGCAGTCCAGCAACACTCCCTCCAGAGACTGGAGGGAACGATGATCTGAACGCAGACCAGGGGTTCTATTCATAAACTCTCAGAAACAAATGGTGACATCATTTGGTGATGTCACAAGACATAATCCCTGCCAGTGAACCTTGACTGGTGACATCATTCGTGATGTCACGGCACATAAGTCTTGCCTGTGAACCTGGACTGGTGACATCATTACGTGATGTCACGGCACATCAGCCCTGCCCATTAACCTGGACTGGAGCTTTTAGATTTTGTTGTTATAATCCTACTCTAATTGTTTTCAGTTCTACTTTTTCATGCTGAACTTACTATTTGATTTTTTATACCATATATTATTATTGTTTTTGATACTCAGTACTTTAATGAATTTGTTTTATAGGTTTTTTGTTTGGTTGTTCATTTGTTTACTCGATTGAGTGAATTGTATTTTCCGATTTTTATTATATAATATTGCAAATTTTTTGTTATACGTCACAGATTTTTTCCACTGGATTCAATTTTATTTGCATCTACTTATTTTTTCTTATTTACTGTTAGATGTTTATTATATGATGTTACTTTTCACCCACAGAATTCTGTTACATTACACTCACTTTTGCACTTGTAGAAAACATATTAAACACGGAAAATGTTTGTTTTCTTCTGAATAAATGGATGCGTTTTGTTAACATACTCTACGGTCTATAATGTCATACCATTTGTTGAAATAGCATTTCTGAGTGTGACTGTTCCAAAAGTCCCATTTCAAATGATACATTGGATTTATCTTGTAAACCAGAGGCTCCCAAAATTCACAGATGACACTGATGAAAAATCTGTTTTGTAATTATGAAAATGAAATGATTTGCCACTTATACGATGAATGCCAGTGTCATTGATTTGTTTATTATTGATTGTTTTCGCCAAAACCTAAATCTTACAAGGTCGCATTGAAGACATCATGAGAACTTGACTCTCGCTTAGTGCTCATTTTAATTGAATGGAGCTTGAAGGTATCATTAAGTAACTCAGTTTAACCTCCGTCAGTCTTCGTCACCGGCTCTTGATGCATTGCAGTTGTTTTTCGCTAATGGCGGATGTAAACAGGTCCTCCGGCGTCCACTGCGTATCCGTCCACGATGACTGATGTGTTTGTTTGTTTGTTTCTTTGCCACCCACCCACCCGCTTGGTTCTCTGGTCTCCACAAGGTCAGCCTGGCGCAGTCTCAGTCAGTTTCGCGTTTGCGCTGCGGGCTCGGACAAGCCAGAAGCGTCCGAGCCCTACGCGAAACAGCTGGCCCGCAACATGTAGCATGAAGCAAAGGCGCTGCCAGCGGCTGGGCCCCGGCATCAGAGCAGTCCAGCAACACTCCCTCCAGAGACTGGAGGAACGATGATCTGAACGCAGACCAGGGGTTCTATTCATAAACTCTCAGAAACAAATGGTGACATCATTTGGTGATGTCACAAGACATAATCCCTGCCAGTGAACCTGGACTGGTGACATCATTCGTGATGTCACGGCACATAAGTCTTGCCTGTGAACCTGGACTGGTGACATCATTCGTGATGTCACGGCACATAAGTCTTGCCTGTGAACCTGGACTGGTGACATCATTCGTGATGTCACGGCACATCAGCCCTGCCCATTAACCTGGACTGGAGCTTTTAGATTTTGTTGTTATAATCCTACTCTAATTGTTTTCAGTTCTACTTTTCATGCTGAACTTACTATTTGTTTTTTTATACCATATATTATTATTGTTTTTGATACTCAGTACTTTAATGAATTTGTTTTATAGGTTTTTTGTTTGGTTGTTCATTTGTTTACTCGATTGAGTGAATTGTATTTTCCGATTTTTATTATATAATATTGCAAATTTTTGTTATCGTCACAGATTTTTTCCACTGGATTCAATTTTATTTGCATCTACTTATTTTTCTTATTTACTGTTAGATGTTTATTATATGATGTTACTTTTCACCCACAGAATTCTGTTACATTACACTCACTTTTGCACTTGTAGAAAACATATTAAACACGGAAAATGTTTGTTTTCTTCTGAATAAATGGATGCGTTTTGTTAACATACTCTACGGTCTATAATGTCATACCATTTGTTGAAATAGCATTTCTTAGTGTGACTGTTCCAAAAGTCCCATTTCAAATGATACATTGGATTTATCTTGTAAACCAGACGCTCCCAAAATTCACAGATGACACTGATGAAAAATCTGTTTTGTAATTATGAAAATGAAATGATTTGCCACTTATACGATGAATGCCAGTGTCATTGATTTGTTTATTATTGATTGTTTTCGCCAAAACCTAAATCTTACAAGGTCGCATTGAAGACATCATGAGAACTTGACTCTCGCTTAGTGCTCATTTTAATTGAATGGAGCTTGAAGGTATCATTAAGTAACTCAGTTTAACCTCCGTCAGTCTTCGTCACCGGCTCTTGATGCATTGCAGTTGTTTTTCGGCTAATGGCCGGATGTAAACAGGTCCTCCGACGTCCACTGCGTATCCGTCCACGATGACTGATGTGTTTGTTTGTTTGTTTCTTTGCCACCCACCCACCCGCTTGGTTCTCTGGTCTCCACAAGGTCAGCCTGGCGCAGTCTCAGTCAGTTTCGCGTTTGCGCTGCGGGCTCGGACAAGCCAGAAGCGTCCGAGCCCTACGCGAAACAGCTGGCCCGCAACATGTAGCATGAAGCAAGGCGCTGCCAGCGGCTGGGCCCCGGGCATCAGAGCAGTCCAGCAACACTCCCTCCAGAGACTGGAGGAGCGATGATCTGAACGCAGACCAGGGGTTCTATTCATAAACTCTCAGAAACAAATGGTGACATCATTTGGTGATGTCACAAGACATAATCCCTGCCAGTGAACCTTGACTGGTGACATCATTCGTGATGTCACGGCACATAAGTCTTGCCTGTGAACCTGGACTGGTGACATCATTCGTGATGTCACGGCACATCAGCCCTGCCCATTAACCTGGACTGGAGCTTTTAGATTTTGTTGTTATAATCCTACTCTAATTGTTTTCAGTTCTACTTTTTCATGCTGAACTTACTATTTGTTTTTTTTTACCATATATTATTATTGTTTTTGATACTCAGTACTTTAATGAATTTGTTTTATAGGTTTTTTGTTTGGTTGTTCATTTGTTTACTCGATTGAGTGAATTGTATTTTCCGATTTTTATTATATAATATTGCAAATTTTTGTTATACGTCACAGATTTTTTCCACTGGATTCAATTTTATTTGCATCTACTTATTTTTTCTTATTTACTGTTAGATGTTTATTATATGATGTTACTTTTCACCCACAGAATTCTGTTACATTACACTCACTTTTGCACTTGTAGAAAACATATTAAACACGGAAAATGTTTGTTTTCTTCTGAATAAATGGATGCGTTTTGTTAACATACTCTACGGTCTATAATGTCATACCATTTGTTGAAATAGCATTTCTTAGTGTGACTGTTCCAAAAGTCCCATTTCAAATGATACATTGGATTTATCTTGTAAACCAGACGCTCCCAAAATTCACAGATGACACTGATGAAAAATCTGTTTTGTAATTATGAAAATGAAATGATTTGCCACTTATACGATGAATGCCAGTGTCATTGATTTGTTTATTATTGATTGTTTTCGCCAAAACCTAAATCTTACAAGGTCGCATTGAAGACATCATGAGAACTTGACTCTCGCTTAGTGCTCATTTTAATTGAATGGAGCTTGAAGGTATCATTAAGTAACTCAGTTTAACCTCCGTCAGTCTTCGTCACCGGCTCTTGATGCATTGCAGTTGTTTTTCGGCTAATGGCCGGATGTAAACAGGTCCTCCGACGTCCACTGCGTATCCGTCCCACGATGACTGATGTGTTTGTTTGTTTGTTTCTTTGCCACCCACCCACCCGCTTGGTTCTCTGGTCTCCACAAGGTCAGCCTGGCGCAGTCTCAGTCAGTTTCGCGTTTGCGCTGCGGGCTCGGACAAGCCAGAAGCGTCCGAGCCCTACGCGAAACAGCTGGCCCGCAACATGTAGCATGAAGCAAGGCGCTGCCAGCGGCTGGGCCCCGGGCATCAGAGCAGTCCAGCAACACTCCCTCCAGAGACTGGAGGGAACGATGATCTGAACGCAGACCAAGGGTTCTATTCATAAACTCTCAGAAACAAATGGTGACATCATTTGGTGATGTCACAAGACATAATCCCTGCCAGTGAACCTGGACTGGTGACATCATTCGTGATGTCACGGCACATAAGTCTTGCCTGTGAACCTGGACTGGTGACATCATTCGTGATGTCACGGCACATAAGTCTTGCCTGTGAACCTGGACTGGTGACATCATTCGTGATGTCACGGCACATCAGCCCTGCCCATTAACCTGGACTGGAGCTTTTAGATTTTGTTGTTATAATCCTACTCTAATTGTTTTCAGTTCTACTTTTTCATGCTGAACTTACTATTTGTTTTTTTTATACCATATATTATTATTGTTTTTGATACTCAGTACTTTAATGAATTTGTTTTATAGGTTTTTTGTTTGGTTGTTCATTTGTTTACTCGATTGAGTGAATTGTATTTTCCGATTTTTATTATATAATATTGCAAATTTTTTGTTATACGTCACAGATTTTTTCCACTGGATTCAATTTTATTTGCATCTACTTATTTTTTCTTATTTACTGTTAGATGTTTATTATATGATGTTACTTTTCACCCACAGAATTCTGTTACATTACACTCACTTTTGCACTTGTAGAAAACATATTAAACACGGAAAATGTTTGTTTTCTTCTGAATAAATGGATGCGTTTTGTTAACATACTCTACGGTCTATAATGTCATACCATTTGTTGAAATAGCATTTCTTAGTGTGACTGTTCCAAAAGTCCCATTTCAAATGATACATTGGATTTATCTTGTAAACCAGAGGCTCCCAAAATTCACAGATGACACTGATGAAAAATCTGTTTTGTAATTATGAAAATGAAATGATTTGCCACTTATACGATGAATGCCAGTGTCATTGATTTGTTTATTATTGATTGTTTTCGCCAAAACCTAAATCTTACAAGGTCGCATTGAAGACATCATGAGAACTTGACTCTCGCTTAGTGCTCATTTTAATTGAATGGAGCTTGAAGGTATCATTAAGTAACTCAGTTTAACCTCCGTCAGTCTTCGTCACCGGCTCTTGATGCATTGCAGTTGTTTTTCGGCTAATGGCGGATGTAAACAGGTCCTCCGGCGTCCACTGCGTATCCGTCCCACGATGACTGATGTGTTTGTTTGTTTGTTTCTTTGCCACCCACCCACCCGCTTGGTTCTCTGGTCTCCACAAGGTCAGCCTGGCGCAGTCTCCAGTCAGTTTGGCGTTTGCGCTGCGGGCTCGGACAAGCCAGAAGCGTCCGAGCCCTACGCGAAACAGCTGGCCCGCAACATGTAGCATGAAGCAAGGCGCTGCCAGCGGCTGGGCCCCGGGCATCAGAGCAGTCCAGCAACACTCCCTCCAGAGACTGGAGGAACGATGATCTGAACGCAGACCAGGGGTTCTATTCATAAACTCTCAGAAACAAATGGTGACATCATTTGGTGATGTCACAAGACATAATCCCTGCCAGTGAACCTTGACTGGTGACATCATTCGTGATGTCACGGCACATAAGTCTTGCCTGTGAACCTGGACTGGTGACATCATTCGTGATGTCACGGCACATAAGTCTTGCCTGTGAACCTGGACTGGTGACATCATTACGTGATGTCACGGCACATCAGCCCTGCCCATTAACCTGGACTGGAGCTTTTAGATTTTGTTGTTATAATCCTACTCTAATTGTTTTCAGTTCTATTTTTTCATGCTGAACTTACTATTTGTTTTTTTTTTTTATACCATATATTATTATTGTTTTTGATACTCAGTACTTTAATGAATTTGTTTTATAGGTTTTTTGTTTGGTTGTTCATTTGTTTACTCGATTGAGTGAATTGTATTTTCCGATTTTTATTATATAATATTGCAAATTTTTTGTTATACGTCACAGATTTTTTCCACTGGATTCAATTTTATTTGCATCTACTTATTTTTTCTTATTTACTGTTAGATGTTTATTATATGATGTTACTTTTCACCCACAGAATTCTGTTACATTACACTCACTTTTGCACTTGTAGAAAACATATTAAACACGGAAAATGTTTGTTTTCTTCTGAATAAATGGATGCGTTTTGTTAACATACTCTACGGTCTATAATGTCATACCATTTGTTGAAATAGCATTTCTTAGTGTGACTGTTCCAAAAGTCCCATTTCAAATGATACATTGGATTTATCTTGTAAACCAGACGCTCCCAAAATTCACAGATGACACTGATGAAAAATCTGTTTTGTAATTATGAAAATGAAATGATTTGCCACTTATACGATGAATGCCAGTGTCATTGATTTGTTTATTATTGATTGTTTTCGCCAAAACCTAAATCTTACAAGGTCGCATTGAAGACATCATGAGAACTTGACTCTCGCTTAGTGCTCATTTTAATTGAATGGAGCTTGAAGGTATCATTAAGTAACTCAGTTTAACCTCCGTCAGTCTTCGTCACCGGCTCTTGATGCATTGCAGTTGTTTTTCGCTAATGGCGGATGTAAACAGGTCCTCCGACGTCCACTGCGTATCCGTCCACGATGACTGATGTGTTTGTTTGTTTGTTTCTTTGCCACCCACCCACCCGCTTGGTTCTCTGGTCTCCACAAGGTCAGCCTGGCGCAGTCTCAGTCAGTTTCGCGTTTGCGCTGCGGGCTCGGACAAGCCAGAAGCGTCCGAGCCCTACGCGAAACAGCTGGCCCGCAACATGTAGCATGAAGCAAAGGCGCTGCCAGCGGCTGGGCCCCGGGCATCAGAGCAGTCCAGCAACACTCCCTCCAGAGACTGGAGGAACGATGATCTGAACGCAGACCAGGGGTTCTATTCATAAACTCTCAGAAACAAATGGTGACATCATTTGGTGATGTCACAAGACATAATCCCTGCCAGTGAACCTGGACTGGTGACATCATTCGTGATGTCACGGCACATAAGTCTTGCCTGTGAACCTGGACTGGTGACATCATTCGTGATGTCACGGCACATAAGTCTTGCCTGTGAACCTGGACTGGTGACATCATTCGTGATGTCACGGCACATCAGCCCTGCCCATTAACCTGGACTGGAGCTTTTAGATTTTGTTGTTATAATCCTACTCTAATTGTTTTCAGTTCTACTTTTTCATGCTGAACTTACTATTTGTTTTTTTTATACCATATATTATTATTGTTTTTGATACTCAGTACTTTAATGAATTTGTTTTATAGGTTTTTTGTTTGGTTGTTCATTTGTTTACTTGATTGAGTGAATTGTATTTTCCGATTTTTATTATATAATATTGCAAATTTTTTGTTATACGTCACAGATTTTTCCACTGGATTCAATTTTATTTGCATCTACTTATTTTTCTTATTTACTGTTAGATGTTTATTATATGATGTTACTTTTCACCCACAGAATTCTGTTACATTACACTCACTTTTGCACTTGTAGAAAACATATTAAACACGGAAAATGTTTGTTTTCTTCTGAATAAATGGATGCGTTTTGTTAACATACTCTACGGTCTATAATGTCATACCATTTGTTGAAATAGCATTTCTTAGTGTGACTGTTCCAAAAGTCCCATTTCAAATGATACATTGGATTTATCTTGTAAACCAGACGCTCCCAAAATTCACAGATGACACTGATGAAAAATCTGTTTTGTAATTATGAAAATGAAATGATTTGCCACTTATACGATGAATGCCAGTGTCATTGATTTGTTTATTATTGATTGTTTTCGCCAAAACCTAAATCTTACAAGGTCGCATTGAAGACATCATGAGAACTTGACTCTCGCTTAGTGCTCATTTTAATTGAATGGAGCTTGAAGGTATCATTAAGTAACTCAGTTTAACCTCCGTCAGTCTTCGTCACCGGCTCTTGATGCATTGCAGTTGTTTTTCGGCTAATGGCCGGATGTAAACAGGTCCTCCGACGTCCACTGCGTATCCGTCCACGATGACTGATGTGTTTGTTTGTTTGTTTCTTTGCCACCCACCCACCCGCTTGGTTCTCTGGTCTCCACAAGGTCAGCCTGGCGCAGTCTCAGTCAGTTTCGCGTTTGCGCTGCGGGCTCGGACAAGCCAGAAGCGTCCGAGCCCTACGCGAAACAGCTGGCCCGCAACATGTAGCATGAAGCAAGGCGCTGCCAGCGGCTGGGCCCCGGGCATCAGAGCAGTCCAGCAACACTCCCTCCAGAGACTGGAGGGAACAATGATCTGAACGCAGACCAGGGGTTCTATTCATAAACTCTCAGAAACAAATGGTGACATCATTTGGTGATGTCACAAGACATAATCCCTGCCAGTGAACCTGGACTGGTGACATCATTCGTGATGTCACGGCACATAAGTCTTGCCTGTGAACCTGGACTGGTGACATCATTCGTGATGTCACGGCACATCAGCCCTGCCCATTAACCTGGACTGGAGCTTTTAGATTTTGTTGTTATAATCCTACTCTAATTGTTTTCAGTTCTACTTTTTCATGCTGAACTTACTATTTGTTTTTTTTTTATACCATATATTATTATTGTTTTTGATACTCAGTACTTTAATGAATTTGTTTTATAGGTTTTTTGTTTGGTTGTTCATTTGTTTACTCGATTGAGTGAATTGTATTTTCCGATTTTTATTATATAATATTGCAAATTTTTTGTTATACGTCACAGATTTTTTCCACTGGATTCAATTTTATTTGCATCTACTTATTTTTTCTTATTTACTGTTAGATGTTTATTATATGATGTTACTTTTCACCCACAGAATTCTGTTACATTACACTCACTTTTGCACTTGTAGAAAACATATTAAACACGGAAAATGTTTGTTTTCTTCTGAATAAATGGATGCGTTTTGTTAACATACTCTACGGTCTATAATGTCATACCATTTGTTGAAATAGCATTTCTTAGTGTGACTGTTCCAAAAGTCCCATTTCAAATGATACATTGGATTTATCTTGTAAACCAGACGCTCCCAAAATTCACAGATGACACTGATGAAAAATCTGTTTTGTAATTATGAAAATGAAATGATTTGCCACTTATACGATGAATGCCAGTGTCATTGATTTGTTTATTATTGATTGTTTTCGCCAAAACCTAAATCTTACAAGGTCGCATTGAAGACATCATGAGAACTTGACTCTCGCTTAGTGCTCATTTTAATTGAATGGAGCTTGAAGGTATCATTAAGTAACTCAGTTTAACCTCCGTCAGTCTTCGTCACCGGCTCTTGATGCATTGCAGTTGTTTTTCGGCTAATGGCCGGATGTAAACAGGTCCTCCGACGTCCACTGCGTATCCGTCCACGATGACTGATGTGTTTGTTTGTTTGTTTCTTTGCCACCCACCCACCCGCTTGGTTCTCTGGTCTCCACAAGGTCAGCCTGGCGCAGTCTCAGTCAGTTTCGCGTTTGCGCTGTGGGCTCGGACAAGCCAGAAGCGTCCGAGCCCTACGCGAAACAGCTGGCCCGCAACATGTAGCATGAAGCAAGGCGCTGCCAGCTGCTGGGCCCCGGGCATCAGAGCAGTCCAGCAACACTCCCTCCAGAGACTGGAGGAACAATGATCTGAACGCAGACCAGGGGTTCTATTCATAAACTCTCAGAAACAAATGGTGACATCATTTGGTGATGTCACAAGACATAATCCCTGCCAGTGAACCTGGACTGGTGACATCATTCGTGATGTCACGGCACATAAGTCTTGCCTGTGAACCTGGACTGGTGACATCATTCGTGATGTCACGGCACATCAGCCCTGCCCATTAACCTGGACTGGAGCTTTTAGATTTTGTTGTTATAATCCTACTCTAATTGTTTTCAGTTCTACTTTTTCATGCTGAACTTACTATTTGATTTTTTTTATACCATATATTATTATTGTTTTTGATACTCAGTACTTTAATGAATTTGTTTTATATTTTTTGTTTGGTTGTTCATTTGTTTACTCGATTGAGTGAATTGTATTTTCCGATTTTTATTATATAATATTGCAAATTTTTTGTTATACGTCACAGATTTTTTCCACTGGATTCAATTTTATTTGCATCTACTTATTTTTCTTATTTACTGTTAGATGTTTATTATATGATGTTACTTTTCACCCACAGAATTCTGTTACATTACACTCACTTTTGCACTTGTAGAAAACATATTAAACACGGAAAATGTTTGTTTTCTTCTGAATAAATGGATGCGTTTTGTTAACATACTCTACGGTCTATAATGTCATACCATTTGTTGAAATAGCATTTCTTAGTGTGACTGTTCCAAAAGTCCCATTTCAAATGATACATTGGATTTATCTTGTAAACCAGACGCTCCCAAAATTCACAGATGACACTGATGAAAAATCTGTTTTGTAATTATGAAAATGAAATGATTTGCCACTTATACGATGAATGCCAGTGTCATTGATTTGTTTATTATTGATTGTTTTCGCCAAAACCTAAATCTTACAAGGTCGCATTGAAGACATCATGAGAACTTGACTCTCGCTTAGTGCTCATTTTAATTGAATGGAGCTTGAAGGTATCATTAAGTAACTCAGTTTAACCTCCGTCAGTCTTCGTCACCGGCTCTTGATGCATTGCAGTTGTTTTTCGCTAATGGCGGATGTAAACAGGTCCTCCGACGTCCACTGCGTATCCGTCCCACGATGACTGATGTGTTTGTTTGTTTGTTTCTTTGCCACCCACCCACCCGCTTGGTTCTCTGGTCTCCACAAGGTCAGCCTGGCGCAGTCTCAGTCAGTTTCGGCGTTTGCGCTGCGGGGCTCGGACAAGCCAGAAGCGTCCGAGCCCTACGCCAAACAGCTGGCCCGCAACATGTAGCATGAAGCAAGGCGCTGCCAGCGGCTGGGCCCCGGGCATCAGAGCAGTCCAGCAACACTCCCTCCAGAGACTGGAGGAACGATGATCTGAACGCAGACCAGGGGTTCTATTCATAAACTCTCAGAAACAAATGGTGACATCATTTGGTGATGTCACAAGACATAATCCCTGCCAGTGAACCTTGACTGGTGACATCATTCGTGATGTCACGGCACATAAGTCTTGCCTGTGAACCTGGACTGGTGACATCATTCGTGATGTCACGGCACATAAGTCTTGCCTGTGAACCTGGACTGGTGACATCATTCGTGATGTCACGGCACATCAGCCCTGCCCATTAACCTGGACTGGAGCTTTTAGATTTTGTTGTTATAATCCTACTCTAATTGTTTTCAGTTCTACTTTTTCATGCTGAACTTACTATTTGTTTTTTTATACCATATATTATTATTGTTTTTGATACTCAGTACTTTAATGAATTTGTTTTATAGGTTTTTGTTTGGTTGTTCATTTGTTTACTCGATTGAGTGAATTGTATTTTCCGATTTTTATTATATAATATTGCAAATTTTTTGTTATACGTCACAGATTTTTTCCACTGGATTCAATTTTATTTGCATCTACTTATTTTTCTTATTTACTGTTAGATGTTTATTATATGATGTTACTTTTCACCCACAGAATACTGTTACATTACACTCACTTTTGCACTTGTAGAAAACATATTAAACACGGAAAATGTTTGTTTTCTTCTGAATAAATGGATGCGTTTTGTTAACATACTCTACGGTCTATAATGTCATACCATTTGTTGAAATAGCATTTCTTAGTGTGACTGTTCCAAAAGTCCCATTTCAAATGATACATTGGATTTATCTTGTAAACCAGACGCTCCCAAAATTCACAGATGACACTGATGAAAAATCTGTTTTGTAATTATGAAAATGAAATGATTTGCCACTTATACGATGAATGCCAGTGTCATTGATTTGTTTATTATTGATTGTTTTCGCCAAAACCTAAATCTTACAAGGTCGCATTGAAGACATCATGAGAACTTGACTCTCGCTTAGTGCTCATTTTAATTGAATGGAGCTTGAAGGTATCATTAAGTAACTCAGTTTAACCTCCGTCAGTCTTCGTCACCGGCTCTTGATGCATTGCAGTTGTTTTTTCGCTAATGGCGGATGTAAACAGGTCCTCCGACGTCCACTGCGTATCCGTCCACGATGACTGATGTGTTTGTTTGTTTGTTTCTTTGCCACCCACCCACCCGCTTGGTTCTCTGGTCTCCACAAGGTCAGCCTGGCGCAGTCTCAGTCAGTTTCGTGTTTGCGCTGCGGGCTCGGACAAGCCAGAAGCGTCCGAGCCCTACGCGAAACAGCTGGCCCGCAACATGTAGCATGAAGCAAGGCGCTGCCAGCGGCTGGGCCCCGGGCATCAGAGCAGTCCAGCAACACTCCCTCCAGAGACTGGAGGGAACAATGATCTGAACGCAGACCAGGGGTTCTATTCATAAACTCTCAGAAACAAATGGTGACATCATTTGGTGATGTCACAAGACATAATCCCTGCCAGTGAACCTTGACTGGTGACATCATTCGTGATGTCACGGCACATAAGTCTTGCCTGTGAACCTGGACTGGTGACATCATTCGTGATGTCACGGCACATAAGTCTTGCCTGTGAACCTGGACTGGTGACATCATTCGTGATGTCACGGCACATCAGCCCTGCCCATTAACCTGGACTGGAGCTTTTAGATTTTGTTGTTATAATCCTACTCTAATTGTTTTCAGTTCTACTTTTTCATGCTGAACTTACTATTTGTTTTTTTTATACCATATATTATTATTGTTTTTGATACTCAGTACTTTAATGAATTTGTTTTATAGGTTTTTTGTTTGGTTGTTCATTTGTTTACTCGATTGAGTGAATTGTATTTTCCGATTTTTATTATATAATATTGCAAATTTTTGTTATACGTCACAGATTTTTTCCACTGGATTCAATTTTATTTGCATCTACTTATTTTTCTTATTTACTGTTAGATGTTTATTATATGATGTTACTTTTCACCCACAGAATTCTGTTACATTACACTCACTTTTGCACTTGTAGAAAACATATTAAACACGGAAAATGTTTGTTTTCTTCTGAATAAATGGATGCGTTTTGTTAACATACTCTACGGTCTATAATGTCATACCATTTGTTGAAATAGCATTTCTTAGTGTGACTGTTCCAAAAGTCCCATTTCAAATGATACATTGGATTTATCTTGTAAACCAGACGCTCCCAAAATTCACAGATGACACTGATGAAAAATCTGTTTTGTAATTATGAAAATGAAATGATTTGCCACTTATACGATGAATGCCAGTGTCATTGATTTGTTTATTATTGATTGTTTTCGCCAAAACCTAAATCTTACAAGGTCGCATTGAAGACATCATGAGAACTTGACTCTCGCTTAGTGCTCATTTTAATTGAATGGAGCTTGAAGGTATCATTAAGTAACTCAGTTTAACCTCCGTCAGTCTTCGTCACCGCTCTTGATGCATTGCAGTTGTTTTTCGGCTAATGGCGGATGTAAACAGGTCCTCCGACGTCCACTGCGTATCCGTCCACGATGACTGATGTGTTTGTTTGTTTGTTTCTTTGCCACCCACCCACCCGCTTGGTTCTCTGGTCTCCACAAGGTCAGCCTGGCGCAGTCTCAGTCAGTTTCGCGTTTGCGCTGCGGGCTCGGACAAGCCAGAAGCGCCCGAGCCCTACGCTAAACAGCTGGCCCGCAACATGTAGCATGAAGCAAGGCGCTGCCAGCGGCTGGGCCCCGGGCATCAGAGCAGTCCAGCAACACTCCCTCCAGAGACTGGAGGAACGATGATCTGAACGCAGACCAGGGGTTCTATTCATAAACTCTCAGAAACAAATGGTGACATCATTTGGTGATGTCACAAGACATAATCCCTGCCAGTGAACCTTGACTGGTGACATCATTCGTGATGTCACGGCACATAAGTCTTGCCTGTGAACCTGGACTGGTGACATCATTCGTGATGTCACGGCACATAAGTCTTGCCTGTGAACCTGGACTGGTGACATCATTCGTGATGTCACGGCACATCAGCCCTGCCCATTAACCTGGACTGGAGCTTTTAGATTTTGTTGTTATAATCCTACTCTAATTGTTTTCAGTTCTACTTTTTCATGCTGAACTTACTATTTGATTTTTTTATACCATATATTATTATTGTTTTTGATACTCAGTACTTTAATGAATTTGTTTTATAGGTTTTTTGTTTGGTTGTTCATTTGTTTACTCGATTGAGTGAATTGTATTTTCCGATTTTTATTATATAATATTGCAAATTTTTTGTTATACGTCACAGATTTTTTCCACTGGATTCAATTTTATTTGCATCTACTTATTTTTTCTTATTTACTGTTAGATGTTTATTATATGATGTTACTTTTCACCCACAGAATTCTGTTACATTACACTCACTTTTGCACTTGTAGAAAACATATTAAACACGGAAAATGTTTGTTTTCTTCTGAATAAATGGATGCGTTTTGTTAACATACTCTACGGTCTATAATGTCATACCATTTGTTGAAATAGCATTTCTTAGTGTGACTGTTCCAAAAGTCCCATTTCAAATGATACATTGGATTTATCTTGTAAACCAGACGCTCCCAAAATTCACAGATGACACTGATGAAAAATCTGTTTTGTAATTATGAAAATGAAATGATTTGCCACTTATACGATGAATGCCAGTGTCATTGATTTGTTTATTATTGATTGTTTTCGCCAAAACCTAAATCTTACAAGGTCGCATTGAAGACATCATGAGAACTTGACTCTCGCTTAGTGCTCATTTTAATTGAATGGAGCTTGAAGGTATCATTAAGTAACTCAGTTTTACCTCCGTCAGTCTTCGCCACCGCTCTTGATGCATTGCAGTTGTTTTTCGCTAATGGCCGGATGTAAACAGGTCCTCCGACGTCCACTGCGTATCCGGCCACAATGACTGCTGTGTATGTTTGTTTGTTTCTTTGCCACTCTCCCACCCGCTTGGTTCTCTGGTCTCCACAAGGTCAGCCTGGCGCAGTCTCAGTCAGTTTCGGCGTTTGCGCTGCGGGCTCGGACAAGCCAGAAGCGTCCGAGCCCTACGCGAAACAGCTGGCCCGCAACATGTAGCATGAAGCAAGGCGCTGCCAGCGGCTGGGCCCCGGGCATCAGAGCAGTCCAGCAACACTCCCTCCAGAGACTGGAGGGAGCGATGATCTGAACGCAGACCAAGGGTTCTATTCATAAACTCTCAGAAACAAATGGTGACATCATTTGGTGATGTCACAAGACATAATCCCTGCCAGTGAACCTTGACTGGTGACATCATTCGTGATGTCACGGCACATAAGTCTTGCCTGTGAACCTGGACTGGTGACATCATTCGTGATGTCACGGCACATAAGTCTTGCCTGTGAACCTGGACTGGTGACATCATTCGTGATGTCACGGCACATCAGCCCTGCCCATTAACCTGGACTGGAGCTTTTAGATTTTGTTGTTATAATCCTACTCTAATTGTTTTCAGTTCTACTTTTTCATGCTGAACTTACTATTTGGTTTTTTTTTATACCATATATTATTATTGTTTTTGATACTCAGTACTTTAATGAATTTGTTTTATAGGTTTTTTGTTTGGTTGTTCATTTGTTTACTCGATTGAGTGAATTGTATTTTCCGATTTTTATTATATAATATTGCAAATTTTTTGTTATACGTCACAGATTTTTTCCACTGGATTCAATTTTATTTGCATCTACTTATTTTTTCTTATTTACTGTTAGATGTTTATTATATGATGTTACTTTTCACCCACAGAATTCTGTTACATTACACTCACTTTTGCACTTGTAGAAAACATATTAAACACGGAAAATGTTTGTTTTCTTCTGAATAAATGGATGCGTTTTGTTAACATACTCTACGGTCTATAATGTCATACCATTTGTTGAAATAGCATTTCTTAGTGTGACTGTTCCAAAAGTCCCATTTCAAATGATACATTGGATTTATCTTGTAAACCAGACGCTCCCAAAATTCACAGATGACACTGATGAAAAATCTGTTTTGTAATTATGAAAATGAAATGATTTGCCACTTATACGATGAATGCCAGTGTCATTGATTTGTTTATTATTGATTGTTTTCGCCAAAACCTAAATCTTACAAGGTCGCATTGAAGACATCATGAGAACTTGACTCTCGCTTAGTGCTCATTTTAATTGAATGGAGCTTGAAGGTATCATTAAGTAACTCAGTTTAACCTCCGTCAGTCTTCGTCACCGGCTCTTGATGCATTGCAGTTGTTTTTCGCTAATGGCCGGATGTAAACAGGTCCTCCGACGTCCACTGCGTATCCGTCCACGATGACTGATGTGTTTGTTTGTTTGTTTCTTTGCCACCCACCCACCCGCTTGGTTCTCTGGTCTCCACAAGGTCAGCCTGGCGCAGTCTCAGTCAGTTTCGCGTTTGCGCTGCGGGCTCGGACAAGCCAGAAGCGTCCGAGCCCTACGCGAAACAGCTGGCCCGCAACATGTAGCATGAAGCAAGGCGCTGCCAGCGGCTGGGCCCCGGCATCAGAGCAGTCCAGCAACACTCCCTCCAGAGACTGGAGGAACGATGATCTGAACGCAGACCAGGGGTTCTATTCATAAACTCTCAGAAACAAATGGTGACATCATTTGGTGATGTCACAAGACATAATCCCTGCCAGTGAACCTTGACTGGTGACATCATTCGTGATGTCACGGCACATAAGTCTTGCCTGTGAACCTGGACTGGTGACATCATTCGTGATGTCACGGCACATCAGCCCTGCCCATTAACCTGGACTGGAGCTTTTAGATTTTGTTGTTATAATCCTACTCTAATTGTTTTCAGTTCTATTTTTTCATGCTGAACTTACTATTTGTTTTTTTTTTACCATATATTATTACTGTTTTTGATACTCAGTACTTTAATGAATTTGTTTTATAGGTTTTTGTTTGGTTGTTCATTTGTTTACTCGATTGAGTGAATTGTATTTTCCGATTTTTATTATATAATATTGCAAATTTTTTGTTATACGTCACAGATTTTTTCCACTGGATTCAATTTTATTTGCATCTACTTATTTTTTCTTATTTACTGTTAGATGTTTATTATATGATGTTACTTTTCACCCACAGAATTCTGTTACATTACACTCACTTTTGCACTTGTAGAAAACATATTAAACACGGAAAATGTTTGTTTTCTTCTGAATAAATGGATGCGTTTTGTTAACATACTCTACGGTCTATAATGTCATACCATTTGTTGAAATAGCATTTCTGAGTGTGACTGTTCCAAAAGTCTCATTTCAAATGATACATTGGATTTATCTTGTAAACCAGAGGCTCCCAAAATTCACAGATGACACTGATGAAAAATCTGTTTTGTAATTATGAAAATGAAATGATTTGCCACTTATACGATGAATGCCAGTGTCATTGATTTGTTTATTATTGATTGTTTTCGCCAAAACCTAAATCTTACAAGGTCGCATTGAAGACATCATGAGAACTTGACTC